>NC_068355.1:157380795-157732054 GCF_020536995.1 Dreissena polymorpha
TGACATTCCATATTAGATGTTACGATTCAAGTACAAGTAAGTCAGCTGTGTGTGTGTCAACATATTTCTCAGTATTGTGAACAAGGCTGTCAAATAATCTTTGTATTACATTGAGGATACTAGGGCTGTCACGATACGCCGTGAGCGTACCGCGGTATATCGTGGTACAGCAACACTGTATCGCGGTACGTACCGCGATATTTTACAGAATATGTATCTGTAAAGAAAACAGTTTACAAACTTTATTAAACACAATAATCAGAAAACACGGGTATCATAGTATGACTAGAAACTGTAAAAGAAACTGTAATAAACTTGATAGAAGTAGTCATTGTTATTGTTATTGTTATTCGCGTCTTTTTCTAAAATGTACGCCATGTTGTTTACAATAGCTGTGACTACGACCTGTGTAAATCGAACGCTTCAAGGGCATGTTTAAAATGCGGAGTCAGCAGGCCCAGTATTGAAAATCCGTAGCGTTCTGATTCTTCCTCGACTTATTCATAATCTTAAGATAACATGATTTGGAAGTGCCATGCTTTGAACGATCGATATTCTAAAGAAAGAAAATAAGAAATAGAGTAAACATCTTTTGGATAATTATGAACTTATTTGCAAAGGAAATCTAACCCAAATTCAAAAAAAGGTACGGACCCATACATTGCCGTATTTTAAACGTGAAAGTTAAACATCTACCAGTGGAAGCGCTTGCTTGACCTGGATATTAACGGATTATTTATTTAGCCCTTTTGAATCGCTTCTACAGTTTTCAAAACGATATCTATATCAAAATAATTATGTAATGTATTTATATATGTGCTAATATAATAATATTTAAAAAAAACGGTGCGGCAACGCCGTACCGCGGTGCGATTTTTTTCACGACATGCACCGCGATATACCAGTATACCGGTGAATCGTGACAGCCCTAGAGGATACTATGCTGTTTGTTGACTAAGTTTAAACTTATTTATTTTAGCTGGATTGCATAGAAAACCAAAGGCTTATTTGAAACGCTCTTGAATCCTTTTCCTGAGACTAAAACCAGTACTTGGTGTTTATGGGGGAGATCTAAAGAACGCTCACATGGTGGGAATAGAAGCCGTGACCTCGAGTTTGATAGGCAGACACCATATCCATTAAGCCACATGGACCTCTAAAGCTCTGACTATTTGCATTTATAATGTTCAATATTGATTAAGACATTAATTCCGTAAAAGAGCACAAGACCTTATGTAATTACATGACATTATGAGAAGTAAGCTGTAATAAGTGTGTTCCTCAAGAAATAAGCCCATGAACAATATTTGGAAAGATATTTTAAGCATTTCTCAAATGTGGTGTTAACGTTTTTGCTGATCCATAATAAGCAGAATTTCAACAGCATGTATCGATTTTTTTCATTAAAGATATTTTGGGAGCACACTGAGAAATGTTTGGTTAAACACAGACTATCCAATAAAGACCTCATGTCCAAAACAACAACAAAATAGACAGTCACATGGTACAAATGGTTTAAGTCGATTGGATGGAATAAACAGGTATTAAATATCATTGTAAATGTATGCTGTAGTGGGTAGTATATTTCTTGGAATTATTTTAACTGATCTGTGATCCTGTAAACAAACATTACAAATGGTGATTTTGTTTTCACTTCTATCAATCAAGCCAAATCAAAATGGATATTCAAAAAAACACAGTATGTAAATATTGGGTGATTTTTTTTCAGACAAAAAGTGGGCAAAATTTAACCTTTGTGTCTGCCGTCAGTTGTAAAATCAAACATTTTTATGATCAATAGATTTTATTGTTGCAACATCTTGCAGACCATATGTGACAGCTGTCATCTATTTCATCTAATCTATGAAAAAACAGCCTTAGCACAGCAAATAGACTGTGAAACCATGTCAACAGCTTCCATGTTTGTCACACAGTTAATATGTGCAATTAGCATATTTCAACTAAAAAATGTGTAGCCCTTTTGGTAAATGCTAAATACAGAATAAACTATTAACAAGTAAGCAATAAAGTCAGAAACCATATTTTCCCAACTGTTTTGGAACCATTAGACATAACAATTAGAGATATTCTTCAAACTTCACAAGAGGATTTTTTAATGTCAATATTATTTGAAATAAAATCAGACACCATATTGACCAACCTGGCTAAAACAAGACAAAATACTAAAAGTCTTAGAAATAAAAAATAACAATACTGTACTTTACTTTGTATTACAAGCGGTTTAATGCCCCTAAATTTCAATTTAACAAGAGATGTGTTTCTCAGAAACACAATGCTCCCTGCATGCAAAATATCAAGTTGCTATCTTCAATATTCAAAAATCAATAGGGGTCATGTGCCAGTCATGATCAATGTTCCTATGAAGTTTCATGATCCTAGGTGTAAGCAATCTTGAGTTATCATCCGGAAACCATTTTACTGTTTCGAGTCACTGTGACCTTTGACCTAGTGACCTGAAAATCAATAGGGGTCATCTGCCAGTCATGATCAATGTACCTATGAAGTTTCATGATCCTAGGCGTAAGCATTCTTGAGTTATAATCCGGAAACCATTTTACTGCTTCGAGTCACTGTGACTTTGACCTTTGACTTAGTGACCTGAAAATCAATAGGGGTCATTTGCCAGTCATGATCAATGTACCTATGAAGTTTCATGATCCTAGGCCAAAGCATTCTTAAGTTATCATCTGGAAACCATTTTACTATTTTAAGTCACTGTGACCTTGACCTTTGACCTAGTGACCTGAAAATCAATAGGGGTCATCTGCCAGTCATGATCAATGTACCTATGAAGTTTCATGATCATAGACCTAAGCGTTCTTGAGTTATCATCCGGAAACCATCTGGTGTACGGACTGACAGACCGACCGACTGACCGACCGACATGTGCAAAACAATGTAACCCCTCTTCTTCGAAGGGGGGCATAAAAAGTCATGACCAAAATTTAACAAAGGTTAAAGTTTTAGGAACGAAAAATACAATGGTATTTGACCTTTGACCTTGAAGGATGACCTTGACCTTGACTTTTCACCACTCAAAATGTGCAGCTCCATGAGATACACATGCATGCCAAATATGAAGTTGCTATCTTCAATATTGCAAAAGTTATAAAAGTTTAACCAAGGTTAAAGTTTTGTGACACACACATACAAAGACTGACTGACACAATGACAGACAGACCAAAAACAATATACCCCCGATCTTTCGATCCGGGGGCATAAAAACATTGGTGCACTTTATCAATCCAACCATATTCTCACTGCTAATTGGCAAGAAATTCATTCTGCTATCTTAAATATACATAATAGAAGCCATGCTTGTGATACATGGTTGTGCGTTATACACTATACACGGTAAAGTATGCTATTCTTTAAACTTTACTCTTTCACAAATAAGACATTTAACATTGACATGTCTTGTTGGTTTCTAATATATAAGAAACAGCAGTCTATAGCATATTTTGAGAAATCACAAGCACTTGTATGTGACTACCATAACATTAAATAAAATTCTAAGGCTAAGACTAGGTCGGTACAAAATATTTGGGAAAAGTGATATTGCAACTATTTGTTGTTGATCAGTGTTGTGTCTAGCGGTAACACACTGGCTTAAAATCCTTGTATCACATGTGTGATTCCACAGCACACCTAGCATATACATCATCCTCTGAATGAGACATCAAAACTGTGGTGCAGTGTACATGGTGTTTCGCACTGGGAACCCAAAATCCTAAAGTCCCATCTTGTACAGAATGCCTAAAGTATCTTGACATCCCTCCAGAACACAAGTAACCAGTTTCCTGATGACAATGGCATATTTACATCCCTCCAATTAACACCAGTAACCAGTCTCCTGATAGCAATGGCATCTTGACATCCCTCCATAACACAAGTAACCAGTCTCCTGATGGCAATGACATCTTGACATCCCTCCATAACACAAGTAACCAGTCTCCTGATGGCAATGGCATGTTGACATCCCTCCATAACACAAGTAACCAGTCTCCTGATGGCAATGGATTCTTGACATCCCTCCGTTACACAAGTAACCAGTCTCCTGATGGCAATGGCATCTTGACATCCCTCCGTAACACAAGTAACATGTCTCCTGATGGCAATGGCATCTTAACATCCCTCCGTAACACAAGTAACCAGTCTCCTAATGGCAATGGAGTCTTGACATCCCTCCATAACACAAGTAACCAGTCTGCTGATGGCAATGGCATCTTGACATCCTTCTATAACACAGGAAACCCGCCTCCTGATGGCAATGGAGTCTTGAAACCCCTCTGTAACACAAGTAACCAGTTTCCTGATGGCAATGGCATCTTGACATCGCTCCATAACACAAGTAACCTGTCTCCTAATGGCAATGGCATCTTGACAACCCTCCATAACACAAGTAACCAGTCTCCTGATGGCAATGGCATCTTGACATCCTTCTATAACACAGGTAACCCGTCTCCTGATGGCAATGGAGTCTTGACACCCCTCTGTAACAGAAGTAACCAGATTCCTGATGGCAATGGCATCTTGACATCACTACATTACACAAGTAACCTGTCTCCTGATGGCAATGGCATCTTGACATCCCTCTGTAACACAAGTAACCAGTCTCCTGATGGCAATGGCATCTTGACATCCCTCCGTAACACAAGTAACCAGTCTCCTGATGGCAATGGAATATTGACTTTCCTCCATAACACAATTAACCAGTATCCTGATGGCAATGGCATCTTGACATCCCTCTGTAACCCAAGTAAACAGTCTCCTGATGGCAATGGCATCTTGGCATCCCTCCATAACACAAGTAACCAGTCTCCTGATGGCAATGGCATCTTCACTTCCCTCCATAACACAAGTAACCAGTCTCCTGATGGCAATGGCATCTTGACATCTTTCTTTCACACAGGTAACCCGTCTCCTGATAGCAATGGAGTCTTGACACCCCTCTGTAACACAAGTAACCAGTTTCCTGATGGCAATGGAGGCTTGACATCCCTCCAGAACACAAGTAACCAGTTTCCTGATGGCAATGGCATCTTGACATACCTCCATAACACAAGTTACCTGTCTCCTGATGGCAATGGCATCTTGGCATCCCTCCACAACTCAAGTTACCAGTCTCCTTATGGAAATGGCATCTTGACATCCCTCCGTAACACAAGTTACCTGTCTACTGATGGCAATGGCATCTTGATATCCCTCCATAACACAAGTAACCAGTCTCCTGATGGCTATGGCATCTTGACATCCCTCTATAACACAAGTAACAAGTCTCCTGATGACAATGGCATCTTGACATCCCTCTGTAACACAAGTAACCTGTCTCCTGATGGCAATGGCATCTTGACATCACTCCACAACACAAGTAACCAGTGTCCTGATGACAATGGCATCTTGACATCCCTCCGTAACACAAGTAACCAGTCTCTTGATGGCAATGGCATCTTGACATCCCTCCATAACACAAGTAACCAGTCTCCTGATGGCAATGGCCATATGGTAAGGATCGCAGTGCACTGATAGCAAAAAATACCACACACATTTTGCAGCAGCTATAAATGTCATAGTAGCTTTGACATAATGGTCATGTTATAAATTTTTAAGTTACCTGCGTCAAAGCAATCATCTTCATATGCTCTTAATTAGCAATTGTATGATCTTTCAGCGAACATCTGACAGAACCTTAACAATTAATGGGATATGTTTGTTACCAACTAGCTAATAAATGTTTCTACACATAGCCAAAGATTGGTTAATATTGGTTAATAGTTTTTTTGGCTTATCAAATTATTGAGAACTTATCAAATTTGCCCAATAAGTATGAATAGCAAGATGTAAGGCTATTTTATCATGTCAATTTTGTGGTTTGACTTCCAGGTATTTGGAAATAGAGTTGTTAGGTACTGAAATAAAGAGTTTTAAGTTTTAATATCCGTTTAAGTGATATCTTTATGTTAAGTATTTTCCGTATTAATTTGAGTTTTATCAATAGTTATTCAAAACTTAATACACTTCAAGCTTTAATATATCTTCCAAAAAAGTAAATTGACATTTAAGTTCCTAATTTCACTGTTATAGGCAATATTCCCAAAATGGCAGAGAAAATGCACAGAGATGCAATAACTGTGGTGATATATGAAACTTCTTTTCTCTTAATTGTAAATAGAAAGTCAACTCCATTAAACTATTAAAATGTGGTACATTGTCAAATAACAGGTCAGCAGGCAAGAAGGGTGAACAGACTTAAGAAAAGGTAATCTGTATTTATATAGAGTTCTTCCTATTGATAGGTATGACTAAAGACACTTGGATATCTACTTTATCTGAATTCCTGAAGGTTTTATCAAAACGCCTTTGTACTGATCTGCTATTAGCATGTTTTCAGCTCTTCATATATCTAACATTGTTATGATTGTGTATATGATATCCTGTACTTATGAGAGCATTTCTTATCAAATAGAGAGGACGTTGCCTGAACTGACAGACTGACATCCCCTATCAGTAAATCAATGCTCCATTACCTGCCTTCAGCAAAACATTGGCAATAATATTCCACACACATACTTCTTCCCTTACGGACATCTGATATAACAAAAGGACACAAAAGTATTATTGTGTACTTATAAAACGATCTGAGCCTGGTATATTTAATCCTCTAAAATGGCTTTCCAAGAAGTTTGTTATATACTGCATAAGTAACCATCGTATTGTTTGCTGTTTATTAACTCTTTCAGTGCTGGAACCGAATTTTGAAGGCATTTGCAAACAGTTTGGATCCAGATGAGACGCCACAGAACGTGGCATCTCATCTGGATCCAAACTGTTTGCTTTTCTGATAGTATTCTTAGGTAAAAATTCGAAGAAAATTATAATTTTATAAATTCAGCAGACAGCATTTTAGCAGACGACTAATTTCCCAATATGCAAAGTAACAGAGACCACAGCCACATATTCAAACTGTCTAGTAGGTAAAGTTTTCAAACCATACTGCTGTGTATTTTAACCCTTTGTATGCTGGGAAATTTGTCGTCTGCTAAAATGTCGTCTGCTGAATTTGTAAAATTAGCATTTTCTTCGATTTTTCTCAAGGAATACTATCAGAATAGAAAACAGTTTGGACCCAAACTGTTTGTAAAGGCCTTCAAAATTTGGTTCCAGCACTGAAAGAGTTAAATCATTATTACTGACAGATACACTGTAACTCCAATATAAAGCGCCCCGTTATAACGCTGAATCCAATATAACGCAGAGGGTGCTTGGATCCCATTTTTTCTCCAACCTTCCATTTCTGATACAAATCCGTGATATGCAACTTCGTGTATTTTCAGAAAATTCAAAGATGGCGGCGTTCATAGATTGCATGCTTGATTCAAAAAGTCCGCTAAAACGATTATAATCGATTAGCGGTTAGTATAATCGATTAGCGGTTAGACACTAGGTTGCTTATTGGTGATAATATGTTGTTCAATGTGAATAAAGGTGTGAAAAACTTTCGTGGCAGGGTTTATTGTTCCTTAATAGGGGTTGAATGCCTTAAGCTCATTAAGGTAAGTGCACGTGGATTAATTATAAAATTAAAGTTAATTGAGACATTCTTACTTTGATATTATTGCAGTTTGTCTACATTAAAAGACCGGCCGTGAAATATACTGCGGACAGTAAGTATAAAACAGGGTAAGTTTTCTGACGTTTCATAAAATCTTTAGCATTGATACATCATGGAATCAAGAAAACGAAAGGCGTACAGTATTGCGGAGAAGTTGAATGTTGTTGATCGGTTACGTAGCGGAGAAGCGCAGGTCTCAGTCTCCAGAGACCTCAACATCGCAGAATCAACCCTACGAGGATGGTTGAAGGACGAGGCGAAACTGCGGTCCAGTCTAGCAGGCATGGACTGTGAAAGCTCAAAGCGGAAACGCCAGCGTACCGCTAAAGATACCCAGCTGGAAAAAGCCGTGATTGACTGGTTCAACCAGGAGCGGAGCGAGGGCACCACTCTATCGGGGCCAATCGTTCAAGGTCAAGCTAAGGCTTTCCACCAGATGATCCACGGGGATGGAGCTGGGGGTTTCGAGGGTAGCAACGGTTGGCTACGGAACTTCAAAAGCCGGCACGACATCCATGAAGTCCGTATCCGAGGGGAGCAGCGATCTGCCGACGAAACGGCAGCAGCCGAGTACCCGCCGATTCTAAAGAAAATTATCGATGAAGGCCAGTACACTCCGAAGCAGATATACAACGCCGACGAGACGGGTCTATACTTCAAGATGCTGCCGGATCGAACACTAGCAAAGCGAAGTGATGAACAGAAAATGCTTGGATTCAAGCAGGCCAAGAACAGTCTGACTATATTACTGTGCACCAACAGTACAGGCACGCATAAGCTCCCGCCTCTGGTCATTGGCAAGTTCGCTAAGCCCAGATGTTTTCACCATCTCAACATGGAGACGCTACCAGTGGTGTACGCCAACAGCGCTAACGCATGGATGACGTCAGCGATCTTCGAGGATTGGTTTCACCGGCACTTCGTTACAGCCGTCTGCCGTCACCTGCGCCAACAGCGGCTCCCTACAAAGGCGCTACTACTCCTGGACAACTGTGGGGCCCACCCCAAGACATTGGCATCTAAGGATAAGAAGATCGTCATATCCTTCGTGCTGAAAAACACGACGTTAAAGATACAGCCGATGGATATGGGAATCATTGCGAATTCCAAACGCATGTACCGTAGCCATCTCGTGAAGTCGATCACCGCAAGGGGCGACCTCAGTCTCCCAGAATTTCTGAAGAGGCTAACGATCAAGGAGGCCATATACATGTTTGCCAGCGCCTGGGAAGAGGTGTCCAGACAGAGCATTCATGGCTGCTGGCGCAGGGCCTTAGGAGAGGCGATCGTCACCTCCGATGACGCCGACGACAGTGATGAGGAGTTTGAGGGTTTTAGCGCGGCTGACGTAAGCAGAGCGGAGAAAAACATGGCGGACTGCAACGCGTTCTCGAACGTCGATGTCCTTGACACTCGGGTGGCGTTTGGGGTCTCTGACACTGACATTGAAGAGTGGCTGAACGTCGACGAAGACCTTCCAACCACAGCCCATTTGACTGACAACGAGATCGTGGCAAACGCGACAAGTCAGTGTACGGAGGCAGAGGAGAGCGCCGACGAAGACGAGGATCAGGAAATGGAACCGGTACCTGCCTTGTCGTCAGTCGTGCAAGGCCTCGAGCTAGGTCTACGATGGCTCGAGACTAGCTCAAACGGAACGGCAGCGCAGACTTGTCATCTGCGGAACATAATAGCCATGGCACGAGCAGCAGCCCGAGACTCGTGCAAACAGAGAAAATTGACTGACTTCTTCCACAGCCACAGTGATTAAATGACACTAAATGTACTTGCTGCTGTGATGTTTTGCATCTCTTATTGTATTGTATTTTATGCGTATTAAAATGTATCCGTGTTATCGTTTATTATATGCAGTATTCTGAACATTCATGACTAATAAACAAGTCCTCTTAGTTACTTGTGTTGAATATCTTACAATTCCCATAAAAATTTGTTTTAACATCGCACGATTTTCAGAAAATCATGTATACATGTAGCATTTGAGAAAGTCTAATTTTAAATTCGCTGTCCATTGGTCAGAACCGTACCTACTGAATGCTCTATCCCATAATGCACTGTACTCTTTACACTTCTGAAATAACGCATAGGCATATGCTTGGTTAACGGATTTATTTAAGCACATGTATCGTCATAACATGTCAGGATTACTTATGGTAATTATTTTGGATTATCGTATATGCACACTATAAAAGCGGTATGTATACAGTTATCGATACAATTCGGTTCATATGCATGTATTGGAGAATGACAACACAGCATGGCAATACCATACCTGTACCAATAATGAGCTCAAAACGTATAACGCGGATCCGTTATAACGCTGTTGCGTGGCTTGGACCCCGTCATCCGCGTTATATTGGAGTTACAGTGTATTACATTATTCTTGTTGGTTATATGGAGGATATTTGTTGGATATGGTAGAATATTAATTTTTATTCATGAGTGATCAAAAAGATATATAATTTTTCTATCATCACTACTGAATTAAAATCAATAAAAAACCAAATCCAACAAATTTTTCTTTTTTCTTTCATGCTTACTAATGATTTTTTTGCTAAAATAATGACGTTGTAATGTCATTAAAACAAGCAAATTCGTTGAATTTATATACCCCGCCAAATAAATTTTGTTTATGGATGGGTGTAGACATTGACCTCAATGTGTGACCTTGACCTTAGCCCCTAGGATTATGGGTGTTGAATGTGAAGCACCCCCAGATGATTGAGAACAACTATGGCAAGTTTGATGGCATAGTAATGGAATGACTAAATAATGAATAATTCATCAAATTTGTGACCTTTGACCTCAATGTGTGACCTTTACCTTAGCCCTTAGGATTTTATTGGTGTTGAATGTGAAGCACCCCCAGATGATTGAGAACAACTATAGCAAGTTTCATGGCTCAGGCTCATGTGTTATTTGAGATAAAGCTCAAAGCTAATATTAACAAACAAGAGGCCCATGTGGGCCTGAATCACTCTGTTGGCTGGAATCAATAGGGCTCAAGCCCTTGATAGTATGAACAATCTGAGTAAGTTTTAAACAAACAGACCCAAAATGGGAAATTCATCGCATAAACAAGAAGAAACGTAAAATTTAAACTTCAAATGGCTCCTTTTCAACAATAAGTTGGACACATTTTCTTCACTCTCAATGGGGTTCTGGCCCTTGATGATATAAAATATCCATTGAAGTTTCAAAAGGATAGAACTTTATATGCAGGTTTTTTTCAGCACTGTCTGCGCCTCTGGAAAATGGAGGCACTCCCAAAGCAAACGGAACCGATCCCAAACCGAAATTATAAAAACAATTCCCAATTTCCAAAAAAAAAAAATGAAGTGTCTTATAACTTGTGTGAATAACCAGTGTTTGTTTTGGTAAAAAATATCTGCTATAAGGTTTTGACTGCAAAGTTCTCAGAGTGTAACTGTAACTCAAAAACAAAACTGCATTACTTGAATAAACCTTGAACATGCCCAATATTGCATCTGTTAATTAATATAAAGAAGACAAAATAACAACTAAAAACAAATTTATTTGTTAAACCACTGAATTATTTAAGCATGATGAATTCACAATTTTTTCCCAACTGAGCCGTTTCATCGAAGCAAAAATTCCCAAAATGGCCAATTTTGGCGATAAAAATTCCCAATTTGGTCAGACTCCTTTTCCCAAAATAGGCAGAAAAAACCCTGATATGTAAACAAACAAGAAATGTGTTTGTCGGAAAGATTATGTACCCTTCTGCGCCGCTTTGATTTATTTTTTTTTACCTTTGACCTTGAAGGATGACCTTGACCTTTCACCACTCAAAATGTGCAGCTCCATGAGATACACATGCATGCCAAATATGAAGTTGCTATCTTCAATATTGCACAAGTTATGGCAAAATGTTAAAGACTTTCATTTTTTTTCTCAAATTCAAGGAGATAATTCTGGACTTAAAACTTCAATATTGCTCATTTTCAATAGGGTTTGACTCATCATTCAGATAAAGACACTGTGCAAGTCGGGAAATGATTGAATGAAAACTGTGGACTTTATTGCGTAAACAAGCCTTATTTCACAATTTTCTCAAATTCAAGGGGAGATAATTCTGGAATTTTTACTCTGATGTAACCCATTTTCAATAGGGTTCGAGTCCTCATTAATATCAACGCACTGAACAAGTTTGAAAAGAATCGGATGAAAAATGTGGACTTCATCGGATAAACAAGAGAAAGTCTAGCACACACACACAGACAGACAGACAGACACCATGCCATCCCATAAGCTCTTCTGGCCTATGGCCAGTAGAGCTTAAAATACGTTTGTCAGAAACACTTATGTCCCCTTCTGCGCCGCTTTGATTTATTTTATTTTATCATTTGGCAGTTCAGATAATCATCTCCCTTTAATGCTTATTACTTCCCTTGGATTCGTTTTTTTATACCTTTGACCTTGAAGGATGACCTTGACCTTTCACCACTCAAAATGTGCAGCTCCATGAGATACACATGCATGCCAAATATGAAGTTGCTATCTTCAATATTGCAAAAGTTATGGCAAAATGTTAAAGTTTGGGCAAACCAACCAACCAACCAACAGACAGGGCAAGAACAATATGTCCCCCACTATGTAAGGATGGTTGGACACAATATAATGACAAATGCACCCAATATAATGACAGATTGACTTAATATAAGGATGGTTTTACATATAATTGACAAAAGCACCCAATATAATGACAGATTGACTTAATATATGGATGGTTTGACACAATATATTAACAAATGCACCCAATATAATTACATATTTGGCTCAATGTAAGGGTGGCTTGACATAATATATTGACAAATGCACCGCATATATTGATGTATTGACAAAATATACGGTCACATCGACATGATATATGGGTTTGTTGACTCAATATAAGGGTGGCTTGACATAATATATTGACACAAGCACCCAATATAATGACATATTGACTTAATATATTGACAAAGTGACTAAATATATTTCTATTTCGACACAACCATGTTCATTTTGTACGTATAAGACAGGCAAGGCTTTCCATATGATTCTGCACCCTGTTATTGTATTATTGACATGTAATGTATTTTCATAGATTGTAACAAAACTCTTACTCTGCAGAGAAATCATTAGATAAAATGTTCTCAGCAACTTGTGACCTAGTTTTGTCCCCCAAATGACCCAGTTTCAAACAAGATCAACATATCATTTGCACAAATTTTATGAGTAAGTTTCATGAAGATTGGGAAATATATGAGGTGAATACAGTGTTCACACGACAAATGTTGCTAACAGAAAACAAGAATATCAGTGAAACTGATGGATGCTCCCCGATGATGCGCTAAATTGTCAATGTTTGTGTTAATAAACACCTAAAAAATCTATTATTAGCCTCGATGACCTTGACCTTGACCCCAGTGACCTCAAACCTCATCAAAAGGTAGACGTCCATGCAAGGTACTTACATGCCAAATATGAAAGCGATTGGTAAAGTATTGAAAGGGCTATGAGAAACAGTAGCAAAAGTGTGACGGAAGGAAGTCTATTATTAGCCTCGGTGACCTTGACCCCAGTGACCTCAAACCTCATCAAAAGGTAGAGGTCCATGCAAGGTACCTATATGCTAAGTATGAAAGCGATTGGTAAAGTATTAAAGGCGCTATGAGAAACGGTTGCAAAAGTGTGACGGAAGGAAGTCTATTATTAGCATCAGTGACCTTGACCTTGACCCCAGTGACCTCAAACCTCCTCAAATGGTAGAGGTCCATGCAAGGTACCTACATGCCAAATATGAAAGCGATTGGTTAAGTATTGAATGCGCTATGAGAAACGGTAGCAAAAGTGTGACGGAAGTAAGGAAGTAAGTAAGTAAGTAAGGAAGGACAAACTGGCAACTATATGCTTCGCCGAAATTTATTTTGGGAAGCATAAAAATGTCACAAAAGCCCACCATATACTCACGTGAGCTAAACATGGACCAATTTTAAAGAAATAACTACTTTGCAAAAATCCTGTTGTCCTAAAATTCCCAGTTCATGGATTGACTTTAAGATGTTTGGAAATAGAGCTTCTATGTGTAAAAGCAAAGCATTTTGAAGATGTTAATATCTATTTTACTAATATGTTTATGACTAACATTTTCTGTTTTATATAAGTTTTATCAATAAATGTTACAAATACAAGAATATCAGTGAAACAGATGGATGCTCCCCGATGATGCGCTTAGTCAATCTATGTGATAATAACCACCTGAAAAATTCTATTATTAGCCTTGATGACCTTGACCTTGACCCCAGTGACCTCAAACCTCATCAAAAGGTAGAGGTCCATGTAAGGTACCTACATGGCAAATATGAAAGAGATCGGTAAAGTATTAAAGGTGCTATGAGAAACTGTTACAAAAGTGTGACGGAAAAAAATATATTATTAGCCTCGTTGACCTTGAACTTGACCCCAGTGACCTCAAACCTCATTAAAAGGTAAAGGTCCATGCAAGGTACCTACATGGCAAATATGAAAGAGATCGGTAAAGAATTGAAGGTGCTATGAGAAACTGTAGCAAAAGTGTGACGGAAAAATCTATTATTAACCTCGGTGACCTTGACCCCAGTGACCTCAAACCTCATCAAAAGGTAGAGGTCCATGCAAGGTACCTTTAAGGCAAATATGAAAGAGATCGGTAAAGAATTGAAGGTACTATGAGAAACTGTAACAAAAGTGTGACAGAAAAAATCTATTATTAGCCTCGGTGACATTGACCTTGACTCCAATGACCTCAAACCTCATCAAAAGGTAGAGGTCCATGCAAGGTACCTACATGCCAAATATGTAAGGGATCAGTAAAGAATTGAAGGTGCTATGAGAAACTAACAAAGGTGTGACGGAAAAATCTATTATTAGCCTCGGTGACCTTGACCCCAGCGACCTTAAACCTCATCAAAAGGTAGAGGTCCATGCAAGGTACCTACATGCCATATACGAAAGAGATCGGTAAAGTATTGAAGGTGCTATGAGAAACTGTAACAAAAGTGTGACGGAAGGAAGGAAGGAACTACAAACTGGCAACTATAAATTATGCTCCACTGAAAATATTTCCAGGAGCATAAAAACAATAGAAAAAGTGGATTTTCCATACTTTGAGTAAATTGACACTAAAATTGCAATGTGAGGGGTTTAGGTCATATTTGCAAAATGGTCAAAAAAGGCCCTGAAATTCCACTCAATGTTTAATTGTCCACATCATTTTCCACATTCAGAAAATTGTATCTATCAAATAAAAAGAACTTCATACATAATATTTTTATTAACATAAATTAATAATGTATGAACAGAAAGTACTCTGGAATTGGAAAACACAACAGCCAGCATTGCAAATCCAGTACAAATCCACATATCAACATTCATGGATTGAAATTTATTTAAAACAGGCCAGTATTGATGAATATAGAGTGTGCCAGTCCCAGTCCAAACATAACAAAGGCCGCTATTTTCAAATCAATCCAGATTCCTTACCATGTTTGTCAAACCTATGTAGCACCAGTGTCATTAGCCAATAGTTATCCATTAACTGCCTGAAACTCCATTTTCAAAGCTTTAGAATCAAATTCACTTCTGATAAGATCTCCACTGTGACTAGTTTGAAATACTATTCATTGGAAGATAACTGTAACAAAACACAATAAATTGTGCTGCTGACTTGAAAAATTCTCCAATATATTGTTCGGCATTTGTTATCATCAGAACAAATAAAATGTCCCAGAATGCATGATATATGGAGAAAAGAATGCTCTGATACCTTGTTTCATTATAACTCAAGCCACCAGCTGGACCCCAGTGATGGATTTGTATAATTCTGTTTTCAACAGGATTTAATTATTGGATTATTAATGGATATTTGCTGCAATTTTCCGCTGCCATCAAAATTGGAGCACTAGTATCCCTCTCAAGGCTGAAAAGTGGGAAGTGAGAGGAAGAAATTGGTGAACACAATAGCACCCAGCTCACTGTTCCGTCTTTTCTGCCACTTACAGGAAAGCTGAGAATACGGCAATTTATTCCCCAAGGAGTTAGTTTCACCATTTATCGGCTAGAATGTTCATCACTATATGATTCTATGTTGTATCTTGAATGTACCAAAACAACAGAGAACCAACAGTGGAGATTACGCCAGACGGCATTACTATGTTTTACTAGCTTGAAAATGTTTTGCTAAGTGATTAGGAATATGCAGAAACAATACAGAAATGTATGTACCTATACCTACATTAAAATGACTATTAAGTGTTTTTTATCTATAGGAAATCTGCATTGTTTTATATACCCTTGTAGATTTATTTGGATATAAGCAGTATCAATATACAAGTGGATTACCGTTTCATTGTGCTATGGATTAATCTGATTTCCAGGAAAGCAGTAAGACAAAAGTGAAATATATTAGGATTATCTGACAGCCATTACATAGTAAATTAAGACATTATATATGTGAGTGTGCGTTGGTTTACTTAGTGGAATATCGGCTTGAAACCCTCAATATGAGGTAAGTGAAAAAGAACCACACTTAATTTGTCGTCAATTGTGCTATGCAAAGGGAAAGTGGGGCTTAATGCTTGGGCATAAAATATCATCCCAGATTAGCCTGTGTGGACTGCACCAGGGACCAAACCTTCCCATTTTATGGAATTATTCATTTAAAGAAAGTCCCTTCCAAACAAAAACTTAGTTTTTTCTAAAAGCTTCATCCAAGATTTGCTTGTGCGGACTGCACTTTTTGCACATGCATCAAGCCCCGTTTTCAAAGAGCTGAGCTCCATTATTGGCTCAATTATTAACCAATAACATTATATCTGTACATGTTTTAACAAGTCTCCATTGCTCTTCAAGGAAAACTTTCTAGAAATCATAGAATTCTTTAAATCTATAGCGGAGTCATATATAGATCTTTTCTCAAGGGGAAATATCATTCTATTGTGAAGATTTAAAAGAAAAATGCCATAAAAGTGGAGAATGTAATCCATTTTTAGCCTGTGCACACTGCACAGGCTAATCTGGGACAATACTTTTCGTCCATGCATTATGCCCAGTTTTTCCCAAGCAAGGCTAAAATGTTTACTCAACCCGGAACAGATCAACTTTCTGTACATTACAAAGTCCCATCTAAAGCAATGCAAATTCCAACACTTAAACATTAATTTTGCAAAACAATATCAGAATTGCATTATATGGCATTTTCCATCCAACATGATCAAGTTTGAGTCCATGGGGAAACAAACAAGGGGAAATATCATTCAATTGTTCAGATGGTACATTGTCTGTCAATATTTATCATTTGATATGCCAGCCATGCATTCCAATATAGGACTTATGTATATTTAATCCACATCCTTTGGTTGCTAACTGGTATTTTGTTATTAACTTATCATCTTTATTATAAGGTAAAGTCCATGAAGACATGCACAGTTGGGAAAACTTAAATTATACAAATTATTATCAGCCAATCTCTACAAACTTGGCTCAATGTATGTTTGTTTACTATTTCCAAGATAAGCCTGTGCAGAGTACACAGGATTGACGGCACAGGCTGATCTTGGACAATTCTTTCACATATTCATTGAGCTACGTTTTTCTAAGAGCGTGGGACATTTTCAATATAAAAACCAACCGATATAAATACTCTCATCTTTATGTGGCCCTGCTCTGAAAATGAGCATTAACATAGCAATTTTCCACCACCATTAAAGAAGTAACTATTTAGTAAACAGTATTTTGTTCATGTAACAAATTTCTATCCAAAGCCATGACTGTTACAATAACCTCTGAATAATTAACAAGTGTGCCAGATTCCTGCAATATGATAACAATGTACTGAGGCCAATGCTTGGAAATCTATTATCATGGAACTCAATTCATACTTAACTTGGAACACTGACTAAACGTTTTCATAAAGAGGAACATATAACATAACTCAATTAGTCATTGTTTTATGGTTGCAAGTCATACTGTACTTTTATGGTTACAAGTCATACTGAACAATGTGTTTATCAAATACATATACATTTAATTGGGGCTCAATTTAAGGGTTCAAAAATTTTACTGGGGTTGTGTCACAAATTTACTAGAAATGTGTCACAGACACTGATGCCCAAAAGACATGTTTTGACGCAGCCAAATCCACAATTTAATCTTCAGTAGACAAAAAGACTCAGGTAAAACTGATTGCAGCCACTATTCCTTTCTTAGTGGTAATCTACACTTAAATGATGGTTGAAGGTCATTCAACCGTAACAGTTTTAGAAAACTTTAACCTGTAATTAAAGAGGAGAAAAAACACAAACAAAGGGCCATAATTCCGCTAAAAGATGTCACAGCCCACATTAATTACTTTGCGATCTTCTACAATTGTTGAATTATGTGAATTCGGAATAAGACATCATACTTGTAATGGACATCATGTTTATGATTTTTTTTTTAATGTTCATTTCATATTCTGTATGAAATTTTTTTAAAGATTGTTTAATGCGGACTGCACAAGCTCATCTGGGCCAACACTTTACATATATGAATTAACTCCCGTTTTCCAGGAGAGCTGCTCTTATTATCTATCAATAATATTTGTCAAGATAACTCATGTGACTTAATGTACTGTTATATAAGCAGTATAGTACAATTATTATAAAGAACATGCTGATCATTCGTTTGGTTTGGTAAAATTGTAGTAAACAAAGAACATCCAAGTTGGAAAATTTTTGAAGTAAATGGAGGAAATGGAAGAAACTATAATATTTAGATAAATTGGAAGATGATGCCATAGTTCTGTCTTTTAAATAGATTGAACTCAACATATAATGTAAATAATGGGGAGATTATTGTCCTCAGCTATTTATTGACAGACATGATTTCCAGAAATATAATTCCAAAATCTAAAGAGCTTTGGCCCAAGTCTGTGAAGATATGAATATGAGACCTATAAACCAGCTGGTTATCAAAGGTTAATTCTAAATTTCAAAGTCAAAAACCTATTCACCTATCGAACCTATGGTACAAGTTCAGTCCATTTGCAATTGGCAGCAAATCCAGTCTGAATCTGTAACATTGAGTCATTTCCTGCTCGCTGAAGACAAATATAGTATCCTAAATATATCAAAATATTCTTGGAAATAAAACAATTCAAGAAAGCAGAATATCTTAAATGTCCCTACAATATCCCTACAATCTTGAGAACATGCTCAAGTTATCAACCTTCTACGTAACCCGAATTTTAATGTACAAAAAGATGCCCAAACAAGAGATGTGTTTGTCAGAAACACAATGCCCCCTATTGCGCCGCTTTGAAGCCATATATTTGACCTTTGACCTTGAAGGATGACCTTGACCTTGAACTTTCACCACTCAAAATGTGCAGCTGCATGAAATACACATGCATGCCACATATCAAGTTGCTGTCTTCAATAATGCAAAAGTTATTGCAAAACTTTAACCAAGGTTTAAGTTTTGGGACACACACAATGAATGAATGAATGACAGACAGACAGACAGGCCAAAACAATATACCCCTGATCTTTCGATCCAGGGGCATAAAAATAAATATAGCATGAACCCCCAATATCAATGTACAAAAGGTACCCATAATATCACCTATAGAATATACCACAAATATCAACTTAGGAGGTTTCAACAATATCAATGTAGGAAGTTCCAACAATATCAATGTAGGTGGTTCCAACAATATCAATGTAGGAGGTTCCAACAATATCAATGTAGGAGGTTCCGACAATATCAATGTAGGAGGTTCAAACAATATCAATGTAGGAGGTTAACAATATCAATGTAGGAGGTTCAAACAATTTCAATGAAGGAGGTTCCAACAATGTCAATGTAGGAGGTTCCAACAATATCAATGTAGGAGGTTCAAACAATATCAATTTAGGAGAGTCCAACAATATCAATTTAGCAGATTCCAACAATATCTATGTAGGAGGTTCCAACAATATCAATGTAGGAGGTTCCAACAATATCAATGTAGGAGATTCCAAAAGTATAAATGTAATAGGTTCCAACAATATTAATGTAGAAGATTCCAACGATATCAATTTTGGATGTTCAAAAAGTGTAAATGTAAAAGGCTCCAACAATATTTATGTAAAAGATTCAAACAATATCACTTTAGGAGATTCCAACAAAATCAATCTTAAAGATTCCAGTAATATTTAAGAAGGAGATTCCATCAATATTAATGTAGGAGATTCCAAAAATATTAATGAACAAGATTCAAACATAATCAATGCAGGAGATTCCAACAATATTTATATAAGAGGTTGAAACAACATCAATGCAGGAGAATCAAACAATATCAATGTAGGAGATTCTAACAATGTTAATGTAGAAGAATCAAACAATATTACGGTAATGTAAGAGATTCCAACAATATTGTTGAAGGAGACTCCAATAATATTAATGTAGGAGATTTCAACAATATAAATGTAGGAGACTCCAACAATATTAATGTAGGAGACTCAATCAATATAAATGTAGGAGACTTCAACAATATTAATGTAGGAGACTCAATCAATAAAAATGTAGGAGACTCAATCAATATAAATGTAGGAGACTCCAACAATATTAATGTAGGAGACTCCAACAATATTAATGTAGGAGACTTCAACAAAATTAATGTAGGAGACTCCAACAATATTAATGTAGGAGACTTCAACAATAACAATGTTGGAGACTTCAACAATATTAATGTAGGAGACTCAATCAATATAAATGTAGGAGACTCCAACAATATTAATGTAGGAGACTCCAACAATATTAATGTAGGAGACTCCAACAATATAAATGTAGGAGACTCCAACAATATAAATGTAGGAGATTCCAACAATATTAATGTAGGAGACTCAATCAATATTAATGTAGGAGACTTCAACAATAATAATGTTGGAGACTTCAACAATATTAATGTAGAAGACTCAATCAATATAAATGTAGGAGACTCCAACAATATTAATGTAGAAGACTCCAACAATATTAATGTAGGAGACTCCAACAATATTAATGTAGGAGACTTCAACAATATTAATGTAGGAGACTTCAACAATAATAATGTTGGAGACTTCAACAATATTAATGTAGGAGACTTCAACAAAATTAATGTAGGAGACTCCAACAAAATTAATGTAGGAGTCTCCAACAATATCAATGTTGGAGACCCCAACAATATAAATGTAGGATAGATAGATAGATAGACTTTTTTTTTCCTCCATTCATGAAGAGCATAACATATAATACAGATTATGAATAGTTACATACAATCGATTATATACACATACAAGAGATCAAAGTGAAGCAACTCAATACATTATTTACAAAGATAAGTAACATAATAGAGTATATATATATATATATATATATATATATATATATATATATATATATATATATATATATATATATATATATATATATATATATATATATAATTATTTGGTCAATGACATAATTAAGTCAATGATAATGATTTTAGTTCATTAATTCAATAATACACACGCATGCACGCGCACGCACCCGCACACACATACAGGCACCATACAACACATACAACCATAACAAGAGAAAACAGATAAGGACAACATATAAACATAACAATTTAAATATACACTAATGATATAAGAATACCTAGAATAATGCCGCATGATTAAACACCAATGCGCACGTTTATAGACCGAGTTTTAGTTTAAATACTATGATACTATGTATTCGCCTAGAATATGTCTTAACGCGAAAACGAAAATAAAGACAAAATTAGCGAACATATGTGAATAGCAAATATATGGAATTTTGACACACGACCAACTAAACACAAATCACAAGTGTTGCCTTCCATAGAAGACTGTTATAGTGAAACGTTTACAGTCAAAGAAGTTCCTCACGGGAATATCATATGTGTCATACACTACATATATACAATCAAATACGCATACAGATATTTGCTATATTTGCAATATAGTAAAAAGATCACATTTAAAAAGAAGAACAACATAAAACATGTAGAAGATTAAAAATATAAATGTAGGGGACTCCAGCATCATGATGTATGAGGTTGCAAGTTCCAACAAAATCAATGTCAGAGATTCTGTGTACATAATCCAGTCAAGGGTTATGGTCAAAGTGGCTGCTGTAGACAGGTGGCTGCTATTATCAGCTGACCACTTTTTAGATGGCTGGTCAACTGATTTGTCTCATTCAAGAAACAAACACCGAAATGCTATTCTGTGCAAACAAACTTCACACAAACATTATTTTTACTAAATGTACAAGGTATCCACAATATCAATACACAAGGGACCCAAAATATCACGTCTGGCATGTACCAACAATGTAAATATATACAGTACCAACAATATAAAAATGGAATGTGCACACAATATTAAGGCATATAAACCTAGTGGCTACCCACAAAAGTGAATGTATAACAATTTGGAGGGTACCTACTATATCAATGTTTATGAATGTGTTGGATAATTACAATACTTATGTCTGCACAGTCTGCACAGGCTAATCAGGGACGACACTTTCCACCTTAACTGGATTTTCGTGTAAAAGAGACTTCATTTAAACGAAAAATGTCATAAAACAAAGTGTTGTCCCTGATAAGCCTGTGCGGACTGCACAGGCTAATCTGGGACGACACTTTACGCACATGCATTATGCCCAGTTTTCTCAGAACACAACTCAAATCTTTTGAATATTTCATCCACATAATGCACACAAAGAAACTGTCTGGGAATCCATTTCAATGTACTGTTACATATTATTTACTCTGCACAGCTACCAACAACAAGAAAGACCTTAAATTTTATGGTAAATTATAACAAGGGCTGTTTGTAAAACATGCATGCCCCCGATATGGGCTGTCAGTTGTAGTGGCAGCCATTGTGTGAATACGTTTTTTGTCCCTGTGACCTTGACCTTTGACTTAGTGACCTGAAAATCAATAGGGCTCATCTGCCAGTCATGATCAATGTACCTATGAAGTTTCATGATCCTAGGTGTAAGCGTTCTTGATTTATCATCCGGAAACCATTTTTCTGTGTCGAGTCACCGTGACCTTGACCTTTGACCTAGTGACCTGAAAATCAAAAGGGGTCATCTGCAAGTCATGATCAATGTACCTATGAAGTTTCATGATCCTAGGCGTAAGCGTTCTTGAGTTATCATCGGGAAACCATTCGGTGGACGGACCGATGGACGGACCGACATGTGCAAAACAATATACCCCCTCTTCTTCGAAGGGGGGCATAAATAATGCTAAAAGGTCGGAGTGTGAGTTTTGTAAGGCATTATAACATTATCGAATGGTAAACAAAACATGCAGATTTGGGTTCTTTTGAGTGTGTCAAATCAGAGAAATAAGTAACATTTCTAAACATACCAAATGGTTAGAAAAAAACTATTTTGATTACTATGTATAAAATTTAACACATTCAATTTCAATTATCAACCTAAACAAATCCTGCTAGGACCAACTCTGAACCCATTTTGCCAGATGCATTTCTGTGTCTCTGGCAAGAGTAATGACTTTATTCCATTAAGTAAACATATCCAAATGAACTATTTGAGCTGGTCCACAGATGTTCTTAATAAACTGGTACACTTCAGAGTCTTTGGGTGGAAATTGAATTATTTATGAGAAGTCTCGTCTTTTAAGAAAATAAATTTTAAAGGTGATTGCCTCAAGAAAAAGATCCTTTCTCATTGAAAATATCGTACATTTTCTAATTAACGGCATAAGCTTATAGAAGATCCTCGGTCTCATTCTTTAAATACTACTGTCAAAAACTTCTATATGTCCAATTATTTCTTGTTTTTAAAAATCAATCTCAATGATTATACATGCATTATACAGATTAAATAATAAATGCCATTACTTTGAATCACATATAACAAAAACCAAAAATATAAGGTGCCAAGATATATTAGAGAGTATAAGATCAACACAAAAGCACCGCATAACAGGTGCCACGCTCGGCTGCGGATGCAGTTTTGAATAGATGAAAGCTTGTCAAAAAAAAATTTTTTTTAGGTCACAGTGACCTTGACCTTTGACCTAGTGACCCAAAAATGGGTGTGGCATCTAGAACTCATCAAGGTGCAGCTACATATGAAGTTTCAAAGTTGTAGGTTGAAGCACTTTGATTTTAGAACCAATGCTCAAAACCTTGACAAAATGTTAAGGTTTTAGCACGACGCGGACGACGACGGACACGACACGATGAGCTGGCTATGACAAAAAACAACTGTTATTGAAATTGGTGGGATATTAGCTGTACAACCAAGATATTTTCAGACTGTTCACAGTGCTTGTGCAAGTATATTTACTTTTAATACTCCAAAGACTCAAGTCTCATTAATGAAATTTTCTTGAAACCCTGGATGAAAATCTAGTATAAGATGAGAACAATGTACAGGTGCTGATTGCTCTAATCTTACAGGCACTAGGTGTTAAGGAAGGTGTGCAGATTTACAAGCAATGTGATAATCTAATGAATCATAAACACTGTTACAGCCAGGAGCGACATGAACGATTTCACAGACTGACTATAATCTTCTATAAGAATGAGTCATTAAAACAGAGCATTCACTTATTTATTTGACAAGCAATTTAATTTGTGGGATATTTCATGATGATGATTTTATGATCATTTCTTTTTTGAAACACCATAGTGTATGCTTTAAAATAACAATCTTGCCAGGAGTTACCACTTTATTATTTCATCACTGGCTGCCATGTATTAACAAAAGAGAGACTATATAGCTTTATATTTTGGTAAAATACCTAGAACATAGTGCATCAAATTATAACCACCTTGCTTATTGAGCAAAATCACTGTAGCAAACACATTCCACAATTTTTGTGATCAAATTTGTAAACAAGAGATGTGTTTGTCAGAAACACAATGCCCCCTTCTGCGCCGCTTTGATTAAAAACAATAAATATATCATTTGGCAGGTTCAGATAATTATCTCCTTTTGAAGCTTATTACTTCCCTTTGATTTGTTTTTTTTTACCATTGACCTTGCAGGATGACCTTGACCTTTCACCATTCAATATGTGCAGCTCCATAAGATACACATGCATACCAAATATCAAGTTGCTATCTGAAGTGACATAGAAGTTATGAGCAAATTTTTTAGAAACCTAAACGCAAAACCTAAACGCAAAGTGTGACGGAAAGACAGACAGACAGACAGTCCGATCACTATTTGCCCTCCTTCGGGGGTATACAAAAATAAATTAGAAAATTGGGCAAACAACTATTGACAAGATTGACAGCTGCATCATGGTGAGCAAGAAAGGGTATAAAAGCATCTGCTTTAGTTTCAGGCCAGCCTGTGCACTCACACAGGCTGGTCAGGGGCTTCATAAACAGGAAAGATTTCGTGGTCTCATTACCTCACTTTAATTGTATTCAGATGCAGAGGCTTAACAGGAGCTGCACTGATATGTCCTAAGGCCCAGTTTCGCACGACGCTGCAATGTTGTTTTCAAAGAACAGCTAATACTGCCACAATAAATAGATTTTTCTCAAACCATAAAATGTGCAACTGGGTATTTATCTAAAGCCACACATCTGTCAACCAACATCAATAGTGAATAGAACTCGGTTTATTTGAAATTTCAAATATTTACACAATCCTTTGCAACATTGAAATTCCATGTCACATATGGATTTCCCCTTACTTCCGATCAATGCTACAGCTTGTGATATGCAGCTACGTGATGACTTCTCAAAAGTCTTTGAAAATCTCCACATTTCTTTTAATAGGACGGGTTTTTTTATGTTTTAATTACACTATTGGACACGGAATGAGCAGCAATACAGGCTGGCAGCTGTTGCTGAAAGATTTTATCACCACCTTGTATAATGCAGCCCCATGCACAATAATCATTACTTTAAATCAAATTCAACCATTATGTTAAGCAGAGAATATACTTACATCTTGTATATACTAGTATTATTTTAATTTAGTTGTTATTTTATAGATGTAACCAATGTTAATTACTTTAGTTACAAAATATTCAATAATAAATTCAGTATACTTTTCTTATGCTAAAAGTAAAACACATTTTTTTTTAACAACTAAACACGAATTGAGAAGCATTGCATGTTATTTAAACAAATATGCTTTTGTCTTGCTCTTCAAAACTATGAGCCAGCAAATGTAAATGTTGTGAAGAAACAATAAACAGGTCCTCTTTCTCCTTATGTTCATTCCCCCCCCCCCCGGCACCTCTTGTATATTCAAGCGGACATTGTCAAGGTCTGACAGTTATGAGCCCAGATTTATATAACCCTGTAAATGTGTTAGTCCTCACTATGCAATGGCCTTCATAATTGGATAAATATATCAACATATAAGCATAGTAATTTCCTGGTATTGCCTGCAATTCTCCAAAACAAACCTATCAACAGCTTTGCTATCACAAATCAATCGAATAATAAGACAGTAGCTGTGAGATGAAATCATATTTATCCCTTAATTATCTTTGCGTCAAAACATAGATATAAATCTGGTCCGAGCACTGACAATGGCTATACGATATTGATGGACCACAAATCTAGTAGCTGAAAGAAATCATGAAACTGATGACAATTCAAATGGTGTAACCTTTAGAAAATATTTCAGATTAATTTGATAGTCTACATCAAGCCTTTCTCAGGATTGTGTTAATGCACATAGGCAGAGACCTGTAGTAAGCAAGGAGTTTTTAATTTTTTATAAGTGTATGAGTTGTGTTCTGAGAAAACTGGGCATAATGCATGTGCGTAAAGTGTCGTCCCAGATTAGCCTGTGCAGTCCGCACAAGCTAATCAGGGACGACTCTTTCCGCCTAAGTTGGATTTTTGCTAAGAAGAGACTAATCATGTAAAGTAAAAATGTCATAAAAGCGGAAAGTGTCACGAGGCTAATCTGGGACGACACTTTACACACATGCATTATGCCCAGTTTTTCAGAACACGACTCGTTTAATTATGTAAATCTCTATATTACTTCAAAGCAAAAGTAATGCTATGTGCTAGGTGACTATTGATAATATTGTGTTGAAGTGTGTGGTTCTCTGCACATACATTTGAATCCAACTGGATCCATGTATTAAAAGAAAATTTGCATTTTTATCCTTTATGAATATCAATACATTAACTGCAATTAATACAAGAATGAGAAACGTGAAAAGTGAATTGTGTTTTTATTTCAGGGATAAACGATCCATATGCCCATTACAGCAGAAATTAAGTTTTTAAGTTTTTTAGTCAGAAGCATGTTCCGTGTACACTATTTAAGACAAAACAACATTATATTCACTACCGGACCTCTTTTATAAACAGTTTTGGGCTAATTGCATGTACATAAAGTATTTCACAGATTAGCCTGTGCAGTCTGCACCAGCTTATCTTGGACAACACTTTTCTCCCATGCAGTAAGGTCTGGTTTGATTGCTAGGCCTTCTCAGAATCATCTATTAATAAACTGACTTGGAGAACTTGCTGGATTGAGCAGAAAATGTTCACGCGACTATATTGATAAATAATATCTATTTATAAGTTTCTTACCACAGAAAGAAAGAATTGAGATTGGTGTTAGTTATGTAATATACATGGCCACCATCTAATATCCATCCAGCCAAATGTTTCCATCTCAGAGGAATTAAGGACTGAATGCCAAGGCTATTTCCATTACAGAATCATGTTCAGGAAAGTATTACACTTGTGTTAAATGGCTCAAATGGATTATCCACCACGTTTTCCTACAGTCCCATTCCGATTGCATACCACTTTATGTGCATTTTGAGCAATAAGCATAATTATGCGGTTATTGACAAAGAGATGTACAATAATGCAGATTTAAGTAGCCCTTATACTGTTACCTCAGTGAAGACCACTTATGATGCCTGCTTGATCAGACAACCCAGCCTAGATGGTGTGTGTCGTCCCTTTTAAGCCTGTGTGGCATACATGCCATAATTTTTCAGACCAATTCCGGGACATTGAGTTAAATTGTCCGGGACTTTTGCCGATTTTCCGGGACATGTATAAAATGTAGCGATATTTATAGACTTATGCATTTTTGGTACGTTTTTTTTTTGTTTCGCATCGTTAATTGCAAAAGTTCGAAAGCCTATCCGAAATACACTTGATCTATTAACGTCAAATTAAACATTACTACTTCCGTTACTAGATACAAGCCACGTGTTTTCAGTGTAAGCGTTCTAAACATAGATGG
Source organism: Dreissena polymorpha (assembly GCF_020536995.1). NCBI lineage: Eukaryota > Metazoa > Mollusca > Bivalvia > Myida > Dreissenidae > Dreissena > Dreissena polymorpha. Next base: position 157,408,739 of record NC_068355.1, read on the forward strand.
TAACGTCACTGCGTGATTGTTATTAAGACTGGTGTGTAACTCGTAGTTGTTGATACGCCTTTATTCATTTATAACATTTATATAATAAAAAATACAACAATACAGTACCGTTAGATCGTCAACTCAAATCAATTCACAATACATACAACCAATCACAATAAAACAGAGTCTGCTTTTAATTTTTTACTCAGCGATGTTGGACTTCAGATGTGTGAACAACTATCCTTTGCCCTTACGCAGCGGGAAATAATGACGTAGTAGATTAAAGTCAATTAACAACCACATCAAACAATGCCGCCTTTTCGGTTTGACCGCGAACGCGAGACAATCGATATGATAACAGGACCCCTGTTAATTGATCGATTTTGACACGTAGCGTAGTCTGCCTATTCGGATAGGCATTGTCATGGAGACGCTGCAGATATACACAGATTCGAGGTGCAGTTAAGCCTAAGATAAGGTACATGTATATATGGATTTTGTAAATTCCGGGACATTTGACAGATTTCCGGGACAGCGGGACAAGTTCTTCATTTCCGGGACTGTCCCGGACAATCCGGGACGTATGGCATGTATGCTGTGTGGACTGCAAGGGCTATACTGGGACAACTCTATGCGTACATGCATTTATCATGGATACATTTTGGAATTTGTCATTTAAAGGAGGTCTTTTCTTAGTGAAAACCTTGTCTAGGGTGAAAGTGTCATCCCTGGTAAGTCTTCACACACTGCACAGGCTAATCTGGAATGAAACTTTACGCACATGCTTAAAGCCCCGTTTTCCCAGAACACCTCTCATATTCCAGTCAGGAATCAGCAGACTGCTTAGTAAACCCATGAACAGAAAACAAAATGTGAATGAACTGTATAATTACCCATTAATTGTGGACCATAAAGATAGGCAGATCATAATGTTTGATTCTTTTCAGTGGTTTGTTTATACTATCTCAGCCTGAAAGTGATTTATAACCTTGTTACCCTCCATTCTACCTTTCAGGCCACTGTTCTGTCTTCCCTCTTGTAAGGCATACCCATTGTTACCATACACCACACAGACATCTACATAACAATCAAGTGAACAAGCTAGAAGCCAATGGATTTTAACTGTTCTCTGGGAAAATAGGGCTTAATGCATGCATGTAAAGTGTCAAACCATATTAGCCTGTGCAATTGGCAAAGGCTTATCAGGAACGATACTTTCCGCTTTAATGAAATTGTTCATATTAAGAAATTTTCTTATATACAAAATCCAGTCTTGCCAAAAAATGTTCTATCTGATTAGCCTGTACAGACTGCACAGGCTAATATGAGATGACACTTTATGCATATGCATTAAATCCCATTTACCCAGAGCTAGGCTCATTCCAAATGTGGCATTAACCCTTTGCATGCTGGGAAATTTGTTGTCTGCTAAAATGTCATCTGCAGAATTTCTAAAATTAGCATTTTCTTCATTTTTTTTCAAAGAATACTATCAGAATATTTGCAAAGGCCTTCAAAATTCGGTTCCAGCACGGAAAGAGTTAAAGCTGAAAAAGTGGTACATGATTTTAGTTGATTGTTTGCATTACATACAATCTAGCATCTTATATCTGAATGTGTACCATTTATAAAAAACATAATGTATTACATACATCATAGATTGCAGCGTATCACTGTATCTCTTGAAAAGTATAAAACAACATGTGGGCATGTCATTGATCACTTTGATATAAATGCCGTATTCTTAAAGCTAAACTGCTTTGTCTTACAAACATAATGCATGTACTTCCAGTTTTAAATTCCAGTTAGTTCTATCAGAGGATTATTATGGACCCAAAGTGCTCACCTGATTTCAAGGTGCACCAATTTTCAAACTGACATGTTCCATATTCAAATATGACCTTCATATTCAAATATGACCTTGATAATGTCAAGATAAACATAATGACCAAGTTTAATTAAGATTAGTAATAAAAACTGATTAATGAGTGATAAATAGGTTTGTCCAAGACCTGACATAGTGATCTATTTTTTAGATGCACTTGACCCACATTTTAACTTGGACTAGATATTAAATAAACAATCTGACAAGTTCCATCAAGATTGAACTAGAGCTTTGTCACAGATGTGACGTATACCCCCACCTGCCGCATAGACACAGACTAATTTGCATGCTGTCTTCACAAAACAAGAGAATCTCATTTTTGGGGATTTTGAAGAATTATTATGCCATTATTATTTATGGCCATTTTGACCTTTGCACTCTTGAATTCTTTCGCATGACATGCCGTCCAATGAATGTGAACAAAATTAATGTACAGAGTCATTTTAAAATCTCACAATGAATGACATAGTTATAGCCCGGACAAGCTAATTTATGGCAATTTTTCACTTTTGAACTCCAAGTGTTACCCTGACCTTGGAGATATTGACAAAATTGTTTCGCATGACACATTGTCCAATGATTGTAAACAAATGTACCAAGTAATTTTAAAATCTCACAATGAATGACATAGTTATGGCCCCGACAAGATCATTTATGGCCATTTTTGACCTTTGAACTCACAGTGTGACTTTGACCTTGGTGATATCGATGTAATTCTTTCGCACGACACACCCTCCAATGATGGTGAACAAATCTGCCAAATGATTTTAAATCACACAATGAATGACATAGTTATGGCCCGGACAAGCTCATTTATGGCCATTTTTGACCTTTGAACCCAAAGTGTGACCTTGACCATGGGGATATCGCATAATTCTTTCGCGCAACACACCGTCCAATGATGGTGAACAAATGTGCCAAATGATTTTAAAGTCTCGCAAATAACGACCTAATGATTGCCTGGACAAGCTCATTTATGGCCATTTTTTATCTTTGAACTCAAAGTGTGACCTTGACCTTGGAGGTATTAACGTAATTCTTTCGCGCGACACACCGTCCAATGATGGTGAACAAATGTGCCAAATGTTTTTAAAATCTCACAATGAACGACATAGTTATTGCCCGTACAAGCCAATTTATGGCCATTTTTGATCTTTGAACTCAAAGTGTGACCTTGACCTAGGAGATATCGACGTAATTCTTTCCCGCCACGCACTGACCAATGATGGTTGACATATTTGCCAAATGATTTTAAAATCTCACAATAAATGATAAAGTTATGGCCCGGACAAGAATTTGACCTTTGAACTCCAAGTGTGACCTTGACCTTGGAGATATTGATGTAGTTTTTTCACACAATACACCGTCCCATGATGGTGAACAAATGTACCAAGTTATTTTAAAATCTAACGATAAATGACATAGGTCCCGACAAACTTTCGGTTTAAAACACACTAAGTGACACCGTGACCTAGTTTTTGACCCGGCATGACCTGTATTCAAACTTGACCTATACATCATCTAGATACAACTTGTGACCAAGTTTTGTGAAGATCGGCTGAAATTTCGGGACAGACCGACAGACCGACCGACCGACAGACAAAGTGACTCCTATATAGCCCCTTTACCAATGGTAATGGGGGTATCATTGTGACCTCATGAGTCATAAATAAGATTCTAGAGTGGTAACAAGTTTTGACCTTTTGACCTGATTTTGAGACGCACATGACACAGATTCTGTCTCTGCCTAGATATTGTCAAAATAATTCTGACCAGGTTTCATGGTCTAGGGTTTTCTCCGAGTTAAAAATGAGGCCTCAATAAAGTAGAGTTTTAAGTTGGCATTAGCACGATGCACGCTACTGTACATAAACTGGCCACAATAGCTCACCATGAGTCATAAATGCTGAGGTCGGCTAAAACGTGTCAAGACAATAAGGTGACAAAAACCCTTATTGTGCTCTATAAGCAATAGCAACCAATGACAAATGTCTCAAAGCAGTCTTGTCTCCATATGACAGTCTATTATCAACAGAACAAACAGTCAAATTTTGACTTTGTAAATAACATAAATTGCAGAAAACCTCATTCTAAATATTCATGAAAATTTTAGTAGGCACATCCAGCCCTCATTCCTCAGTCCACCACTTCCAAACAATAACATCATATATTATTCATCATGACCACTTCAGATTGATGTAAAGTTGTCAGTCCACAGGGAGCAAACAAATGCCCCACTCAACCAATTATTCATTCAATTAACACACTCTTCCAAGCAGGCCCTGCATTAGTGTTTACCACTGGAGCAGAGCACTTATGTCCAAAAACTAGTATACAGTCGAAACCCCGATGACTCGATCTCGCTGCCGGGATCAACAAGAAAAGTTTGTGCCATCCGGAATTCTAGCCAACCGATTGTTAGCACATGTATACTTATGTTTACTAACATGAATCTGAAATAGATTAACATCTCCAGTTAAAGAGTATTCATTCTGCCTAATCTCCATACTACTTTCTGCTTTTAAATTAGTAAGGACCAAGTTCATACTTTATATTTGTATTCATCAGTATTTTAAAACGGTCACACATACAATCAAACAAATATCATATAATAAATGTATATTGCATCCGAACTCTTTTATGTAGCACATTTACAGGTATATGTAAGAAACAGCACTAAGAAACAAATCATGCATAAGCACTACATACATATTGTTGAAATATTCAACAGAACTACGTGTACATGTATGTATTTATTAGCTTGTTTGTTTTTATCCCCACGCTTTTTGAAAAAAAGGTGGGGATATTGTGGTGATCTCCGCCGTCCGTCCGTCTGTCCGTCCGTCTGTCCGTCCGTCTGTCCGTCCGTCCTGGCCACTATCTCCTCCTACACTAAAAGCACTAGAACCTTGAAATTTACACACATGGTAGCTATGAGCATATGTGCGACCCTGCACTATTTGGAATTTTGATCTGACCCCTGGGTCAAAAGTTATAGGGGTTGGGGTGGGGCCGCGTCAGAAATTATCACTCATTTTTTTAGGTTATTTTACATTTACTTCTTTATTTCTACACCGATTCACTTCAAATTGATACTGGACCTCACCTATGACAATACGGTCAATCTCAACCATGCATGGCCCCATTCCCAACCCTGGGGCGCCCCGCCCACATAGGCCACACCCACCAAAAATTTCCATTTACTATAATTTTTTCATTTCTACACGGATTCACTTCAAATTGATACTGAACTTTTGTTATGACATTAGGGTCAATCTCAACTATGCATGGCCCCAATCCCAACCCTGGGGCGCCCGCCCACATAGGCCACACCCACCAAAAAATTCCATTTACTATAATTTTTTCATTTCTACACGGATTCACTTCAAATTGATACTGAACTTCTCTTATGACATTAGGGTCAATCTCAACTATGCATGGCCCCATAACCAACCCTGGGGCCCCGCCCACATAGACCACACCCACCCAAAATTGCCTTTACTATAATTTCTTCATTTCTACACCGATTCACTTCAAATTGATATTGAACTTCTCTTATGACAATACAGTCAATCTCAACTATGCATGGCCCCATTACCAACCCTGGGGCGCCCCGCCCACATAGACCACACCCACCCAAAATTGCCTTTTACTATAATTTCTTCATTTCTACACCGATTCACTTCAAATTGATACTGAACCTCTCTTATGACAATACGGTCAATCTCAACTATGCATGGCCCCATTACGAACCCTGGGGCGCCCTGCCCACATATGTCACACCCACCCAAAATTGCCTTTTACTATAACTTCTTCATTTCTACACCAATTCACTTCTAATTGATGATGAACTTCTCTTATGACAATACGGTCAATCTCAGCTATGCATGGCCCCATTACCAACCCTGGGGCACACCTAGGTCAAACATTCGGCGTGGGGATACGCGTCGGCCTCTGCCGCGCCATTTCTAGTTTAAGAACTACATGATGTCAGTATGTGTTTTTGTTCATGGGTTGTTGTTTAGATACAAACTTTTCTATTCCAGCAACATGTTTTGATGCAGCCGTTCTAGCCGTAATAGTACTGCATCTAAAAAACATTGCACGCACAGTGTCATCTTTTACTCAAATCAATTAATGATTGAGGGGATGACAAGTTTCAAATCATGGCGTGTCTTTAATCCTAATTGTTATCCCCACGCTTTTTGAAAAAAAGGTGGGGATATTGTGGTTATCTCCGCCGTCCGTCCGTCCGTCTGTCTGTCCGTCCGTCCTGGCCACTATCTCCTCCTACACTAAAAGCACTAGAACCTTGAAACTTACACACATGGTAGCTATGAGCATATGTGCGACCCTGCACTATTTGGAATTTTGATCTGACCCCTGGGTCAAAAGTTATAGCGGTTGGGGTGGGGCCGCGTCAGAAATTATCACTCATTTTTTTAGGTTATTTTACATTTACTTCTTTATTTCTACACCGATTCACTTCAAATTGATACTGGACCTCTCTTATGACAATATGGTCAATCTCAACCATTCATGGCCCCATTTCCAACCCTGGGGCGCCCCGCCCACATAGGCCACACCCACCAAAAATTTCCATTTACTATAATTTTTTCATTTCTACACGGATTCACTTCAAATTGATACTGAACTTTTGTTATGACATTAGGGTCAATCTCAACTATGCATGGCCCCAATCCCAACCCTGGGGTGCCCGCCCACATAGGCCACACCCACCAAAAAATTCCATTTACTTTATTTTTTTCATTTCTACACGGATTCACTTCAAATTGATACTGAACTTCTCTTATGACATTAGGGTCAATCTCAACTATGCATGGCCCCATAACCAACCCTGGGGCCCCGCCCACATAGACCACACCCACCCAAAATTGCCTTTACTATAATTTCTTCATTTCTACACCGATTCACTTCAAATTGATATTGAACTTCTCTTATGACAATACAGTCAATCTCAACTATGCATGGCCCCATTACCAACCCTGGGGCGCCCCGCCCACATAGACCACACCCACCCAAAATTGCCTTTTACTATAATTTCTTCATTTCTACACCGATTCACTTCAAATTGATACTGAACCTCTCTTATGACAATACGGTCAATCTCAACTATGCATGGCCCCATTACCAACCTTGGGGCCCCGCCCACATAGACTACACCCGCCCAAAATTGCCTTTTACTATAATTTCTTCATTTCTACACCGATTCACTTCAAATTGATACTGAACTTCTCTTATGACAATACGGTCAATCTCAACTATGCATGGCACAATTACCAACCCTGGGGCGCCCTGCCCACATATGTCACACCCACCCAAAATTGCCTTTTACTATAACTTCTTCATTTCTACACCAATTCACTTCTAATTGATGATGAACTTCTCTTATGACAATACGGTCAATCTCAGCTATGCATGGCCCCATTACCAACCCTGGGGCACACCTAGGTCAAACATTCGGCGTGGGGATACGCGTCGGCCTCTGCCGCGCCATTTCTAGTTTAATAGCTTCATGCAACCCAAAGTGTGCAAACTGCACAGGCTAATTTGGCACTACACTTTATCCAAATGCATTTTGCCAGAACAAAATTTATTTAACACCATTGTTGTCAAATAAGGTGGTCAAAGAGTAGTTTGACCAATTTTCAACCAATTTTAATTACAGTTAAGGGATATAGGGATAGGGGTAAACATTGCTGGCCAGAACTGTCTTAAAATGCACCAGTGTTGCCAGTCACATGTAAATCTGCCAATCAATCATAAAATAATAGTTCATGCATTTAAGCTTGCCCTTTTATGTACATGCATTCATGAAATATCTGGCAGTGCAGAAGACGTTAGTCTAGAATCCAGAAATCCACATTTTAATTTTAGTTGATTCAGCCAGAATACAATATTTAAGTAGCTTTATAACATGCATTAAATATTAGCCCATTTACAGTCTGGTATTAACAGCCTAATAATTAACTTCCTCAAAAATGTTATAGCACAATTTGTCAGCATTTAGCTTTTTATTGAGTTATTCGACACAAATGTATCAACAAAGTGCATGCCTTTCCAGAAAATAAAACAACTTTGCATGAACTTTTATGCAGGCTAATCTTTATAAAGGTAAAAATAGTGTGATTTATGTGAAATCCAATACAACTTGGTAAAATAGAATACAACTTGCTTGACTTCCAACTTTTAGAAGTGACACTTATGAATGAATTCTGTTGGTAAGATATAGTTAAAACATAATTTTTAACTGTTTTGTATGAAAACTATTATTTACAACTAACTCAATTTTTAACTTAAATGAACGCTTCTTTTTTAAAATATACGTAAACATTGCTGAATGAACACATTTCAAGTATGAGTGATATTTCTAAGCAGTGCATAATAAAAATAATTTACTTATTTTTACTTGTAACCCCCTGTAGACCTTCACCATTTAAAAGTAGGGGGTACAAGCGCCCTAAAATGAAATGGGTGCCATCAAAATCATTAAACAAACATTGACAGAGCTGCAATTTCTATTTTTTTTAAATTCATTAAAATCTATAAGCATTATGCACTCCAATTAAGAGAGGAAAATACCAGAACAACAAAACATCCACTTGATGGAGGAAAAAAATCACAAAAAATAGGAAGATGATGACTCAAAAAAATAATACCAGCACAAACAACAAGCATGTTTTCCAGGAAGAAAACATTATTCCAACAATTCTGCGAGGATTACAAATCATTACAGATGAGTGGCACACTGCCATGTGGTTAGATTTTCACAGATGTATGCTGTCTTACGCCAAATGCTTGTTAATTACAGCAACTTGATTCACCTTTAAATGTCCTGATGTCATAACGTAGTACAAACATTTGTGTCCAAAGCGGGCTGGGACAACACTTTACGTGCATTCATTAAGCCCCATTTTCACAGAGCTCAGCTCATATGTATTGGTTTAACAGCAATCATTAAATTGTGAACTAGTTAAAAAACATTCACAAACCATGGACAAAAACTGATGATATAATGCTTTTATAAGGTAGTGCGATAGTTTTACTAGATTGTAGCAATATTTAAGTTAAGTACAAAGTCAAACCTCTTTCAAAGTTGTTATACAAGAGAATAAAACTCTGTTGGGACTTTATCTTACACTTCTGGCATGAAAGAGTTCTGCATGAAGTCTTGATACCAGATAATATAGATTCTCATTATTAACCTAAGAACCTGATATTTTTATGTATGAAGTCCATGTAAATTTCACATTGCAAATATGAGCTTATTTCTCCCTATTAACCAAATTATATGTGAAATGCAATATGTAGATAGATCCAATACATAATTGCCAGACTGTAAACCAAGAAAAATCTGCTGATTTATGCCTCACTTAAACATTATATAATTACATAATTTATATTAGTAAATATATCTGTTTTTGGTAAATGATAAAGTAAAATCAAGTGTTTTTTCACAAAATCATTCAAACAAACTTAAATTGCATAATGAAACTTGAACAATACAAGCTTGATATTGTACCAAAGACTAGTCAATAGTTTGGTTTGAGTTTTGTTTTTTTTTATTGTAGTTGTACTGGGTATGATTTTTGAAGAAAGTTTAAAAGCAATTACCAATTTCATTTAAACCTTTACCCTCAAAATATGACCTTGACCTTAGGTTAAGAATGTACAACTTTTTTTTTCACAAACACTCAATATGACCAGCACTTCTGCCAAGATATCTTAGAATTAAAGAGATGCAACAGGTAAACCATTTAGCACCCCCTTAAGAAATGGCTGCAAGTCATAATGCAGGGATGCACTAATAACAGAGCTCAAATATATATTTCGAAACATAGCCCTGAACTCTGACCTCAACCTTTGACCTGGAGACCTGGAGACATGGTTCTAGTGAGCAATATGCCTTCTCACTATGCTTATCATGTCTGCTTACTCGTGACAATCAATCAATGCTGTATAAAGAAACACTGCTAATAAAGTGCTTAGGATCATTTTCTTATGACTGAATTGTCACCTTGACCTTGAACATCAGGACCAGGTTCATTTAATGACACAAAGTCTGCCAAGTCACTAGACAAAGTTATGCTTAAGAAATATTCTGTGCCACTTTAAAAGCCTGCATACAATTTGCACTTTAAATGAGATTGATACCATTATTTAACCATAATCATGAAGTATTTGATGCCAATCCCTTTTATAACCCAATCAGCCTGCACCTGACTATAACAGCCTATGTGTATCATTAAAGACCATCAAAGCAGTCTCCCTGACACTGCACCAGCTGTAAGCTTACAACTATATACCTCATTTATGTTATAATGTCAGCTCAATTAACAAACATGTGGATGATAAAGGCCTGATGTTCCAGTCTGTCTGAGGAGTTCACTGCACTCGAAACTTGCTTTGAAGAAAAAAAACAGGCTTAAATGCATGTGCGTAAAGTGTCATCCCATATAAGCCTGTGCAGTCCACACAGGCTCATCACATACGACACTTTCTGCTTTTAAGTTATTTTTTTATTAAAGGAAGTCTCCTTTAAGCAAAAATCCAGTTAAGGTAGAAGTGTAGTCCCCGGCTAATCTGGGAAAACACTTTCTACACATGCATTAAGCCCCATTTTTCCATAGCAAGGCTCATATATTTGTGATAATGTCAGCTCAATCAACACATATGTGGACATAAAGGCCTGGTTTTCCTGTTTGGGAGAGTTAACTGTACTCTCTGAAGTAAATGTGGATTTACTACAAGAATTAGCATCTACAGTGTGTGTATTTTGTTATTTGCAGTGACTTCAATCACTTTCCACCACTTTCCACGCCACTTTCCGCCACGAATGGATTTTCATTTCAAAGAGACTTTATGAAAATAGAGCCACTTTTTATCCAAACACAGGATAATTTATAATAAAACACAAGTTTTACAAAACACATATATATATATATATAGGAAGTCCTGATTTCTGTCATGCCCTATTTTCTGTATCCCCCTTTGTGTGTCAGAATTACAACATCATCCAATGACTCTAAATAAGCAAACATACTTGTCAGAAATCTACTGATACAATAATCCTGATTGGGGCAAATCAGTCAAAGGCAGACAATTTAGGCAGACAATTTGACAAGGACTTGAAATGTCAGGATGTTGTGCCAGTACTAAACCTCTGTATAATGATGATACAATCAGAAATCCCTGTCCTCCTCAGATGTTATCATTGATTTCATAGTGCAACCTTTAACGGCAAATACACATGCATCACATATGAGGCAAACCAAAATTGTTAAAATTCAAAAATTGCAGGTAATATTCCGACAGTACTGAGTTTTGCTATTCAAATTACATAAATTCAAACTTTGGACACCTTTTCATTTTGAAATCTGAAAGCCCTGACAGTATGGTTGCTCCCAAGATGCGTAATTTACAAATTGAAATTTATTGTGTCACGCGCTATTTTTAGACACATAATTCACCCAAACAAACTCTTCTACAATAAGGTAAAATTAGTACAAATAACTTGAAAAACATCATGAAAATGAAGCTACAAACTACTTTATCCAAGTTTACCCAATGTCAGACTTTTTATGGATTCACCCTACTCTTAATGTTCTGGTCAATATGACACATGAAAAACAGGAATAAATGATATTTTAATTCCATTCGTAGAGAAAAATATAGTAATTCCTGCAATTGAAATTAAATGATTTCTTTTGGAGTTTCACGTTATTTGGTCATTAGACATAACCCTATCAATTTCACTCTGACATTACACTTAGTACAACCATTCAAAGATTCTGAATTATCAGACTCATTAACCCATTTGTGCCTAGTGGACTCTCCCATCCTTCTAAATTGATCAATTTATTTCCAAAATTAGGGATGTCTGGTATATTTATTTCTATATTTAGAATATTTCTTACAGAAATTCCTTTAAGCAAACAGCGCAGACCCTGATGAGACGCCGCGTCTCATCTGGGTCTACGCTGTTTGCCAAAGCCTTTTTTGTAGACGCTAGGCATAAATGCGTTAAGAATAAATACAGACCATGGAGAATGGGTTTAACTTTCAATTCTATCTAAAAGAATATAGATGGTCTTTGGGAAAACTGGGCTTAATTCATGTGTGTAAAGTATCAATCCAGATTAGACTGCGCAGTTCAGTTTTTGGAGAGCGCAGATTGTATATAAATCTTGCCCAAACCCTGATGTGGAATATAAGGAGCCAATTACAGCAAGCTTTCTGTTTCCTAAATGTGACAGATGACAAGTTTTGGTCACTGAAAGAACAACAATGTTCTGGAGAGAAATACCTCCTTCTTTATGGTGAATGTGACATGTGACTCAATTTATGCATTATGGTATAAAAACTTACACCTCAGAAATATGTATGGACTCTTTATTATCTCTTTAATTTAACAACAAGGCAAAACAATTATACAGTAATAATAACCTTTCATGTAAGTATTTGTGTACTTATTAAATTGACATTTATAAAATGTATAATTATACGAAAATGGCGAAACCTGTATAAGTGATCACTATGGTGGTATAACCCGTCACCACTTAGATACGTATTTTTACGCATTTGTAGTCCCTTAGAAAGTTATATTTAATTTTAAACCTTTTTTACTAGATTCAGGTTTTAAAGGCTTAATTTCCAACCCTAATTTACTGATGAGCAGCAAACATTATAAAAGTTACTCACAGACTGTTCTGGTTTTATGCTGCTTGCAAAAGCTAAGTTCACTTTGCTTGTTATGGTGGAAAGGGATAATTGCAATCCAAATATTCTAGTATAATTTCGTCTTGTTTTCATTTTCCTTTATGAAGGGGTAAAACAACATGTATACCCGGTAATCATGCCATGGAATCAAAAGTAACAAGAGAAACAAGAACTCAAATCTGTTACAAATGTAATATCCCCACCCACTGTATCTCTTTGTCAGATATGATTGAGTGCAAATAACTCAAAAATATGTGTTTTGCACATGAAAACTTCATAGTGTTCATATAATTTAAGATTCAGTAATATCATGTGTAAGGGCAAATACTATATAATCAATTAATTAACACGAAAGTAGTCTGCTTCAATGACATTCAGCCGTGTTGTAAGAAAATGGGTCTTATGCCATAAGCATGCAGCATAGCTCCAGACTTAACACACTGTCTATCATCACCACCGGAAATAGATAACCAGCGAAGCGAAAGTGAACATCACGCAAGAGGTAGTGCTCGTGAAAAGAATAATTTTTACCATTTTTATCGTGAACCTTCTCAAAAAACTGTTTGACAAATTAATAGTGGACATATCAAACTTCTATCGTAAGTAGTTGGAGTTCTTTATAAAGACATTCGAGTGTTGAAATAGATCAATCATCAGCCACCTGGTACCGAAAATTAAGTTCATTGGGACATCTTTTTTCCTTTTGTACGAGGAAAATAAAATAATTTTGCCGAATTTTTCAATGGTGTGCACAATTCATAGAATTATAGAAACTATCGGTTTTGCAAGCTTCTGCCCACAAATGAAGTTAGTATGCAAATGTTTGGCTAAAATATAAACTTCGTTGTGTACGGCGAATAGAACCCGACGTGTACGGCGAATAGAACCCGACGTGTACAGCGTATAGCAAAATAAAATTTAATTGTGTACGGCAAAAAAAATTTGAGTTTGTAAGGGAAAATAAATGAAAATTTCGCAAATACGTGACCATCTTGGTATAAAACAAATAAATACAATTATATTCTTTATGATGAGACTTTGTTGTGTATTCTTTATGATGAGACCGTTTATGGCTAAAGAATACGTCTGATGCATTGTTGATATTTAAACAAATGTTTTGTATTACGGGCACCTGCTACATACAGAATAACAGGTTACTGCCTGATCTTTTTGCTTTTTATCAGGCAAGGCCGAGCCTGATATACTACCATATATTACAACAAGAGTGCCAAACTGTCCCAAGATACGCCCGTTCGAAGGTTTTGGACACTATGCTCAATGCTTGAAATGCACTAAGTGACCTCGAGACCTAGTAATTGACCCGGCATGACCCATATATGAACTTGACCTAGATATTACGAACAAGTGGATTCCAATCAGGATTTGATATACAACTCGTGTAATAATTGCAACTCGACTGACTTTCTGTTCACAGCGTTGTAGCGTTCAACCGCAAATGCACATGGCGTCGTCATTGTTTTAATTTCAGCATATGTGCTGTGTTTGCGTATTAATTCGGGGGGCAAAAACAAAGTTTAAAATTAAGATTTATACATCATTAAAAAGGGCAAAAGTCCGACTTTAAGAATATATATATGTACATTGAAAAAATATTTTCTTAAAATCATTTTAATTTGCGACAACTTTGGCCAATACGCTGCAACTATTCGCCGTACATGACTTTAACTATTCACCGTACACGACTTTTGCCATAAACAACTATTCGCCGTACACTACAGTTATTTTAATTTAACAGATTTCCAAGAACAATAAGCAAACCAAGACAAGAAATAGCGTTAATATGGTATATATTGCCTATAAGAATAGGAAATCAACTCCATACCCGATAGCAAACCATGTAATCATGAAAGAAAAGCTGTTTTTTCGAGAAGTTCCAATTTCAAACCGGTACCAAGCAGTCATAAATTTGTGTAAATAACGCTTCGTCAATACGAATTGCAAGATATATACACATTTTTAAACATATTAATCTTTCTGTAAGAGGCCAAACACCCACTGGTTATCCAGGAGCGAGTTATTATTAGATATTTTAGGTAAATACTGACTGCTCTCCATGGTTGGTTTGTTTACTTTCGCTTCGCTGGTAATCTATTTCCTGTGGTGATGATAGACAGTGTAACAGCACAATCTACACTGGCAACATATGGCATATGGCACATTTTGCATGATGTGGCTTATTTATGTTACTGAAATGCCCATGGAAAAGTCCAAAGGCACACAACAAAAAGCAAAATACCCTATTTTGTCATGTATAGCACGCAGTTTTTTACCTCCTTATTTCAAATTTAAAAAACTTTGTGCGCGCTATACATTAAAACAACGCTATACTGGCTGCTTAATTGCAAAAAATTCATTTTGTAATAATAAATATTCATAATAGCAACCATTTCTTTACTCCAGAAAACTAGACCCTATAAGCGTACAGACTGAAGGGGCTGTTGTTGAAACAACAAAAAGTCAGTTACAGCAGATATGAACGGGGTAGCAACAGTTTTTTACAAAAATTAAAATGTTTGAATAAAATATGCAAACATTTATTTGTCTGCATTGGCAGCTTACATTGGGCTGGTAAAAGGTAGGTATCAACAAGGTCTATATCACGGGTAACAGTAGGTGTGAACAAGGACTTCTAAGTTTTAACCAGTTTGGTCCAGGAGAAGTGTGACAAAAAAGACCCCACTTGTCCAACATAATAGATGAACAGTTTTACGTCAATACTGACATATATCTCAACAACTGTAGCCCTGTCTCCCATGCGCCACGAAGTTTTTATTCAGCATTCAAATTTAAAGCCCATGCTTTCCCCGGAGAAGACATGTACATGAATTCTTTTTTTCACATGATTTACACAAAATGCCACAGTGGACTGTTAATCTATAAAATTACAAAATTGTCAGAAAAATATAGTGCTTAGCAACCCATGCTCCTTATCATAATGATGCTTCCTCTTTTGAGTGCATAATTAAGCTTTCCAATGACCCGCATTATTTGATGGTGAAATAGTAAAATGGCAGCCATTTTTGGTCCAATTGTTTTCTTCATTTTGCAATCTAAAAAACAAGGTGCACATAATACATGGGGGCACGCTTTACATGAAAAAATACATTAACTTAATAAAAAAGGTTCATTCAAAATGTGAACCATTTAAGAACTGACCAGACAATACAACACATCTATACAATCATGACTAAAATACAACAGAAGCTTCCATGATTTACCCACAGCATTCGTTGGAAATAACAGACTGGCTTTTTTTTTTTTCCTTTGAAGATTACCATTCTCCACCCATTCTATAACCAGAAATATGCATGTCTGTACATCAGACAGGTCATAAAGCAAGGTAACACAAAAACTTGAACAACATTTTAGGAAAACTGGGCTTAAAGCTCGTTTTCAAGAAAGAGGAATAGTTGATAGAGCATGGTTTCTGAGTTCAATATTTCCACATTATGGTCTACATTGTGTGCAAACCATGCTAGCTGGATGTATATTTGTAGAGCATGAGATTTTGTTTTGTTCAAATATGGCCTGTTACAGAGTGAGATTATTCATTTTTCATTGACTTCAAGGTAATGAAAAATGCCAAATATTTTTTGGCAGTTTACAGACCTTATTTTCCACATCAGCAATTAAATTATTTTGAGGTCAATCAGTTATGCAAAACCCTAGACAGGGAGGTTCTCAAAAACCAGAAAAATTGAATGCATTAGGCTATCAAATTCAAACTATCGATTGTATAACTCATTCAGTGTCAGTCATAAGTTAGTTGCCTCGTTAATATAGGCTTAGCACCTTGTGAGTTTTGCAGTTTTTATATACATGTATATAGGCCGTTACACCAAGGTGGTACGTAACAATGTGACAGGCTATAACACCAAGGTGGTACGTAACAATGTGACAGGCTGTAACACCAAGGTGGTACGTAACAATGTGACAGGCTGTAACACCAAGGTGGTACGTAACAATGTGACACCATGTGGGATTCGCAGAGTCAAAAAGAAAAATGTTTCTGTATTATTTACTTTGCTAAGCAGAAAGGAAACATCATGGCATGGTCTACCATACATCACTGAAAAAACAAATAAATAGACTAATTAAAATAATGGGATAATCAAGACAGTTTTATGCAGGATGGACCTGGGTTCCATTATAAATGCATAAAGATAATGGTCTTGGTCAGGTTGTGAGGACCTTCACTATGAGAGGAACATTTCACACTAATGTCTCATTATGAGCAATTAGTTAGGTACTAAATCACCCATCTTCCTTCCATTGTAATAACGTTTTCAAAAACAGATCCAGGCAGGCAGAAAGCATAATCTGCATTAGGGCTGTAACGAATACACAGGGTGACGAGTACGATACAAGTACGATACGTATCACGAATTCAGGGTGGCGAATACGAATATTTATTCGCCAATATGAATTTCAATGAACAAAAGTAATACTGACAATTTGACACGACATTAAATAGTATGAAACAATGAGTATTTGTCAATTTGATTAATTCAGTATCATTGCATACTGAAAATATGAAATTTAAGACTTTGAAATAACAAAACACTGACTAGAACTAGTGAAACTTTGAACACAGTTTTGAAAACATGACTAGTACCAATAAAATCCTTGAGTAGAACAATTATGCAACTTCAGGCTCCATGTTTGTTGATAAGTTGCACAATGATTGTCATAAAGATAAACAAAAAAGAAATTCCATCTGCTAATCCTTTGTGTGTATGTTTGAGCATCAAATCACTCGTATTTACCTAAATAAACATTAAACAACCATCGAAAGATTTTTTAATTCAATGTTGTAAATATTCAACCAGTGCCTGCCATTTTTGTTGATTATCTCACTGTGTAACATAGTGGGTGGGGTAAACATGGTGGAAAACACTGGAATAAGGAGAACATTTAAATATAGGGGTTTAAGATGATAAAACTTTTAAACTCGAAACCACGTTGTTTGTATTCGTCAAATATTCGGTTCGGGAGGTGTTGAATAACGAATACGATTCGTCCACAGCCGTATTCAAGTAATTCGAATATTCGAATGAATCGTAACAGCCCTAATGTGCATACTTTGATTATCAGATATTGAAGGCAAACTCAGTAAGCTTAATATAACCAATGTCAACATATTTGCACAAAGACACAAAGATTTGACTTTTTTTTTTGTCTTTTCTTTTTAACACTTTAATCAGAATGAGGAGTTCATTGAGAGATTATATAGTGAACAGACTTTTTTACACAATAATACGATGACTTATTTCAGACAGCCGTTACTAAAACCTTAAAGTCACATTTATACCTGGGTTCCATGTTCCCTACTCAGA
Source organism: Dreissena polymorpha (assembly GCF_020536995.1). Taxonomy (NCBI): domain Eukaryota; kingdom Metazoa; phylum Mollusca; class Bivalvia; order Myida; family Dreissenidae; genus Dreissena; species Dreissena polymorpha. The sequence continues at coordinate 157,426,703 of NC_068355.1, forward strand.
GCTTCAACAAATAAACATCATATCGAATGCTGCCAATATTTTGACCAACTTTTTGAGGAATTCTTACTGATGATAATTAATGTAAATACCTGAGGAACTTTTTTGTTTAAGATTAGCTTGCTGATAAGAGAACAAATTGACATGACTGTAAGCAAAACACTTCCAATAAATGACTCACGCATTTAGCATGATAAGTGCCAATCAAGTTATGAATTAGCCACACTCTAGATTAATAGGTATTAATGATCTTTATTATAGGATATATATAAGTGTTTTCTACCTAACTGATCACTGTATGAGGAACAGTAACCCCCATATCCTTTGAACTCCATATGGTAAAATACTTGACAGTATGCAGTAGTCCATTCATCTATAAGAGATGTGTGCATGAAAAGAAAGTGAACAAATACTCATAACCATGTAAACAGCTAAAGAACAAAAGGTATTACCAGTATTGATGTTATTTTTCAATGTCAGTTAAAGTCTTATGGTTTTCCACACTTAATATGTTGTTTTGAACATGGACCATGACTATAAGAAACCTGGTTTATTGTTAAACAAATGATAGAATGAGTTCTGGCAGACAATAAGTCTTTCTTGCTTATTTCATATCATATGCATGGTTTAAACCAATACAATATTGTTCTAAACAAAATCAAATACTCAATAATCTCATTATATAGTCTTATGCATAATTCAATACATAAGCTGGAATTGATTTTAATGCCACTGGATAATGTACACACATATTTTCAGGAAATATGCATACGAAACAAGAACAGTGAACGTGCCTTGAAATAACTAATGATTTTTTTCTGAATATCAAATTTTTCCCATTAACATATACATAAATTAATATATTTTCAGCACACAGATTATAATAGTGTAAACAATTGGCAAATTTATCAATTGTAATTAGCAAAATCAAACAGCAAAATAATATTTACAGAAAGTGCATGATAATTTAAACCAAAACACAGTACAATTGCCATCTGCAAAAGTAATGAAAGAACTGAAATGTTTGGAATGGGGAAGTGCCCAATCGTTAAGGCCAATACTAATACAATTGTTTGGTGCAGGCACCAGTCCCAATTAATACCCGATTTGTTTGAGACTGAGGTATGCAACATTGTATGAAAATGAGGTTTACTTCACTTGTTAAGGACTGGGGTAAACCTCATACCTTGAGGTTGAGTTGAACATAATTTGTTTGAGACGAAGGAATAACACGCATGTTTGAGACCCTTGCATACCGCATTTGTTTGAGACTGAGTATATCTCATTTGCCTTCGACTAAGGTATACCTCAAGTGTCTGAGACTAAGGCAAAGCCAAGACTATAAACTTAACATTTTGACCTCAATTGCATACATAAAAAAATCGTTCTAGCAATACTCCTGGTATAGAGAACAAATGTGATTTCTCTGAAAATCTTTCTTTCCACCACAAAACGTGTGGCTTAAGGGCTTGTATTCTCCTTTGATTAATCAGTATTATTGCCAATACTGCTCAACAAGATATTTTATGATTATGTACCCCCAAGTAATATTCAGCATCATTTTGACAAAAATTAAATATTTCCTTTTAAACTGACTGACTCAGATTTCATACAAAATTATGGTCTCTAAACACTTAAAGCAGGATTGTGTATAAGAAGATAATGTTTGGTTGCCGGAAACATAGAATTTTCTGGTCCAAGTTCAAGGTATTTATAAGACATTACTCTATTTTCTGGCACAACATAAATACTTTTCTCTCATTGAGAAACTAGGTACAGTAAAGTTCTTCTTGGTTCATTTAACGGCTAACTTACATACACAATAGACATTTGCATGCATTCTTTAAGAAATTTTGGAAGAACTTGACCTATGGTAAATCACTCACAGTAATGACTAGCCTATGATTAATGCACCATTGTGGGTAGAAAAGTTTCACACATTGTGCTCACGTTTAAAATGAGTCGTGTTCTGAGAAAACTGGGCATAATGCATGTGCGTAACTTGTCGTCCTAGATTAGCCTGTGCAGTCTGCACAACACTGTGCAGTCCGCACAACACTTTCCGCTTTTATGACATTTTTCGTTTAAATGAAGTCTCTTCTTAGCAATAATCCAATTTGGGCGGTAAGTGTCGTCCCTGATTAGCCTGTGCGGACTGAACAGGCTAATCTGGGATGACACTTTACGCACATTCATTATGCCCAGTTTTCTAAGTACACGACTCAATTGTTAATGCATGTCCATAAAATGTCGTCCCAGATTAGCCTGTTCAGTCTGCATGTGTATTTCTGCGCAGGCTGATCTGGGACGACACTTAAGTCTTTACTCACATGCAATAACCGCCATGTTCCCAGAGCATGGCTTATTATACATTTATATTTTGGCACAGACAACTTCTAGTGCAGAAGTTTTGTGCACATAATAAACTGTAATGTTAGTAAGGAAAACATCAGAAAGACTGACATTATGATTTGCATTAAAAACTCAGAAAGTTTGAATCCTATCTTAAATTGTTAACTGTCAATCTGATTTATAAAACCTAGAAATTGTTTTTGCGCAAGTAACAAAAGGAAACCAACTGAGGCTTTCACAGGTATCTGTACTAAACCAAAAGATATCAATAAATCCCATTGAAGTTACTAATATAACTTGATCATTGATATCAAAAACAATGAATATACACTTATTTAGTTTCAACCCTTTTTAAGACTATCTTTGTAATATTATATTGCAAATGATCCCTTTCCATATTTTTCATAAACATACATATTGAACTTACCTCTCATAGATGAACAATGAACCCTCAATAGAGGTCTTCTCCTGAAAAAAAGAAATCAGTTAAAGAATGATAACTCTGCAAATACCTCACACTAATAGCATAATGACTTTCTTCCCTTAGATGATTGTCTTACATGATTTGTAGACTGCTGTAATTATCAAATATGTATAATGGAAAACTGCTCCAGACGACAAGTTAGTTAATACAAACTTGGAAGGATCCGTCTAAGCAGCCAAATGATTTTCCAGTTTTCCAAGCTTTCACTGTGTCATAACTGCATTCCAATTGTATAATTATTATAATTGTATAAATGTTTAACCAGTCAATCAACTATAGTTCAATCAGAACTAATCAGTCTCTATATACTTGTGTGTTACAGAATACTGGCACTCAAATAACAAATAATCAATATGTACATGTATCCTTATTCTGAATATGAAGCAATGCTAAATATGTTGTTTACATTTAGAATTATCAGAGAATCAATGTCACTGCTTATTTTGATTCACGGCCCTTTCAGATATATGGTACAAACAAATTAATAACACATTCATTGTCAACCACTGTCCAATTTTTTTTGGTAAAAATCAATTAAACTCTACAAATTCAAATATTGTTAGATTCCCTTTGAACATGCGTTAATGATAAATCGATTAAAGAGCATAGAGCACTGTTCATATTAAGTAATAATCGAGAATCAACGACGGAATTTTAAGTTACATCATCATGTAACTCCTTTCAGAAAAGTTTGCAAAAAAGTGAAAGCGAATTTTTTGAGAATAAAAACGCGTCTTTCTTTAAATTTTACAGAGTACACTTCATTCCAGATCGCACTATAACTTGTCAGGTTTTTCATGCATGTAGACCTATATGTATGCAGTTTGGCAATCTCAAAACACATTATTTACCTACTTATTGCATTATGTGTTTTGACCATTGGTAAAACAAAATGCATTATTCATTTTAAGTTTTTTTAAATGCGTATAATTAAACGTGTTAGCCGAAAATCATTTCCAGATTTCATTATTCACGGAAAGTAAAGAATATTCCAGCAACAAAGAAACATTTCTCATGTATTTTGTGTACAGATGAAAATCATGTACATTGTAAAAATTAGACTTCATGTACAACATGACATCATTCTTCCTCTGGGAAAGCGTGGACTTTAATATTTGATTGCTGAATAAAAACTTCGTAGCACAGAGATCGCTAATATTTTTACTTTTGGTAAAAAATCGTATAGGAAACTTTTTCTCTAACTAACAAGATGTGTTTGTGAAACACTATGTCCCCCTATATGACGTTTGACCTTGAAAGATGACCTTGACCCTTCACCACTCAAAATGTGCAGCTCCATGAGATACACATGCATTTCAAATATAAAATTGCTAGCTTCAATATTGCAGAAGTGACATTACATGAGCTATTTTGACCCATATATTTGACCATGAAGGATGACCTTGACCTTTCACCACTCAAAATGTGCAGCTCCATGAGATACACATGCATGCCAAATATCAAGTTGCTATCTTCAATATTGCAAAAGTACTCATAAAATGAGCGATTTTGTCCACATAATTTTGACCTCTGACCTTGAAGGATGACCTTGACCTTGACCTTTCACCACTCAATATGTGCAGCTCCATGAGATACACATGCATGCCAAATATCAAGTTGCTATCTTGAATATTGAAATACTGCAAAAGTGTACATTAAATGAGCGATTTTGACCCATATATTTGACCTCTGACCTTGAAGGATGACCTTGACCTTTCACCACTCAAAATGTGCAGCTCCATGAGATACATATGCATGCCAAATATCAAGTTGCTATCTTCAATATTGCAAAAGTTATTGCAAATGTTAAAGTTGGCGCAAACCAACCAACAGACCAACAGACAGGGCAAAAACAATATGTCCCCCACTACTATAGTGGGGGACATAAAAAAAGTAGTTATTTACGCTGTATCTAAAGAGCTACATTCGTTGAGATAGGTCAGTAATGATCTGTGAAATGTACAGGTATTGTATACAGCTTCACGTGGGGTTGGCTGGTGTGTATTTGGCTGCCTGAGCACTGATTGGCTGATGCTCTTACCAAGAAATTCTCATTTGATTGACAGCTGAAAAAATCAATATTGGCCACTCGCTGAAAAATTCATTGAAAACAGTTACTGTAGCTCTAAGGCGGAGTTAACGGACTGAATAACCCGATTTATTGTTGACATGTGTATGGGTTGTGTATTAGAAAATAGCCCATATGCAGATTATCGGACGTCTAAGAGACTTCCACCATTTGTATAATGGATGTACGACTGCCGTCTTGGGGTGTAATTTACGCCCTGATGTCCACTAATGGAAGCCCTGTGATTTACTCCATAGACCCGCACGTCTAATCGAGCATTCTAATTTACCGTATTTTACCATGCATAGCGCGCATTTTTTTACCTTCAAATTTCAAAATAAAAATTCAGTGCGCGTAATACATTGACACAACGCTTTCCTGGTTGCTAAATTGCAAAAAATCCATTTCATAATGGTAAATCTTCACAATTGCCGCCATTTTTTTTGTGAAGAAAACTACACCCTATAATGTTATAGACTGAAGGGGCCGTTGTCGAAACAACAAATAGCGGGAAAGGTTAAGAATGAACAGGGTAGTAACAGTTTTGACAAAAATTAAAAGAGGAAATAAATGTCTTTGTTGGTGTTTTCACACTTCTTCATTGATTGTTCATTAAAAAAAATCGAGGTATATCGATCCCCGTGCGTCGCGGTAGTGTTTGTTAAAGTTTTTGTTGTCATGAAAACTTGTTGATTTACAACGCAAAACGTCTTATTTGAACTGAGGCTAATTATTTCATTCATATTTCTCAACTTCGCTTTTGCTTTATTTTGATAATTTAATCCAAAGTTTAATGTTAGCAATTCCGAAAATTTGCACTCTATTTGAATTAACAGTTTGACGTCATCAAAGGAAAGCCGCTTCCTGTCTGCAGCAATAAAGCGACAAGTTTCTCGACGACAAAATTGGCTTCCTTTGTCTAGCAATCAACATGCCGAACCAATCGTGTTTTTGTTTCTCAATGGCAATCGTTCAATTAAATAATAGCACGTGCAAAGCTCCGCCTTCGAACCTTTTGCAGAGAACGGAGGTGGAGTTCAACGGTTAATTGAGCAAGTGTTTTACGTAGGTTGAGTTCCGATTTGCCGAAATTACTCGGCCCTAGGCATTGAAACGACGAATACGTTTATCAATGATTTTCCGATCTCTGCATTAATATGCTACTGTGCGGGTATACTACGTAGGTTACAAACCAACAATAGAGATATAGACTAGTTTTATTTTCTTTCAATATAGACAAACAAATGATATTTGTCAAATGGCTTTACGCCGATAACACCAACTGTATGGAATTGAGCGTTCGGGTGTATTGTTTGTCTCACTATAAATACTATAAATACTTATTAACTAGACGCAGTGAAGGCGCGAAATACTGGGTCAAACTGGAATTAATGGGGAGCATCTCTTAATGGGGAAATATTAAAGGCGATGAAAAATAAAATGGGATCCACGGACGATTTGTGTAAAATTGGACATTGCAATGTTGCGGGTCTGCAGAAGAAGATGTCGTTCGATGTTGTGAGCGGCAGGTAATGAAAATGTTACACTGTTAAAATATGAGGAATAGGTAATAGTGGTTCGAATTTAATGCGCAGGGGTCTTGAAAAAACACGTGCAGTGGGCGGCAATAAGGACATATCAGTGTTCTCGAGAGAATAATCTTAAAAATTGTCGAAAATATAGTGCTATGCAACCAACCCTCCTGATCGTATAAACGCTCCCTACTTTAAAACAAAAAAATAAGCCCCCGAAAAACTCAGATTAAATGATTGCGCAATATAAGAATGGCGGCCATTTTCGGCCAAATTTTCAGGTTTTGGTCTTGAATTCTTTTTTTTCCTCCATTTTGGCTTTAAAAAATCACATGCGCGTTATACATGGTAGCGCGCTATACATGGTAAAATACGGTACTTTATTCAGTTGTGTCTGGATTTTCTGTTAAATCATCATACAATACAACTAGAAATGGCGCGGCAGAGGCCAACGCGTATCCCCACGCCGCATGTTTGACCCAGGGGCGCCCCAGGGTTGGTAATGGGACCATGCATAGTTGAGATTGATCGTATTGTCATAAGAGAGGTTCAGTATCAATTTGAAGTGAATCGGTGTAGAAATGAAGAAGTTATAGTACAGTACACTCCACGCGTTTTCCCCAATTTCCCTCCATACTCCGCGGGGATTGACCTGCAGGGAGATTAAGAAAATCCCGCTTTACGCGGCGTTTGCATGATTTTGAACGCGGCGGCCCTCGGCGTTGGCAACGCGGGGGAAACTCCGCATTTTACGTGATAACGATCAATTAAATTTTGTTTGACTTCCTGATTTTCAAATAAAATTACATTTATTACAAGTACATACATGTACATGTATTATAATATTTACAATTAAAAAAAAACAACCAAGATAGATCAATCCCGACGTGGTTGTAGAAGTAGTTGTTGTTGTATAGAAAACTCGTTGATTTACAACACACAAAACGTCGTCTTTTAACAAATTACCACCAATTAATATAAACACAGTTTGCAACATTGTTTTTATTTTGATAATTTAATCCAAAGTTTTCATGTTAGCAGGTGATTTTCTATACTGAACATGTAAACAAATGACCAAGGACCCTAAAAATCTCGCAAATCTGTGTGATTTGACAGTTTTACGTAATCAAAGAAAAGCCGCTTCCTGTCTAAAAGCATAACTTACTCAAGTAAACACGTTCAACGAATGCATAAGGAATGGTTTTAATTGTCGGAACAAAGTCAATTCTCTGCTGGCTAATGCATTTATTTTCTCTTTGTAGGTAGGTAATTCCATTGATTGCTAAAAAGGTGGTAACTATTGAGTTGATAGTTGCATTTAATATTCACAGTTGTATTCTTGTTGCGTCGACATTCAAAACAATGTTTACCAGTAATTATGGACCAAATCGGCAGAGTGACATTCACACATGTTAATCCCTTTTGTCAAAACACCGCAGACAGCAGTCTACACAATAGGTCAGTAGACAAGCTTTGCGTGTGTTCATAATGTCAAACACTTAAAATCCAGTTCCGCCCAGATGTCTTCTTTAATCAGTTTACAGTACAATTACTGTTAAAATAATTACTCTACTAAAATACCGTAACGATAAAGATTCGGCGTGTTCGATTTGAAATTATATTAGAGGAAATATCAACTTATTCGCGATATAATTTCGTTAAAAAATACCAAAGAAACTTTTAACCGAAATCAACAAAATTCAATGTTCTCTGCGCTACAAAGTTTGTATCAAAAAATCAATACACGCACGCTTTGCAGGAGTATACATTGTACCTTGACCTTGTACATTGCAGCATAATTTTTGCGCGCTTTTGTTGGGAAATATACATGATGACTGTATATTGGAAGCATTTGTAAACGTCGTGTTAACAATTAAAAATCGTAGTGTGTTTCGGATTACTAATTATTATTCTCATTTGGAAATTTTACGGAACATTTATTCTTGTGTTATATGTGTTATGATTTAAATATTAATTTGTCAAATGTATTATATTCATTCATATTGTAGACGTACCTGTGAATTAAAAAACATAATTTTTATATGTATTAATTTTCTATACAATCATCTTTTTTATACATGTACTACAGTATTTAAACAATTTATTATAACAATGTTTTTATTTTTTGGCATGCCCAGTAGCACACTGCTAACGCGGCGTTGCGCGGCGGTCACTGATAAGAACGGAAAGTGTCTGCATTTACCGACTAGCCTAAAGTAATACACGCCGCGGGAATTAGCGAACGCGGCGTAACGCCGAGCGTTTTATCGAGTTCACCTCGCTCTTCCAACGCCGCGTGAACACTCGCTAGCAGAAAAAACCCCGCGGAGGGAGGGCGTTTTTTGGGGAAAATGCGTGGAGTGTACTGTAAAAGGCAATTTTGGGTGGGCGTGGCCTATGTGGGCAGGGCGCCCCAGGGTTGGTAATGGGGCCATGCATAGTTGAGATTGACTGTATTGTCATAAGAGAGGTTCAGTATCAATTTAAAGTGAATCGGCGTAGAAATAAGGAAATTATAGTAAAAGGCAATTTTGGGTGGGCGTGGCCTATGTGGGCGGGGCTTTACATCTTAAAATAAATGTTTTTATGATATTATGCATCAAATGCACAATTTCCATAAGGATTACCTCCCATGACCATCATCAGTATTCTGATAAACTGGCCATTATCAGGGCCATAACACCCTTTTTGGGGAAGGGGCCTCAGCCTTTTTTTAGGGGAAAAAAAGCACGTTTTTTTTCTAAATTGGGGAAAATAAGGAATTTGTATTTCATTTGGATAATGGAGTTGATACATGAAATAAATTATATTGGGTAGCCACAAACATTTTTTTTTTTTTTTCGTATTTACTTGGTCATAAAGCGTCTGTATGAAACATGTTTGTCGTAAAATTAAAGCAAGCTGAAAAAAAAGAGCAAATAAAACGCATGAAAATAGACGCCGTAAACGCACTAAAAGGAATCACTTACCCGGTATTGCTTAGTTGATACAATAATATTCCAAAAATATCCACATGACTGAAAATATTTTAAGTCGTAATAGACTTTTAATGTAATCTATTTATAGCTTTTGAATTCGGCTTGTTTCGTAATTCGCTGATTGGTCACGAATGACAAAATTACGTCATGCTTCGCGAGGTAAGCACAACTTATTCGATCAATACACATACCACTCTAGGAGAATAATACAGGAGGCAATGAAAGGCATATTCAACCAATACGCATACCCCCCCCCCCCCAGGAGACTTTTTACGGCTCTGGGTTTTTCCAGCCTAATAGAAGGCTCAACAAGTAAACAATTTTTACTTTTATTTTTGGTGGGGGATTTTTCCAGTATTGGGGAAAATTTGGGGTCAAATTAATTTGGGGGGAAAAAAGTGGATACTTCGGTTGGGGAAGCGGCCGATATTCGGCTTCTTCAAAGAAAGGTTTTTTGGCCCTGATGATTTTATGAGTAGAGTGGAAGTGGAAGAGTAAACTGTAGGGACCAAAAAATGAAGTAGGTATAACATAGCCCGCAAAGTGCCACAACAATTATTGACTGGTAGCAACAAAGGTTATTCGTGCATGAATGATTCACATCTGTTTTAGTGCCTTGGCAACCATGTGCAGGGGTTCTGAAATATTTAATGAGTCTACTTGTCCACGGACAAGTTGGACCCACAAATTCACCTGTCCGTACCAAAGAATTACTTGTCCGTACTTTTAAGATAAATAAAGGAAAACATCATTACTAATTAAGCAAATAATACAAACATACACTTTTGTTAAGTTCTATTTAAATTTATACATAAATTGTGGTTAACTAGAAAATACAAGCAAGATATGTAAACAATAAGAACACGTTTAAGTCACACATGATACCATCTCGGATATTTAATAATCTCAACATGACTAGAAAATTCACTTGAAATAAAATAATCTCCGCTAAATAAAAGTATATAATTATCCGCTTATAAAGGAAACTCCTTTCAAAGTTTACATTTACACACACCGGTAACATTTTCAATCCAAGGAAATTCAATTAGCCAAGACTCAACAAATTCTCGTTTCCGCTTGGCGTCGTATGCTTTATCATATTCATACTTGGCTTTTCTCTTCTTTTCCGAAGCCGAACTGATTTTATCATTGGTCTGATTAGCGTCATGGCTTGACGTTAAAGTGGTTTTATTTAAAAAAAATCAAATGCAGGTCCGTAAAACATGATTGCGGCCATTTGCAATTTACAAAAAATGTTATCTAATGCGTGATTTGCTGTTGCTGTACACGTGCGCTGGTTTCTCTACTATAAATGTTACCTTATGCATGATTGGCTTTTGCTATATACGCGTGGACTTGTTTACAACATTAAATAATTATTATCGGAAAATAACCTACCTCCAGTTAAAAAAGTGTGCTAGTTCGTTTTTTATTTTCAGAAAATATTGAAGTTTCGTTCTCAAAACAAAATTTACCACGGAAATTGTACTTGTCCCCGGACAAGCCAGCTTTCAAAAGCTGCTTGCCCGGAAGGGGAAATTGACAACTCGGACAACTCGGACAGCATATTTCAGAAACCCTGATGTGTTGAGAAACTTTAACAGTTAAATCGTAAAATAAAAATATGAAGACAATTATTTTCTTGAAATGTTTTAATTAATGTTATGTTAAATTTACAAGTATAATAAGTTGCAGTACATTGTACCTAGTCTTATACTATTCGTTTACTAGTCACTGTGCACCTGTTACCAGTTTCAGTGCAAGATAACACTGTTTAATGAAAACAGCCAGGGTTCGCCAAAACTGTCGGTCTGTCGGTCCTGACCGGCAAATTTTACTCAGGACTAACAATAAATTCAAGTAATCGGTCAGACGGAAGACAAAAATAGCCGATCACAATATTTTAATTCGTAAAAAACGCGCTCGGAAGTAACGTAAATATCAAAAATTTCAGCCCATTTTCATTACAGTCAAGTTACAACACCGGTTTAGGGAGCATAAATAATACCTTATTAAAGTAACATATAGGTTTGGATCACATTAAAATACGATAAATCATTTTGAAAGTCCATATTATTAAACATTAATTATAATAATAATAAATCACAAATAATCCAAGCTCGGCTGAACAAAAAGAGATTTTATCAGATTTTCTTCGAATAGATAGTAGACCGATATGAAATGAACCATTTTAGTTTGGGAAGTGACTCCTGCATTTAACATCCTCTTTAACCAATCGTATACGAGGATTGTCACAGCAACAAGTTTTCGCGAGATGACTCCACTTCAAAGAAAACAAGTGACAGAATTCTGGTGATTTAGATAACGGACTCAGATGATGATATTGACAACACAAATGACGACATTAAATTTGATAAACAAAGCGAAAAAGAAAACGAAAATAAGCTCCAATGCTACTCGCAAGAGTCTGACACTTGTGAAATGTAGAGCGAAATAGACTCTTTCAAGTAGAATTGGGGCATATTTTCGTTTTCATTTCAAAGAAAGCTGCACACGGCTCCTTTTCCGTTCCCCTGCTTCCCCTTTGGATTAATTGTGGTTGATTACTTTTTATAACAAGTGTTACAAATAATATCGACTTTCGAGATGTTTTATTGTATGTTAATGTGATCCATACCAATACACATCTAAAAGGTACTCTCTTGTGTTGTGTTTTGCTGTTATAGTTTAGTCGGACAGTGGGACTGACAGAAACTGATTCGGAGTGATAAAAATTTCAAGTCTGTCAGTCCAAATGACTGACAGATTTTTCAAGTTTTGGCGAACCCTGAACAGCCAACAAATTACCTGTACTTATTATCACTTGTGCATTCATGCAATTCTGACTTATAAAAAAAAATGAAATTGGTACTTTATTTTTATCATTTTGTCCATATATTAGACGCATTGGAATATAACACACTGACAACTTCTTCGTGGTAAAAAGTTGTGTCTTTTACTCTGAAAATAAGGCATCTTTGTTATGTGGTACAGTTTATTTTTTAAACATTCATTATAACATCATAGAACTGAAATGGAAGATATAAAAAGGTAAACATATTAATATTAATTAAATACACCATTAACAATTGTGTGTTTGTTAATGTTGTAAATATTTTCCCCTAAACTTAAATCCCCACCCAAAATCAGTTTTGTGCACTACTTTTTGCTCTTTTTTTTGCATAACTGCATCTTAAAATACTTAACTGCGCCATGCTCCTATGCGCTCCTGAGAAAAAACATTATATAGGTCAATCATGGAAGTAGTGAATGCTACTTCAGTGTGTATGAAACTTAGGTAAATAAATAAATTTGATATGGATTTCAAGGGGAATTAAATAATTCTTTACAGGTAACTTGTTTCTTGTTGCATTGCTTGCATTCGTTCAAAAATTATTTTACTAGTTTTCTGTATACACTGGTATTAGGTAACTGGAGGATATATTAATTGTGATACATTTCTGCATTGTGTTTGCCAATTATGTCAAGTTCAAGAAAATGCTAAAAAACACCACCACATTATTCTGTATTGCAAACAACAAAACAGAGTTATTGGCTTTCCCTTACAGTATGGCAATATTGCATCAAATGCCTGTGTAATATGTTCATTTCATTTTCAATAAAAACACAAAATAATAGTGGAATAATGGTGATTTTACACACTGACATTGATAGAAAACAACATATTAAGTTACATACCCATTCATTCGACTTAGCATTAAACGAATAAAGCGCAACTTGTGACGCAGTATCCAGTATTTCAGTAATATATGGATCTCTCTGCTGCAGAGCAGCAAGATTCATTCGTCCCTCCGCCATGTTTAAAAGAAACAATAGTCACGCGGTAAATCATGAAATGTTTACAAGACATAAACACTCGTTTTAAATAAAATATAATCCACAAAATTGTGTCATTTTAGGTAAAAACTAACATTATGATAAAGAAACCTACGTCATATTTATTTGCCATAAGACATTTACTATATTTACTGCATCGATATGGATGACTGACAAGTGAATCACTCAAGCGTGAAAGCAGCCTAAGCAGTGAATTATCGATTCAATAGTGGTAGTAATTATCAGGCCAAAATACACGAACAAAGTCTTTTATTGATTTATTTTTCTGTTTTGTGTGTTTGATGTTTTGTGTTTGTAATAAAGAAGTTATGGTATGTAAACACTTGTGTTTAAAAAGTGATGCTGGATGCTGATAGAAAGTCAGATGCTGCATAAGTCTAAGAATGTGGAATTTATGTGTACTCGATTTTTAGTGAAAAATTGAGTAATTTCCAGGAAAATAATGGCAACTGCTATTCACGGTAAGATGTTGTTTATGTATGTTACAGAGCATACATCAGTTCAGAATTGTAAGAAGTCTGATAAATCATGTAAAAAGCATAATTGAATTTTAATTGGGAAAGTATCGAATTACAGATTCATATTTTTATTACACGAGATACGTCTTTCATTATGATTATATTGTTATGTATACAAATCAAGAAAATGTCCATTTTCTTAAGCTTCCTAATTGCAAGCCAGTGTTTTTTTATGGCAATTTCGGGGCCGATATTCGGCGCCATTCCCCTCCTAAAATAGCATATATTTTCCCCCATTTTTTTAAAAAAAATCCCCTCCAAAAGTAAAAAAAAATAATTTTTTTTTTTTTTTGAACTGCCTCATGATAGATATATCTCAAATTCATTTTATAAACAACTAACAATATATATTACTATAATTAATATGATTTTTTATTATTATAAAGAGTTATATTAAATTAGGTTTTCCCAAATCAGTGGACTTCATGAATTAATTTTTTTTCCAAAATGGCCAAGAAAAGGTCTGATCTATCTATATTGTGTCAATATTTGTTGATAAAAGCATTCCAATTTGGCCCATTTTATTGATAAAAAATGCTCACATTTGCCATTTCATTGATTAAAAAAATCCCAATTAGACTCTAATTGGCTTGGAAAACTGATACTGTGCATGACGGCTGAACTGACTGAAACTAATGTTGAACAAATCATTGATATATATTTAAGAAAAAGAACAGAGACATTCAGCTGTGAATATTACATTCATACATACATGTGTATTCATATAATTTTTATCATTGCATATAAAAGAATGACTTCTTAATTTTCCCCTTTTCCTAAAAAACGACGCGTTTTTCCCCTTTGGACGGGCCCCGCCACCATTCCCCAATAGGTGAAAAAAACCACTGCAAGCTGCAATATATACCATGTAATAAACTAATATTAATGAATAAATTAAACAGACATGTAATCATAATAATATTATTTAATAATAATAATAACATTGATTATAAAATATTAATAATATGCATCTTTGGTTTGTGTTGTTAACAGGAGTCAGTCGACTCAGTGTAAAAATTAATGAATGGTAACCATTTTTATCAAAATATTTTGTAAAATAACAATTTTATAATAAATTATTTAATATTGATCAGTGTATAGGAACAACATGTTTGAACTATTTTTACTACAACTCACAAGACAAACCCATATTTCTATCATGTTGCTGTAGTAACTATTACATGCGATTGTTTGTCACATAACCCTGGCGTGAAACTATACTCTGGGTCCTCACATTATGCTTCCTCAGGTGTGGAAGGACCTCATAACTTCAAAGTACATTTTTAAATCTTTCCCCCATAAGAAGCAAGGTGAAATTGGCTTTTGCAACCAGCATAAAACCAAAACAGCCTGCGAGTAACTCGCAGTCTGTTCAGGTGTTATGCTGTTTGCTACTCATCAGTATCTTGACTTAGGGTTGGAAATGAAGCCTTTCAAACTTTAATATATAAAGAAAGGACTTAAATGTAATTTGATTTTCTAAAGGACTTCAAATGCGTCAAAATACATGTCTAAGTGGTAAAGGGATAATCATACTTGAAGTCATGAGAACCTAGTTCAACCTACCCCGAACAAGAGAGTCAGACTGGGTGTTGTTTAACTCTAAAAATGAAGCTCTGTCTTTAAAGACAAAATAATTTTTATACGCCCGTATAAAATACGGGACGTATTATGTGAAACCCCTTGGCGGGCGGGCGGGCGGCGGGCGGAAGGCATTACTTTGTCCGGACTCTAATTCAAATTGTATTCATCCGATCTTCACCAAACTTGGTCAGCAGTTGCATCTAGTTGATATCTAGGCCAAGTTCGAATATGGGTCATGCCGGGTCAAAAACTAGGTCATAGGGTCAATAAGTGCATTTTCAAAGGGGCCACTTTGTCCGGACTCTATTTCAAATTGTATTCATCCGATCTTCACCAAACTTGGTCAGCAGTTGCATCTAGTTGATATATAGGCCAAGTTCGAATATGGGTCATGCCGGGTCAAAAACTAGGTCATAGGGTCAATTAGTGCATTTTCAACGGCGCCACTTTGTCCGGACTCTAATTCAAATTGTATTCATCCGATCTTCACCAAACTTGGTCAGTAGTTGCATCTAGTTGATATCTAGGTCAAGTCCGAATATGGGTCATGATTATCAATTTAATACACCTCATTTACATTTATCATCCGCTGAACACTTATCGAACTTGATAGCAATAAAAACCGCTATAAGCATCTTATAAAGGTGAATTACAGACAGCCTTGGTATTCATGCTGATATAAAATGTAAAAGCAAACAGTATTTAAACATTCAAACCAAATATTTATTTCAGTTTTTAGGGAACTAATTTCAAGATAAGTAATATCAGTACAGGAAATACTGCCATTCTATACCTATGTAGGTCTAAACAATTATGATTTAAATATTGTGTTTTAGAGAACAAATGAGACTAAGTGTACACTTATTGATATCAATGCATATATATGAATATATCAGTTATATAAGTTGTTGTTGTTTTTTTTGCTTATTTCCAAAACAAATACATCAATCATCAGTGTATCATCTCCAATCGCACACGAATCGGGCGTATATTGCTCCGTCATGCGGCGCTCTTGTTAAACTTTTGTGAGCAATTTTATGTACTGGTTAATGCAATATTTGGCTAAATTCATGTAAAAAGATGCTCACAATGCTTAGAACTTCATTTAGATTTATTCTTTTGGTTACATTAAAGACATTCAAGGCTATTATTTTCTGAAGGCCAGTGTGAGTAATGTAGAGGATACAAACAGGACCCCAATACGGGAGGCCCTAGCTGTAAAGAACAACTCTCAATCAACTTTACTGCTTTCTGAACTCCTCTTCTGAACTCTTTTTTGTTATCCGGCGTCAATGGCGGAGGAATATAGAATTTGTGTTGTCCATCATTCCGTCCGTCTGTCATTCCATCCATCGATCCGTCTGTCACAAACTTTTCAGCGCTATATCTGAGAAACTATTTAAGATTTGGAATGATTTCCCTTGATTGAAAGTCTGTTTATTTTTTGCGGAGAGAAAAAGTGATTTAAACTGTGAATTGCGAATTATAGACGGATGATTTAAGTTGTGAAATATATGAAAGGATATATCGTACTGATTTCTTCAATCTGGAGGTGAAAGACTTATTTTGAGAAACTTAATTCTCGATAACTTATTTACCTGTGGTATAGATGATCTATTTTTAGTAACACTACCTCTACTTTACTTTTTATCGTTTACCTGGTCAATCAGGTCCTGTGTAAAACCTCCGTTTTTCTCGTTTTTCGTCACGCTTGGATTGAGCGCAACTTAGTCAAGCTCGCTATGGGTGTTTGTATTGAAATTTGGTGTGCCAAAATAGGTTGTTTCACGCATCCTATTAAATGTAAAACAACACTACAAGTGTTGATTGTTAGTGGTTCCAGTGTATCTCTGTGCATTCGTGTGACGTTATTTTTGCTTCTAGCCGTGCATGGCGTTGAGTCGAACCCTGGACCTGGTTCTAGGGGTGGTAACCCACGCGGGGCTGGAGGACGTAGTTCAAGAGTCAAAGGTCAGGGAAGAGGCCCAGATACTTATATAAATGAATTAGACCTATTTTCCCTACCGTCCCAAGCGTCCGAGAGGCCCCAAACGAGAAGAACTTTACGATTAGTCTCCAACCAGCCAACTATGAATTCTTGGCTAACAAATTCTCAGAACGAGCGAGATCTCTCAGCCGGACATATTTTCGATAATCCATCTAATAATCCATCCATTGCTAGTAGTATTGACTCGTTTTCCGATTCTATGGAGCCCGTTGATACTCATAATACAACTGTTACACCTAGTGAACATGAAAATCCTACAATGACCATATTGATTGATATAAAAAGGAATTGTAAAGAACTTAACAGAAAATTTGATAAGTTGGAGAAATCTGTTGATGATTTAAAAAAGGAAAACAAAAAACTACAAGAACAAAACCGCAAGCTTACGGAAACAGTAAATTTGATTGCTACAAATGTGTCGGAGCTTGAATTAACATCAAAACAGTCTTCATATAAATTGGATCAGCTCGAGGGTCAATCAAGACGTCAAAATCTGAACTTTGTTAATATTAAGGAATCAAGAAATGAAACATGGGAAGAATCGGAGGCAAAAGTACGAGACTATATAAAAAGTGAGCTAAAACTAGATGAATCTGCAATAAGTATTGAACGCGCCCACCGTCTTCCAGGGAAAAATTATCCACGTCCCGTATTCGTTAAATTCTCCTTCTTTAAGGATAAGGAACGCGTTATCAAACAATATCGAGAGCAAAGGAAATCAGATCGGGAGAACAAAACCAGTGATGCTCCTTCCAATGAGGCATCTACGACGGATACCGGAAGTAGAAAACGTGTTCGTGTGAGTGAGGACTTTCCCGAGCGGGTTCGGAAGGCTAGATCTTCCCTTATTCCACTCTTAAAAGAATCACTTGAAGCTGGAAAGAATGCCTATCTGCGTTTTGATAAACTTATCTTAAATGGAAACAGCTACATGTATGTGTACGACAAAAATAAAAAAACGTCCAGTCCCATCATTTAAATAGGTTGCCGGCCGACGCTCTTGTGATAACATTATTGTAAGCAATGACTTATATTCAAATGAAAATAACACTGACTTAACTGCGAACAATTTTGATTTTCAGCGTAATTCATTGACGAGTTTGAATGACAACATGATAATAATTAATGATAACAAAAATGATTCAACTAATTGTCTTCATAACAACATTTCTTCTGTGAAATCTTATCTTAACATTTGTGCGTGGAACATTGGGGGTCTTTTAAAATACCAAGATGATGTAGAATTTCTTAATTATATCTCAACATTTGATATTTTTGGATTTATCGAGACGTGGTCTGTCAAAGATAATACGTTTAATATTTATG
The DNA here is from genome assembly GCF_020536995.1 of Dreissena polymorpha. Lineage (NCBI taxonomy): Eukaryota > Metazoa > Mollusca > Bivalvia > Myida > Dreissenidae > Dreissena > Dreissena polymorpha. Next base: position 157,445,408 of record NC_068355.1, read on the forward strand.
GTTATACTCAATTCTGTTATTCTCGACCGAAAAGACAGTGTGCTTACAGAAGTTTAAGTAAAAGATATTCTTATTGGGCTTATTGAACGTATTTGTCATGATGTTAGTGAATGTGTTGTCTTATTGTTTAAAGGCTCATTAATTGTTTACAAATTTAGATGACATTATTTTTGTTTTTGCCTATGTTTCACCTGAATACTCAACTTTTTATGATGTAAACGATAACAATGGTATTGATATTCTAAGTACCAAAATAAATAATATTATTGCTGATTTTCCTAATACCGAATTATTCTTGGCTGGCGATCTAAACTCGAGGATCAAAGACTTTAACGATTTTATTCCAGAAGATGATCTGTCATTTATATTTGGAAATGATATTGATTAGCCATCTGATAACTTTGCAATTCGAAGAAATTCTAAAGATGAACCGTATAATAGTTTTGGTTTATCACTTATAGAATTATGTTGTACATTTGATATCCATATTTTAAATGATCGTCTCTTTGGTGATAAAGACGGTAGATTTTACATGTTTTGCTAATAATGGTGCAAGTGTCCTTGATTATATGATTGCGTCATCAAGTTTATTTAGATATATTTCTGACTTTAAAATCAGTGATAAAGATAACTCTGATCATTTTCCACTTATTTTCCAATTATGTTTTGAATCAACACAAACAAATTATTCAACAAGCAATATGTGTCATTCCAATGGGCGTTTATGGCAGAAGTTTATTTGGAAAGATGATTTGAAAGACGATTTTTATAATAAATTTTGTATTAATTTCCAGTTTTTTAAAGAAAAAATAAGAAATAGTAACGATCGTCTTGTAAGTTCGTATATCTCCGATTTTATAAATGTTTTTCAAACTGCTGGGGAAAATATGAAGTCAAATTCTAAATATTTTACTTCTTCACAGCCTGAATGGTGGGATCATGAATGTAATATTGCTAAAATTGAAAAGTCACCAGCTTTACGATATTTTAGAATTACAAATGATAGACACGATCTTATGACATATAAGGCTAAAAAAAGTATTTTTAAATCTATATGTTTAAATAAAAAAGACATATTATCTGAGAAAAAACGAAATGACTTAGTTAGTTCCCGGAAAAATTCTAAAATGCTTTGGAAAACTTAAAAAGGAAACCGTAAACATCAAGAAAATAGTATAGACCTAATGCAATGGCATCATTATTTCAAAAACTTATTTATAAATAAGAAAGCAATTCCCAAGAGCAAGATGACATCAGTTTTGAAAATATTCAATACGATTGTAGTAGTTTAAACACACCCATTTGTAACCAAGAAATCATTGATAGCATACGTCACCTGAAATCAAATCGTTCAGGGCGACCTGACAGAATTTGTATTGAAATGTATAAATTTACTATTAATGATATATTGCCTTTTTTAAATCCACTTTTTAATGAAATTTTTGACTCTGGTATTTTTCCTAATAATTGGAGCGAGAGTATAATTACTCCACTACGCAAAAAAAGGATTTATTAACGACCCTTATAATTACCGTGGTATCTCACTTATAGACACTATATGTAAAATATTTTGCCATATACTAAGTAATAGATTTACCATATGGTGTGATACTTTTGGTGTTATAGATGAGTCACAGGCAGGGTTTAGAAAACAATATACAACATCAGATAACATTTTTACATTAATGGCGCTCTGTCAAAAATATTTATCCAAGAAAAAAGGTCGTTTTTATTGTATTTTTGTAGATTTTGCAAAAGCATTCGATAGCATACAACATCAAAAATTGTGGAATGCTTTTGCAAGAAAATATGTTAATGGAAAAATTTTTGGTTATTCTTCAATCAATGTATAGCAAGTTAAAATCATGTGTTAAGGTTAATAACAGATTGACGGAATTTTTCTCGTGTTATATTGGAACGAGGCAGGGCTGTGTTTTCATAGGGATTTGTCCCTTTGCCCCTCAGGTTGTTACTAATATTGAAACTTTCTAATTTTATCAATAATGATTATAAAAGCTTATTGCATATTTCCAATTTTCTCAATAATGCTTATAAAGCTTATTGCATAACTTTACAGTTTCACAGCTGATTGTGGATCCATGTACAAAGACATTTGTAATAAGCAGTTACTTGAACTAAGAAACCTGTTATAATGCATTCTTACTGATATAAGATTACTGGTTGTTATTAACAAGTTTGTCTCGTAGCCTTTGTCATTGTATTGGTACAACATTCCATGCAAATCAACAAACATTTTCATGATGCAATATGTATTACTTATTTATCAAGGTTTCTTTATAATAGTGTTGTTTATTGTGGATTTGATTTGACAACAAATGTTTTCTGTATTGGTTTTCTATAACCACCTGGTAACGCCAATTATGCAACAAATTCCTAGGTTACACCAAACTAGTATAAAAAGGAAATGCAGACCTTCATCTGTACTGCATTCCTTCTTTGTAAATAAATGGTGTTTTTCTATTTTGCGTTGCAGGTAAGAAACTGATTTTACTACATTATATTTGATTCAATTTGTTTTACTTCAAGTTTCAAATACTTAACTGTTTTATGGTAATATAATTATTTATTCAGAATTTTTGTCAGTTTCAATGATAAGTCAGTTATGAATTTAAATGCAATAGAATTAAGTCTGTTAATTTATATCAGTTTAATAATTATGTTTGTTACAGTTTAAGTCAATTCATATTTACTTTCAAAGCGAGTGGCTCTATAGACTTAAGTTCCCTATGTAATCGTGTATTAGTGATTTTAAGTAATTTGTGTATTGTATTTGTATATTTGACTGCATTCCTTCTTTGTAAATAAATGGTGTTTTTCTATTTGGCGTTGCAGTCCGGCTTCCTCCTAAACCTCTCACAGAAAAAGTTAAACTACATCAAGGAGTCGTTACATCAAAATTATTCGAGTTCAATATTCAATTTTCAAAAGACAATTCAATGAACAAATCGTATTCCAAATAACTGAATAATATATAAACAAAACGCTTATAAACAAAACACTTCTTAACAACTTATCTTGACAACAAACTTACATCAAAAGTTGTCAAAACTGGTGGGAATACTACAAGATCCCTGAATTCTTCATGCTGAGGAGGCCGACTGCTCCAGGACCCTACTTGCTGAGATCGACCCCAATCCAGGACAGTTCAGGGGAGACCACCCCAAACCAGGACCGGTCAGAGGAAACGAACCAGACCCAGGACCCATCACAGGAAACAACCCCAACCCAGGACCAATCAGAGGATACCACCCCCACCGTTGACCCGTCAGAGGAGTCTACCACCACCCAGGGCTCAACCAGCCTCAGAAGACAGTGCCCACTGCAGAAGTCAACCCAAGCTTCTCCTGACATCAGACGTGCAGGACCCATGGAATTCGCAGGTAGGCCCTTTTCTGTTGATAGTGTTGGTAGATTTGACCCCAAGAAGGATGACGCAAGGGCTTGGTTAGAAAGATATATTTACATTGGTGGTATTTCAAAAACTTCCCCAAGCCAATTGGCACAATGTTTTGGGTTATTTTTAACATTGGGGTCTGCATTTGATTGGTTCATTAGTCTCCCTGAGGACATTAAAGAAGATTTTGAATTGTTAAAAACTCAGTTTTTAAGGAGATTTTCTCAAAAAGTTGATTTAATACATACAACTTCTGAAATTTTTCAAATGAAACAGAGCCAAAATCAAAAAGTTAAGGATTTTGTTTATGAAGTTGAGAACAAGGCACTTAAGGCAGGTATTGCCCAAGACACTATTTTTAGTGCAATTCATTGTGGGTTACTCCCGCATATTAGGGCTGATTTAATAAGAAATCCTCCAAGCAATTTAGATGAGCTTTTAAAAACCTCTGAGCAGTCTGAAAGTGCACATGAGTTAAACCCCCCTCAGGCAAATTTATCAGCTACTTTAATTACTGGTATTGTGCGGAATGCACTAGGCAATGTTAATTTACTGGACCTACACAACAAAGTTGAAAATTTAATGTTCACACAAAATTCTGTAAATGCTGTTGAAGCAACACCTTCTAATATACAAAATTATGTTGAACAAAGGTCTAATACTAGGAGTACTTTTAAAAGCATCAATTCAAAATGTACAGCTTGCGGTGATAGCAAACTTCATCAAATTTCAAAATGTTGGGCAAAATCTAAAACTTGCTATTTCTGTAACAAACAAGGTCACATTCAAAAGGCATGTTTTCATTGGTTGAAAGCTAATAACAGATGACAATTTCCACCTGCCAGTGGTTACAGAGGGAACCATCTGGAAAGGTCCAAATCTGACAAATATTCTGTGCAACAAAATAAGCATTCAATCGATAAAACTAATGCTAAAACTTCAATAAAACAATCAAACATTGAAAACAAAAAGTCTAGTCTGAAAAGTAATTCCAATCAAGGCAAAAATAATAAATCAGTTCCATCAATTTCAAATGTTTCAACAGAAACAAACCTACTAAACAACTTCATCCAAATAACAATAGGTACTAGACAGCTTAAAGCATTAGTTGACTCAGGTGTGAATTTGTCATGCATTAGCAAATCCCTCTTGAAAAAAATCAAACCGGATATCAAACACCTCAATGCAAGTGACCATTTATGGGTTGTAGGTGTCAGTGGCAAAATGATCAAAGTTAAGGGCACAATTATATTAGACATTAAAATAGGAGAAGATTCATTTTCACATAAATTCTATGTCTTTGACCACATTCATCAGGCTTTCATACTTGGAATGGATTTTCTAACAAAAAATAAGTGTGTTCTGGACTTTGAGAGTTTACAGTTCAGAGCAAATCAAACCAAAAGATCAATAAACATGATTTCCACTCCTAAGGTTGGGTTAGCAAGGCTACAGAATAGTTTGACCATAGAGGCATGCTCTCAGGTGTGTGTGCCAATTAAATGTTCAAAGTTTAAAACTGGTCAGGTTGTTTTGGTCGAAGCTGTTAATTCCCTAATGTCAAAAAGCATTGCTTTAGGTAGGGTTGTTGTAAAGCCGACTAATGGCAAGAGTTCATGTTTGCTAATGAATCCCTTACCTTGTGATGTGCATCTTAAAGCAAATACTGTGATTGGAAAACTCATTCCTGTCCATGAGGACTCAATTAGAAAATTAAATGATGATGATGATGACGATGATGATGATGATCTGTGCGAACCTGGTGTTCATGTCTTGACAGAAGTTGAGGTGAATACCATTCTCAATGACTTGGGTATTGATGTTGATGGCCAATTTCTTACTATTGAACAGAAACAAAAATTGAAACGGTTTATTGCTTCAAACAGGGATATGTTTGCTAAAGATACATCAGAACTAGGGTGTACTGATTTACATCATCATAGGATTGAAACTGGTGATGCTGTTCCACAGCGTCAACCTCCTTATAGAGCGTCCCCTCAGGCTAAGGCAGAAATAGAGTCACAAGTCAAGGATATGTTAGACAATGACATTATTGAACCATCAGATTCCATGTGGGCAGCCCCAGTCATTTTGTGCAGAAAGAGAGATAACACTTTCAGATTTGCAATTGATTATAGGCGTCTCAATGCTGTAACTCAACCAATCAATTTCCCTTTGCCGAGGTTCGAAGATGTTGTTGATTCTGTTTCTGAGCAAAATTCTAAAATTTTCACTGTGTTGGACTTGAAGAGTGGTTTTCACCAAATTCCATTAGACCCTGAGACAAAGCATAAAACAACATTTGTTACACATGAAGGTAGTTATAGTTTCAAACGCCTTCCATATGGTCTTCGAAATGCACCTGTAGCTTTTCAAATGGTAATGGCTCAGGTCTTAAGAGGTATCAATTTCAAATTTGCACTTGTTTATGTTGATGATATCATGATCCACTCTTCTAACTTTGACCAACATTTAGAACATTTAGAGCTAGTTTTCAATAGACTAAGGCAAGCTAATTTAAAATTACAACCCAAAAAGTGCAATTTTGCAGCAAGCCGCGTTGAATATCTTGGACATTTATTCACAAGCACCGGCATTGAGGTCAATCCAAAGAAAATAGAATGTGTTAAAACTTTTCCAAGACCAAAAACCCAACGTAATGTCCGTGAATTTCTTGGTTTATGTAACTACTACAGAAAATTCATAGCAGGCTTTGCAGCAATAGCTAGTCCTCTTAATGAACTCCTTAAGAAAGAAATTCCTTTTAAGTGGACTGACAAATGTGAACTAGCTTTTCAAACATTAAAGGAAAAACTAATTTCAACTCCAATTTTAGTGTTCCCTGACATGTCAAAACCTTTCATTCTCTCTACTGACGCATCTGACTCAGCCATAGGCTTTGTGTTAGGTCAGTTAGATGATGAAAAGAAAGAAAGAGTGATTTCTTATGGAGGTCGCTCACTTAGGGGTAACGAACTAAAATGGAGCATTTATGAAAAAGAATGTTTAGCACTTATTGAGGCCATAAGTCAATTTCATCCATACTTAGCAAATTCTAAATTTACTGTTTATACTGACAATATGGGAATGAAATTTATTCAAAATCTCAAAGACTTGACTGGCAGGAAAGGTCGATGGTCTCTTAAGCTGCAAAGTTATGACTTTGACATCATTCACAAACCAGGGCTTAAAAATGCCAATGCTGATGCATTAAGCAGACGATCATATGACATTGATCCAACCAGTGTTTCTGTTAATGCAGTTGACTTGAGCAGCAAAAAGCATGAATCTATACAAGTAGAGTTCAGCTATTCTGCTCAAAATTCTGTATTGCATGAGGTGCCCTTGCTGGCGGCGTTGGACATTGTTGATGATGTTGATGATCTGCAGTCTGTTGATTTGCATGATTTTTCATCAGATCTTTCAAAAGAACAATGGGCTTGTTCTGAGTTAAAGGAAATTTTAGATTACCTTGTTCACAAGAAACTGCCAGATGAAACCAAAAATCATCGCTCAATTGTTATAAAGTCTGAGCAGTACTTTCTAAAGGACAATGTCTTGTATCACATCTGTGACCCCAAACACAAGAAAAAGAAACGGGACTCCGAACCTTTTTCACAGGTAGCTGTTCCTAAACACTTAAGGGAAGATGTCATGAAATCCTATCATGAAAAACATGCTCATTTGGGTTTTGATAAAACCTATTTTGCAATTAGAAGCAAGTATTACTGGCCAGGTATGTATGTAGACATTGAAAACCATGTTAATACTTGCATTGTTTGTCAAAAGTCTAAGAGGAATTATGCTAACCATAAAGCCCCTCTCTGTCCTCTGCCAGTTGCATCTCATAGTTTTTCCAGAATTCATGTTGACATTCTTGGACCCCTTCCTGTCACAAAAGACAATCACAAGTACATTTTAGTTGTGGTAGACTCTTTCTCTGGTTGGTGTGAGGCATTTCCACTTCGAACACAGGAAGCGTCAGAAGTAGCGAAACTTTTATTTGAAGAAATTTTCTGTCGGTATGGCGCTCCAGACATTCTAGTCAGTGACCGTGGCTCAAACTTTCTCTCTAAACTTGTAGCAGCAGTTTGTGAGAAGTTTCAAGTGACTAGACATCACACATCCTCATTTCACCCTCAAACAAATAGTGTAGTTGAGCGTGTAAATGGTAGCCTTGGTCAAGCACTTAGATCTCTATGCAATGATAACCAAGATAATTGGTCAGACTTCATTCCTACAATAATGATGGCTTTCAGGAATTCAGTCTCATCTTCCACTGGCTACACACCCTACCAAGTCCTTTTTGGTAGACAGATGAGACTGCCTATAGACACTTCTCTTGTGCCAAAAGAAAATTTGCCTGTTAATGTTAAGCAACATGTTCAACGTTTAAATGAGCACCTCAAATTAACAGATGCAATTGTAAAAGCCAATCGCCTTGGACAACAAGTAAAGCAAAAACTCTACCATGACAAAACATCTAAGGAACCAAACTTTAATATAGGTGACAAAGTCTTAATGACTAAAGAAAATGTTAAGATTGGCCTATCAAAGAAACTCACACCTAAATTCCAAGGTCCATATGAGATCATTGACATAGGTCCAAATTATACATACCAATTAAAATCAATTGCAGATGGAAAAATAAGCAAATCATTAATAAATGCTAACAGACTAAAGAAATATTTTGATGGAGAATCAATAACAAAAGATGATACTTCAAATGAGGAGCCTGAGCCAGATCTTGCAAATAATGACGAAAATGTCTTGCAACAAGAGCCAGATAAAATACTGCAGTATCGATATCAAAATGGCAAAAAGTACTACAAAGTCAGATACACAGGCATTGATGGAAGTTATAACATATGGGTGTATGAACATATGGTGCCTCAAAATCTTAAAACCGAGTATCATAACATGTACACCAATAGAAATCGAAAACGAAAAAAATTGCAAGTTTATAAAAGACAGTAAACTGTCTGTATACTAATGTTAACTTATGAAAATCTGTACAAATATAAATGTGTGTATACCATTAAAAATATGTACACTATTGGGATATTTTCCAAAATTAAAACATTCAGTTCTTCCAAAAACTATTTAAAGCTTAAGTGTAGGTTTACTACCCTAAATGATTAAATGTCTTTCACACAGATTACTTTTAAAAGTAATGAGTCTCACTCATGAAAAAGTGCTAATCGGAATTCCATTAATCTGTCTTGAGGATTTTTATTCAAACTTGGGTACTTTGTCTACAGTCAGGACACTTCCTGTATCTTATGCTTATAGCTTGGAGATTCCTGTTTGTCTTTGGAACAAAAGTCTGCATTGAAATAGGCATTATGTTTAATATAATATAGCCTTGGCAATCTGTTATATTTGTTAGGCATATGGGTTGCATATATAACTGATTTCGAACCATTAAAGAGCAGCCCAATTTTAGACGACTTTTTTTGTAATTCTAAGAAGCCAGGCAAAGTCCTTCAAATGGTCAAATCTAGTATACATGTATATCAACGTTGGGCCTACCAATTGATGGACAGAAGACAATGACTGTCATGTGTATATATGTGTCCATAATTGTGTTTGTTACAAATTTAATTTGTTTATATTTTCATATTGTTTGTATGCTTAATATGTTGTATAATTTTGAGTTTCATTACTTCATATGTATGATGACCTCTTTTGATTTATTACTTCTATTCCCTTACAATGCAGGAGCATTGTTTTGCGGGAGGGGGGAAGTTTTCATAGGGATTTGTCCCTTTGCCCCTCAGGTTGTTACTAATATTGAAACTTTCTAATTTTATCAATAATGATTATAAAAGCTTATTGCATATTTCCAATTTTCTCAATAATGCTTATAAAGCTTATTGCATAACTTTACAGTTTCACAGCTGATTGTGGATCCATGTACAAAGACATTTGTAATAAGCAGTTACTTGAACTAAGAAACCTGTTATAATGCATTCTTACTGATATAAGATTACTGGTTGTTATTAACAAGTTTGTCTCGTAGCCTTTGTCATTGTATTGGTACAACATTCCATGCAAATCAACAAACATTTTCATGATGCAATATGTATTACTTATTTATCAAGGTTTCTTTATAATAGTGTTGTTTATTGTGGATTTGATTTGACAACAAATGTTTTCTGTATTGGTTTTCTATAACCACCTGGTAACGCCAATTATGCAACAAATTCCTAGGTTACACCAAACTAGTATAAAAAGGAAATGCAGACCTTCATCTGTACTGCATTCCTTCTTTGTAAATAAATGGTGTTTTTCTATTTTGCGTTGCAGGTAAGAAACTGATTTTACTACATTATATTTGATTCAATTTGTTTTACTTCAAGTTTCAAATACTTAACTGTTTTATGGTAATATAATTATTTATTCAGAATTTTTGTCAGTTTCAATGATAAGTCAGTTATGAATTTAAATGCAATAGAATTAAGTCTGTTAATTTATATCAGTTTAATAATTATGTTTGTTACAGTTTAAGTCAATTCATATTTACTTTCAAAGCGAGTGGCTCTATAGACTTAAGTTCCCTATGTAATCGTGTATTAGTGATTTTAAGTAATTTGTGTATTGTATTTGTATATTTGACTGCATTCCTTCTTTGTAAATAAATGGTGTTTTTCTATTTGGCGTTGCAGTCCGGCTTCCTCCTAAACCTCTCACAGAAAAAGTTAAACTACATCAAGGAGTCGTTACATCAAAATTATTCGAGTTCAATATTCAATTTTCAAAAGACAATTCAATGAACAAATCGTATTCCAAATAACTGAATAATATATAAACAAAACGCTTATAAACAAAACACTTCTTAACAACTTATCTTGACAACAAACTTACAACAAAAGTTGTCAAAGTATGGCTAGTCCCATAATTTTTTCCACGTTCATAAATGACTTAGTTACATACATGCACTCGAAATGTGATCATGATGGTATATATGTTTCTGATGATATAAATGAGTTAATTGCTTTAATGTTTGCTGACGATGTTTCCAGTTTCTCTGATACCGTCATACATCTGCAAAGGCAAACTAATTATATTGAACAATTCTGTAAATCAGTTGATATGAAAATTAATCTTGATAAAACAAAAATTATTGTAATTAGAAATGGCGGTGTTGTTAAACAAACTGAAAAATGGACATATTGTGGAGAAAATATTGATATTGTCTCATTTTATAAATATCTTGGTGTTTATTTTACGCCAAAACATCTTTGGTTAAAAACACAAAAAATGCTAGCATTGCAAAGTATAAAATCAATTGCTTGTATATTTCGATATCAACATAAATTTTGTCATTTAAGTTCTGTAGATATTTTTTAAGTTTTTGATGCCATGATTAAACCTATACTTTGTTACGGATCCGAAATATGGGGCTATTCATATGTAGATAAAATTGACAAAGTACAAATAAGATTTTGTAAAAACAATTTTGTAATTTACCACAAGACACACCTGGCCCCGTGTTCACAAACATTTTTTGCAATTGAAAATCGATTTTGCTTGTCATTGAAAATGGATTTCCATTGTAGTTGATAGGCAAACATGAAAATCGATGTCAGTTAAAATCGATTTTCGATTGCAAAATCGTTTTGTGAACACGGGGCCTGATATCTTAGCTTTAGGAGAATGTGGTAGACTTCCTTTATGTATAACATATATCCCAAATTGCATCAAGTTCTGGTTGAAAATCACCCGTATGGAAAATTCTAGATATCCTAAACAGTGTTATAAAATGTTAAAAGAGTTAGATGATGTAGGTAGAAGGACATGGGCTAGTTATATCAGAGAATTACTATTTAGTTATGGATTTGGTTATGTTTGGCTTGCTCAAGGAGTTGGGCATGAAGACAATTTTATACATCTGTTCAAAACACGAATAAAAGATTGTTATCTTCAAGTATGGAAATCAAAAATTGATAATTCTCCTAAAGCATTGCATTATAGATTTTTTAAACCGATTTGTACTGTGAACCATATCTAAATATTAATTTGTCTGTTGTTTTAAGGAGAACATTGTCAAGTTTTTGTTGCTCAGCTTAGATCTCATGATTGAGGTCGCCACTTATCGATAGATAGACATTTAAGATTCTATCCATTATGTGTAAAAAATAATATAAGCGTAGTTGAAGATGAATATCATTTCTTTTTTTAATGTAATGAATACGAAACATTTAGGCAAACATTCTTCAAATCTGACTGGTTAAGAAACCGATCTCATCAAGTTTTTTTTACTATATTATGCTTACAAGATGAACATAATATTATAAATATCGCTAAGTTTTTGTATAACTCGCTTGTAAGGCCAGAGTTTTTTTATCTTCTGTTTAACGGGAGCGCCGTATCCAATTTTCCGAAAAGTGAAATAAAAATAAAATGAAAAAAAAATAAAATATTTTTATTTTTTCCTCCGCATCCAACACGATTCTGGTAATTTTGTTGTTAATAAGACATACCGCCATCAGCTATTGTAAAAGCCTTTAGAATACTTCATCACAACAGCATGGTTTGTTAATGAGTTATTATAAAGGATCAAGTATAAATAATTATCTGTAGGCATTAAATGAATGGAAAGCAAAAAGAATCCTCTGCAATCGTGATGATTCAATTTGGCAAGGAACACTTTGGCAGGCTTGCTTGTGTTGTGTTCTCCACCTAAGATATACAACACAACATCAATCCAATTATCTTGTGGGACATTATTGTCAGCCTGGGATTGTATGAGTCTTGCTTTGGAAAACTTAAGGCTTTATGCATGTGAGTAAAGTGCTGTCCCAGATTAGCTGGTGCAGTCTGCACAGGCTAATCTGGGACGACACTTTCCGCTTTTATGACTTCGTTTATTAGAGGTCCTTTCTAAATGCAAATAAAGTATGGATAAAAAGTGCCATATTAGCTAAGCCTGTGTGGAATGCACAGGCTAATCTGAGAACTGCACAGGCTAATCTGAGACAACACTTTGGGCTTATGAATTGCCGGGAGGAGAATCATATTGTCAGCTGGTATATTGAGACACATAATATGTACACTGACATGTAAATTGCACGTTATGGCATCTTTCAGGCCTGCACTCACATTTTTAATGGCATGTTGTCTGCAAAGCCATTTGGCTGGAATTGTAATACCATAAATCAGTAGAAAGGAAAGAGTGGATACTACAACAAATCTGCAAGATTACTCCCACCATTTCAGCAGCAAATGTTCTGCAGAGAGCAATGATCATTTTTTGTCTGTTGTTCAATTTGTATGACTTGAGCTTTGTCTGTCTTACTTACTTTATAGAACAGTGCTCCAGCTAGGATTTGATTAGGGCAGGGGGGGCTTTTTGTCAAAAGGGCACTTTTGACGCGCAGTATTTTGTCAAAAGGGCACTTTCGAGCGCGCGGGCATTTCTGGAATGCTTATGCGTTATTAATAATTGTTAAAATATATTATTCCTCTTATTATGAAACCATTATTAAACCATTCAAACATAATGTCTACAATGAATGATAATTTAAATACAATGTAATAAGAGATTTTTTTATTATCGTATGTAAAAAAAAAAATAAAAAAAAAAAAAAAAATTTTAAGGGCAGAGGGGGCCTGGGGGAGGGGGCATGGCGAAGTTTGGGAGGGCAGGGCGGGGCGCCCTTCAATTTAGGCCTAGCTGGAGCACTGCCTTAGAGTTTTACTGTGAGGGACTTGTTCACAGTAAGGCACAATGACTTTAAAAAAAAATTGTTTCAGATTCAAAATCGTATTTGTGTCCATGTTATTAAATCAAGCTGAATGAAAAGCTCTCAGGACTGAAACAATAAAAAAAACATATGCACATTTATTTATAATAGGAACGCAAGAGGTCATAAAAACTTTAACTGGTTTACCTTTAACTATAACAGGTTTTTGACCGGTTCACTGAAAAATCTTAAAAAGTACAAATGTTAACGTATAGTTTAAAAAAATAATATTGCTTGTACATGTTCTCTCAAAAGAAAACAACGTAATTTTAGATCGCTTAAAAAAACATAGGCACATTTATTTATAATAGGAACGCAAGAGGTCATAAAAACTTTAACTGGTTTAATACCTTTAACTATAACAGGTTTTTGACCAGTTCACTGAAAAATCTTTAAAAGTACAAATGTTAACGTATAGTGTAAAAAAATAATATTGCATGTACATGTTCTCTCAAAAGAAAACAACGTAAGTTTAGATCGCTTAAGTTGATTACCATATTTTCCCATGTATAGGGTGCCCCTATGTATAATGCACAGGCTGTTTTTAAAATGAAAAATTGGAGAAAAAAATATTTCAAGCCATTAAAACTGCCAAATATGACCAAAAATGGCCGCCATTTTTCTATTGCACAATCCAATAACCCGGGTCATTGGAAAGCTTAATTAAGCATTCAAAAGAGGAAGCATCATCATGATAAGGAGGATGGATTGCTTAGCACTATGCTTTTCTGACAATTCTGTAATTTTCTAGCAACAGATTAACAGTCCACATGCATTTCGTGTAAAGCATGCCAAAATAAGAATTTATGAGCATGCACATCATTTCATTTTTCCTCGGGGGAGGGGGGGGGGGGGGGTAACACTATGAAGTCCCTGTTCACACCTACCATTACCCGCGAAAAGACCCCTTTGACACCTACCTTTACCAGCCCAACATAAGCTGCTTATGTGGAAGTGCACAAACACAGACAAAAAAATGTTTGCATATTTTATTTAAACATTTTAATTTTGGTAAAAAACTGTCGCTACCCCTTTCATACCTGCTGTTACCGAGGTTTTTGTTGTTTCAACAACGATACCTTCAGTCTGTAAGATTATGGGGTGTAGTTTCCTGGAGTAAAAAAAATGGCGGCTATTATGAATATTCAAGATAACGAAATGAATTTTTGCAATTTAGCAGCCAGGATTGCATTTTATCAATGTATAACCCGCACAAACTTTTTTTTTGAAATTTGGAGGTAAAAAACTATTTATAAAAATCCCGAGTAAAACAAAACAATACTGCCAATAATCAAAACGTATTCCCCATTTGTAACCACTAAGTTACTGATTTATTACTTTATTACTGTGTTTGTTGACTTGCTATTTCTTGCTTTATTACTGTGTTTGTTGACTTGCTATTTCTTGCTTTATTACTGTGTTTGTTGACTTGCTATTTCTTGCTTTATTACTGTGTTTGTTGACTTGCTATTTCTTGCTTTATTACTGTGTTTGTTGACTTGCTATTTCTTGCTTTATTACTGTGTTTGTTGACTTGCTATTTCTTGCTTTATTACTGTGTTTGTTGACTTGCTATTTCTTGCCGTTGGTGTGGCATGTTGTTTTACGGTAAATAGAGGCCAGCGTAAGTTGGAAGAATGCCGTGCGCAAAAATTAAAATAGTGTGATTTATCCCATGAAAAAAACATATTTAAAAAAAAATCATGTTAAGATTTTCAAAAACATGCAACCAGTTTATTGATCGTTTAGGTAGGTTAAGCTGTAAACATCTTGCATCCCTAATTTATAATCGGCAATCAACTCTGAAAACAGTATGATTAATTTAGCAAAAACGTGCAAAACGGACATGCTTAAACTACCATCAAAAGTCAAAACTTTCGAATGTGGTGTTGTGGTACACAAGTTCAAGTTGTCTTTTGCTTCTAGAGGTCTAGACGCTTAAAGGGACTGTCAACCACGACTACAAGGAAAAAAAAAGTTGTAAAATACCGTGTTTTTTTTTCAATTACTAGTTTATATTCATTAAAATATCACGACTGGTATATTACATTACTTGAAAAACGTTGTTAACTTTTCATATTTTCAGTATATTTGGTAATAAATTTTACTGGGTATGTCTACCAGGTAACTACCAGTTAACTATAAATAACGACAGTAGATTGATCATCATCGTCACTTGGTAAACCCAGGAATGCAAATTGTGCATGCTAGTGAATTGTATATATATTATATATAAAATGATCAATGAGTTATTTATTGTGTATATATCGTTATGTCACCTATTTTCGCGATGTACTTTCGATTTCACATCGCAAAATTTTATTACCGAATATACTAAAAATATGAACTTTTTCACGTAATGTAAAATACCAGTCATGATATTTTTATCAATGTTAACTAATAATTTTAAACAAAATGCGGTATTTTAGAAGTTTTTTTTTCCTCATTCGTGGTTGACAGTCCCTTTAAAACTTACATTAGGCAGATGTATCTTTTTATTATTCAAAACTATTCTACATGGTATGTGTAACAGTTTTCATGAAATTATATTTTCCAAAATGGCCAAAGTCCGTACAAGAGTCCCTTCAAATGTATTATTTATAATGAGGAGTTGGTCACTGCAGATTTGGACCAATGTTTGTCTTTGTTTGACAGTGTAACTCAAGAGTTCAGCTGTTTTTTCTTTATAGAATTCACACCAGAAAGAGAAACAAATCAGTTTGTGTTGATGAAATTTGTTTTATATCTTTGCCAATATACTGTCAGACGAAGTGCTGTGCAAATGTGGTCCCTATTGCTAGCATATAAAACTATTTAATCAAGGACTTCATGGCATAGAATGAATTGACTGTGAACATTTTATGAGCAACTTGAATGGCTTATGTGATTATATGTGTCTGGTGTAAAATGCAATACCCTTTACTATCCCCAAGGCTCTCTTAACATTGGCTTTATATTTTGTGCAATGAGGACTTGCTTATCAATGGTAAATTTATAGTTACTAAGACTAATATTGAGCAAACACGTTTGTTATGTTAGAACTGTTATACTCGCGAGTCAAATGTTCGATTCTTAAAAATGATGCACTGCAGAAAAATGGTCGGGTCAAAATCAAGTAATTTTCAATTTGCTTGCGTCAAAACACAGTATTCTGCGTCTATTGAAATCACTTACGACATTTTGATTTTCTGTTCTTTCTTCATATCTGCACTATTGTCATTGTATTCCAAAATCAAAGTTATAGAAAATTTATTAACAATCAAACTTTATAGAAAATTTATAAACAATTAAAGATTCTCTGATATTCCAAGTTTCAAAGCCTCAATCCACCCCCATTTTTTTGTCACCATGTATTTAAGAATTTGACACTAAGTAACATAAATATTGATCAAGCAAGCCTTATCTGGGATATAATTTTGTATAAATGCATCATAAACGCATTTATGATAGTAAATAAAGAAAGTATAAGCACACAAGTGTTGTTTTCTCCCCCTCTGAAAAAACAGAAAAATTCCAATTTCATGAAATCAGTCATTTTACAAAATAATTTTTCAAAAAATGAAGAAAATTTTGAACATTTTTTCTGATTCTCTGTTGTTTTTTTATATATCCGTGCATGAAAAAATATAATTATTTTAGTTAACCAGGCAAAATATTGAGTTCCAGATTCACCTCTAAGGGTACCCATGTTTACCACAAGTCAGACAGTATGCCATACCCATGTTGCCTTTGAGAATTGTTTACAGTATGTTGCATAAACTCATAAAACATATCTCATTTCATATACAACTGCCCTTAACTGCTCACAAATATGAATAGCATGTACATGAAGAACATTATTTGTCAAGGAAAGCATTTTGGCCAGAAATAGTTAAGATTGCGCACCTAAGGAATGATATTCAAAATTGCCAGGTTTTCTAATACATTATACATTGTAGCTTTTTTGTGCAATCATATAATTGCATATGTGCAAATGACAGAATGAATTTTGAGTTCAATCAACTAACAGTATGTTTACATCTTACCTATACAGATCAGAAATGAATTACTTGCCAAAATAATGGATTTCAATATGCATTGTCCATAATGTGAAAGATGGAACATTTCGACTGGGGAAATAAAGAAACTTGTACATACTTTTTAATTTTGGTAAAATATCATTGAATATGTTTCATTAGAAAACATAAACAATTTTAATTCTCATGGTTCAATAAGTGGGCACACATGATCAAACTAATTCATCCATAAACAATGTTAATAATATTTGTGCTTGTATCAATTGTGCCATCAGCAGTTATGATCATGTCTGAAGATGATATCTGTTTGATGTAGTTGCATGCAACATGCATTTAATCTACACTTGGGATGGTGGTGGTATTGACTTTTTTACTGTTTCCTGATGTCATCTCTGATTATCAGCCTGCTGGGCCTATCAGCAGTGAGAGAGGCTCAATTTGTCTGCTTTGTTACAGGGGTGGTATGAAGGAGGAGTTGCAATGTTAATGTTTGGTGGTCATTGTTTATTTATGACTAATGTGTGGTTTGTGGAGGATGGAAGGTGTTGTACATGCAAAGAATACATAAAGTTGTCAACATTGGGAAAGTCTTGAATGAATTATGACAATATTTTTATATGTTTATTATAATTAGTTTCTTGTGTCTTCCCACGCGTACATCTTTAAAGCATGATTGTTTATTCAATAAGATTTTTTTCAAAATTAAGGTATTTGCTATAAGGATTTAATAAAAAAATTAGCATTCAAAGAAAGTCAAATTTCTTAAACCTTGTTTATAATCAAATTATAATCTTTAAGTAAACAAATATCAATGACTGTAATATAATTTTACATGTATGCAAATCGGATAAGTAATATTTTAAGTTCATTGTGTTTAAATTTTGGACACATACGTGTTATTGAGAAAATAGTGATTTCATATAGTAAGCGGCAGTGTTACTATGGATTTATGTGACCTGTGTCAAGTGAAAATGGGTCTTATGGCCATACGGATGTTAAGTGAAAATGGGTCTTATGGCCATATGGGTGTCAAGTGAAAATGGGTCTTATGGCCATATGGGTGTCAAGTGAAAATGGGTCTTATAGCCATATGGGTGTCAAGTGAAAATGGGTCTTACGCCATATGGGTGTCAAGTGAAAATGGGTCTTACGCCATACGGGTGTCAAGTGAAAATGGGTCTTACGCCATATGGGTGTCAAGTGAAAATGGGTCTTATGGCCATATGGGTGTCAAGTGAAAATGGGTCTCATGCCATATGGGTGTCAAGTGAAAATGGGTCTTATGCCATATGCGGACAGTGTATTTCCATGCCAGTCTGTGTATCTCCATACCTGTTTGTTCATCTGGTCTACTGAGCTGAGTCCTCCACTGTATACCAGTTTGTTCATCTGGTCTACTGAGCTGAGTCCTCTACACTGTGTACCAGTTTGGTTATCTGGTCTACTGAGCTGAGTCCTCTACACTGTGTACCAGTTTGGTTATCTGGTCTACTGAGCTGAGTTCTCCATTGTAAAGTTAAGAAGTAAAGAAAAGGTTTGTGGTCTCCTTAGTGGACATGGTAGCTCATGCCCAGATGGTGCAGTTATGCAGGCTAGTTTGAAGCAACACTTTCAGCATTTGGCATGAGACTGATTTTTAGCATAGGTGCTTGCACCTATGCTTATGGTATATACCACATTTCAAAAAGCCACATACATCGGTTGTTCATTATGAAGCCTTACCTGATCAAAAATCAGACGAAATATCTATTTAATTTAGCATATGGTAATTCTTACAATTTTTTGGGGGGAAACGTTTTTCTAACGTTTTCTTCCAAGAATATTGCTGATACCGTTTTTAGTGAATTTTTCTAAGACCGTTTTATGTCAAAAAATCTTCTTATAACCTAAAACAAATTTCGTTCGTAAAACAATTCTGTTCTTGTTGATAGTGACCTCACACCTAATTTATATGGGATCCCAATTTCTATTTCCTTCGTTTACTGTTCTGTGAGAGGTCAAATGTTTACATAACTGAATTAATAAGGCCCTGGTTAAAGTATATGTAACATTTCATCGGTTAATTATAAATAGAAATTAAAACATATTCTCAGCAGGAAGTGGGGCATAAAGCACTTTTATTCTTTGAAAATGTGTAAAAAATGGCAGAGTACGATGAATGTTTTCTGATTTATGACATGGATTCTGACGTGCCTTTCTATGGATTTGATGAAGTTAAAAGTAATAGAGATGTGTTAATTGAAGTTAAAATGATTTACTTTGAGCCAGAAATTTACGTTACGAGTAGAGTTAACGGTTTAAATGTGGCATCGGATTTAATGGATTCGCGCGAATTCTGGACGAGTGCTGTGTCTGTAAAATATTAAATGGAAAGCTGTAAATGTATCAAGTCGGAAAAGAAAACGGATGGTTGCATAATGGTATGCGTGAAATAATGTAATTCTACGTATTTATTTTCATAGTTATGTCATTTTGTAACCATTCACATTCGTCACTATTTGGAATTCCCGTTTCTAAAAATAGAGCATTTTGTTAACAAGGGGGGCGACTCGTGATGTCAGCAATCGTTAAGGCTACAATATACTAAATAATCGAGTCATGAAGGGCTGTACTTTCTAAACAAATCATCATATTTTCCTCGAAGGCATGTTATACACTTTGTTCTGGTTTTATCGTTTGGAGATATTGATAGGGTAAGCATAGGTGTTCACTACTTAATCCCTGAAATAGGATAAAGTTGGAGATTAAAGTAAAAAATGGCACTGCAAAAGGTTACAATCCACTAGAAAACGGCCGAAAAAGGCGCAAAAACAGTCGATTTTGATTTGAGTCGAATTTGTTTTTGGTTTGAACATGACAAATCTTTTTTATTGCTTAAATCGATTCAGCTAAGAATGCCCGTCAAGAAAAGGTATGGTTATGGGGGTCTCTATGTGCAAAATGTTGTATTTATTTTCGCTCAAAGTTGTCGCTTTAACATCGAAACATATAAGAAAACTATTTAGTATATTTTGACCTAAACATTTACTTCAGCAGCAACTTCCCTGTATCTTGCAACTATGCTTTCAGCGCCATCGGCGCTCTCGTTGCATAATGCAGCTCATAATGTGTTTCATAGATACATGTACATGTATATGTGAACAATAAAAGGACAGGAATGTTCCAATGAGCACAAGTGTCTTAGGGATTGTGATACCGCCACTAAATAGCTCATGCCTGTTGAGATATGTAAACCATCTGGAGAAGAGCATTCCTGAGCAGCCATTTTCTGGATAATAGTAAATCAGTAACCTTTTTATTGATCCTCCATTATGCCTGGTAAGTTTTACAGATTATTATCTGCAACATTTATATTGCTGGCTGATCTGGTTTTGCAAGGATAAGAAGGTTTTGTAATGCTCAACATTTGTGGAATTTCACTTATGAAAGTGACTAAGTGTATTTTTTGTACAGGGACTTAACTCACATTTTGGCAAAATGACAATTAAAAAAGAAAAGTAATTATAAAAGGAATGTATGCATTATACATGTATTCCAAAAAGCAAAAAATCACCTCTGATTGAGAAAAAAACATAATATTTTCCTTTCATTGAAAATCATGAAATGAAATCCAAAAAATATTGAAGCACTAGTTTAAAGTTGGTTTGGTGGTCCCTTTTCTGACTGCATGTGAGTCCTACAGGAGGGGGGAAATTAAGTTCAGAAATAATAGCCATTTCCTGTTGCACCCTGTCCCAAAATTATGTTTTAATTTCAAGTGTAAAATGAGACCAGAATATTACCTTTCAATAAAACTATGAATGCTGGTAATTGAAATATTGATTATGAACGATTTTCTCAATTTTCAGTCTCTCTTGAAGAATAAATAAGTTAAGGTTGTTTGATTTGACAAAAATAAATATGAATTATATTATTTATGACTACATTAGCAAATACAGATCTATTAAACAGGGGTGTCAATTTTTCGAATTATTCGGAAATCAGGATTTGAGCTGCCAGGGCTATTTTGAGATCAATGTGAATCGGATGAGGTTTTGGTACCTGTAGGACAAGTTTGTTCGAGTGCACGATCATTTGAAAATGAATATTGTTAAAGCTTCCTCAGCATTCCCGAAATTTTTTATTTTTACCAATTTTTCCTGGTATTTTATTCATTGATTTCTGATGATACGGATGGTCTGGTTATTAATACTTCGCATTGTATTCAACAGAAAATGCAACTAGATAGGCTAAACAAGTACAAAAAATAGGGGGTGGGACTCTGGCCCTTTATCTCCGTTGGTGATCTGCAGCCTCAGACCCCTGGCCTAAATTTCAGGATTTCAAAATTGGGACAATTGACACCCCTGATTTAAGCGAGTCCCTGCAATTTCGATGTAAATGCAATAACATTATGACTGAGAAATAATTTTAAAAAAAATATTTTTTTTGTTTATATCAGTAAACTTTGTTAAGACAATTAGTAAGAACACTGTTACTGGCCCATTTACTTGTATTTGTTCTAAAACAAAAGTTGTGTCTACATGTTACTTAACAGGGCTCGACACTAAGGCACGTCTGAACGACATTCACTGCCTGTACCTATGTCTGGGCTAGCCAATGTCCCAGGAATATGGCCGACCGGTTGTGTGTATTTTTGGTGGGATTATGTGTTCTATATCAATAAACTGCATTTTAAATAAGCTTTTCAAAGATGTAAAAATCTTAATACAGTAAGATCAGATGACAATTAAATCCCAGAGTGAAGTCGGAGACAACAAACGCTCTTTAATGGATCATATCTCGAAATAGATTTGGAAGGTATTTTTATCGAGAAAACACGTCAGTACCTATTTTTAAATGGAATTCTGCTAGATACGGTTTTTGATTGGTTTCCTCGAAGTGACGTGTTTTTTTTTATAAAAATATGTTTTAGACTAATACAGGAATCGCCCAGGATCGTCCGGGATCGATGAAGGTATCAAACTTGACATTAACACTAAGTTACATTAAAATTATTAGTTATTTATTAATTTTAAATAGCTTGATTTTGTTTGATCTATTAGAAGTGTTTTGACAATCTTTTTTACGCAATTCAATTAGCAAAACTGATATTAAAGGTCGATCTTGGCTTTTAGTATAAAACTTAAAGGGAGTTAACCCTGTACAATTTTACGACTACCGTAACACGTTATTTTGGGACATTTAAGATTTACTTACGATTTGTTGTTATTAGAATAAGAATAATTGAATCATAATTGCGCATCTCCACGCACAAGAAAATACAAGTTGAATGATAAATATAAATGTTTTGATAATACTTGGGTCAGGGCACATGAAAGATTGGTCAGGGCTAGTAGGTTTTGCATTTACTAGCCCAAATGGGCTAGTTGAAAAAAAAGTTAGTATCGAGGCCTGATGTAGTATGTGTTGTACATGTAAGAATGAATCTGCAAAGACTACATGTATAAAATGGGGATTTCCCAACAGAGTGCATGTCTTGTGTACACTACGCGACCCGTGACTTTTGCCGCGATTCTCGCATCAAGCGACAAGAAAATTTGGGTGATGTCTCGGCGACCGTCGCGCGATGTATCTCGCTGTTACGCAATCAGCGCGAATCACCGTAAATCACCGCGAACCGCCGTGGTTCACCTTTTTAAGAGATTTACATTAAGGGTTACACTACATTACATGTACATGTAACATATATGTATACACTTACATTATACATTGCAATAATAAAGCTTTTGTTGTTGTTGTATGCAATGGGCGTATTAGCTATAATACCCCCGTTCCGACATGAACGTGATGAAGTAATGTAGGAAGCTTTAACGGCTCCAAATTAATATAACAGCGCAGAAGAATGATCATGCAATAATTATCTAACATAACATGTAAACATTATTTAACTAATTGCATTAGCAGAATGTTTATTAAAACTTACAATCAATTATATTCCAGGCCCGAATACACTACCACTGTTCAAATTTCATATTGTTGCAATATTCATGTAGCGTAGCACTGTGTAAATTGAAAGTTGCATAGTGTTTCGTCATTGGGCGGTTATAAATACATTGTTTCTCTACATCGTATTTGATTTCGACGAAACTAATAATTTGGTAATTTACGAGAAATATGATATAAAATTTCCATTTAAACTTTGATCTTACCGTGTGTGTTTATTGATGTTATTAATTATGTTAATACTTATTTTTGCATTTCATTAAGAATTATAACGTGTAGCCCTTTTGTTAACAGTGTTTAGCAAAATATTCGCGCCTTAAGACACGGAAAATTGTTTAAGTAACACTTTCATTTAAAGGTTAAATGTAACCGGTAGATTACATCTAATTATTTGGACTAAAATATGCTATACTTATTTATTTTCTGTTTCAGGCTCCAATGCGGATAACTCGTGTTACTCGCGTTACTTTCCGAGCGTTGTACATACATTCACAATGCTTGATAAGCCGGAAATCGGAAATACATTACTGTTCTATTTTTAAGTACATGTTATTATGACATCGTGGTATATAATTTGTTGTTATGACATCATTGCCTATATATTTAAGCCGTAAAACATTGTGTTTGTTTTGCTGAAAAAAAAAACACAAGTATATCAACGTAGCACTTAGCGTTCGCAGAGTTCAATAAATTTATGATGATGTATAATGTACATGCATTTCTCTGGGTTTTCACGCCAAAAACAAAAAACCCTCAACATTTGATTATTTAGTGTGTACTGTCCAGCGGGTGATAGTGTTTGTTCAAGTGTCTAATTGGCACTCTTTGTACGTGTTCATACTGTGAAAAGATGTAACAATCACAGAAACAACAGGATGGCGCTGCCAATTAAGTGCGATAATGGATCAAAGGGCATTGACAAAAAATAACAGTTTGGATATATTTTTCGGCATTTACTCAGATGGTCTCTCACAACAAAAAAACTATACAAGTCAAGGTATTATGTTTTACTTCTATCAGTAACGATACAGATACGGCGTGTTTGATTTGAATTGACTTTAAAAGAAATATCAAATTGTTGGCGATATAACTGTTTTAAAAATACCAAAGAAACATTTAACCGAAATCAACAGAATTCAATGTTCTCTGCGCTACGCAGTTTGTATAAAAAATCAATACTTGCACACTCGTATACCTTGACCTTGTACATTGCCGCATAATTTTCGCGCTCTTTTGTCGGGAAATATACATGATGACTATATTGAAAGCATTTGTAAATGTCGTGTTAACATTAAAACATAGGAGGTGTGTTTCGGATTATAAATTTTTATTCTCATTTGGGAATTAAACGGAACATTTATACTTATGGTATATTTGTTTTGAATTGTATATTAATTTGTTACATTGTCCTTTACGTGTGAAAAAAATATTATGCATTAATAGCACAATTTCCAGGAGGAAAACGTTTTTTACATGAAGGCGTATGACGCAATAAAACGTTTTTTTGAAAGATCGTATTGTATCAATCTAAATTTAAATACGCTCGTCCAATGAAAGCTGTGTCCCACATAATGCGCTGTACTCTTTACACTTCTGAAAAATGGTGAAGTCATATGGTTGTTTTAATGAAATTCTCAAACATATTTACCGACATAAATGTTCAAGATTATTTTTTTGATGTTGGATTATCGGATAATTGTGAACATTAGAAGCGTTATGTACATGTATAAAGTTATCGATACGATTCGGTTTCTATGCATGAATGGCGAGTCATCGTTGTCACTGCGATCACAGCGAATTGCGACGAATCGCAGCGAATCACCACAACATTGATGCGATTTAGCGCGAAGATTATCTTGCTCTCGCGCAACGTCGGAGTGACGAGTCACGTGAAATCGCGGTGATTTTCCACCCAAAAAGCAAAATGCCCGGCTTGACTTCGCAAATTAGGCAAAAATCACGTGTCGCGTAGTGTACATGAAGAAGTTTTCTGCTTTCAGCATACTATTTGTAAATGAATTGATTTTTTCTTCTGGTTCTACTTTTATTCTAGTTTTTGCTGTGAAACAAAAGTAAGATGATTGTTACATAATATATAATTGCTTTAAAACATAATATATAATTGCTTTAAAACATAATTCCAATGTTACATAATATATAATTGCTTTAAAACATAATTTCAATGTTTTCTGTTCTCTGGCTATGCATTTAAGCCACATAAAACCAAATTAACAAACATACATGTATAATGGCTCTGTTATTTTACAGACAAAATGGCTATTCACATCAGCTCGGGTTGATCTGTTTTGTATGGAGTCCTTTTAACGCATTGCATGCTGGGAAATTTGTCGTCTGCTAAAATGTCGTCTGCTGAATTTTTTAAATTAGCATTTTCTTCGATTTTTTTCAAAGAGTACCATCAGTATAGCAAACAGTTTGGTTCTGATGAGACGCCATGTTCTGTGGCGTCTCATCTGGATCCAAACTGTTTGCAAAGGCCTTCAAAATTCGGTTCCAGCACTGAAAGAGTTAAGAGATGCAAGATTGATTTGCCACAGTTAATGAGAACCTAAATATAATTGTGTGTGACAGGCAAGCAATGCCACGATATGGAGCCTGTGGTTAATGCTGGTCATGCCAGTTTGCTAAAATCAATATTTTATGTTATCCAATATTTCTTAGAGTTAGATGCAGTTTTCCTTCCCCCCTAAGCATTTGCTGATATGTCTATACCGTCACTGAATGCATGCTCTTCAAGCAATGAAATTGTTTTTAATTAAAAAAAGAAAAATATCTTTCAGATGACATTTAAGATGATCACGAAGCTTCCTATAAATAGACAATTTATATTCTAATAAAATAATATCATACTTCGTCTAAAAATGTATAAGATTTCCCTTTATTTTTAATGTGCATATATTTTTATCATTGGGGTTACAAATTGAAGACTTGATAAGAATAATTAAGATTTGCATGCATATGAGCCTTGCGATGGGAATATTGGGCCTTATGCATGCAAGTAAAGTGTTGTTCCTGATTAGCCTGTGCAGTCTGCAAAGGCTTATAAGGGACAACACTCTCGGTTTTTATGGAATTTTGTTTAAATGAAGTCTCTTCATTACAAAAATCCAGTTTCGGTAAAAAGTTTGGTCCCAGAGTAGCCTATTAGACTGCACTGGCAGTCCCATTAAAGCCCCATTTTCCCAGCTCAAGGCTTATATTTGAGTCGTGTTCTGAAATAACTGGGCATAATGCATGTGCGTAAAGTGTCGTCCCAAATCAGTCTGTGCAGTACACACAGGCTAATCAGGGACAACATTTTCCGCCTAAATTGGATTTTTGCTAAGAAGATACTTCATTTAAACGAAAAATATCATAAAGGGGAAAGTGTTGTCCCTGATTAGCCTGTGCAAACTGCACAGGCTAATCTGGGATAACAATTTACGCACAAGCATTATGCCTAGTTTTCTTAGAACACAGGTATTTATTCATAGATTGTGTCATAGATAGTTTCTGAATAAAGAATGTAAGGCTTTTATGTCTCAGACTGACACAGTCTGTCAAAGATAACCGGTCATGTGCAGTTCATTTACCTTGATCTGGGTCTGTTGATTGTTTATGGTACTTTTATCATTGTTTCTTTTTCTGTTGATTGTTTATGGTACATTTATTATCATCATTTCAAGCTTAATGTTCAAGCCATCAAATTGCTGATATTGATTTATCAAGCTTTGCACAGATTTTCTATGGCTTTTATAATTGATTTGAGATATTCTGCCATTGGTGAAGTCCTTTAGTCTGAAGTGATGATTGTTTCTGAAATACCTGACCAAGTCTCAGGGCAATTTAACAGTTGGCCAAGCCTTTGCTAGGTGCTAATCTAACAAATATTTTTTAGAAATTCATTACTTACCCAAAGTGTGTCTGGTATTTTAGGGATACAGAATTATTTTTTTAAAGAGATTTGACTGGCATAATGCCTTGCCATTTTCATTATATTGTAATATATTGCAAAAACGTCATCTTTTTATAAACTTTTATACACCTGCTTTGAACCAATTAAGGTAGTATAAACAAGTTATAAGACATCCCTGTATGAAGTGTACTTTGTGACCTTTCATACCTGAGCTCCATGCTTTCATCTCCCCACCCACCTTGCTGTTCATAGGTACCCTCCTTCTGTTCTGGCCCAATTGCCTCCAATTAGCAGATCCATTAACAGCTAATTATACCCCCATTACCATTGGTAATTGGGGTTATATATAGGAGTCACTTTGTCGGTCTGTCTGTCTGTCCCGAAATTTCATCAGATCTTCACCAAACGTGGTCACAAGTTGTATCTAGATGATGTCTATGTCAAGTTTGAATATGGGTCATGCTGGATCAAAAACTAGGTCATGGGGTCACTTAGTGTGTTTTATACAGAAAGTTTGTCCGGACCATAACTATGTTATTTATTGTTAGATTTTAAAATCACTTGGTACATTTGTTCGCCATCATGGGATGGTGTGTTGCGCGAAAGAATTACGTTGATATCTCCAAGGTCAAGGTTACACTTGGAGTTCAAAGGTCAAATGCTTGTCCGGGCAATAACTTTGTCATTCATTGTGAAATTTTCAAATCATTTGGCACATTTGTTCACCATCATTGGACGGTGTGTTGCGAGAAAGAATTACGTCGATATCTCCAAGGTCAAGGTCACACTTTGAGTTCAATGGTCAAAAATGGCCATAAATGACCTGATCTTGGGTATAACTATGTCGTTCATTGTGAGATGTTTAAATCATTTGGCACATATGTTCACCATTTTTGGAGGGTGTGTCGTGCGAAAGAATTACGTCAATATCTCAAAGGTCAAGGTCACACTTTCAGTTCAAAAGTCAAAAATAGCCATGATAAATGAGCTTGTCCTGGCCATTAATACGTTGTTCATTGTGTGACTTTAAAATCATTCAACACATTTTGTTCACCATCATTGGACGGTGTGTGGCGCGAAAGAATTACATCTATATCTCCAAGGTCAAGGTCACACTTTGAGTTTAAATGTCAAGAATGGCCATAAATTAGCTTGTCTGGGTCATAACTATGTCGTTCATTGTGAGATTGTAAAATTATTTGGCATTTTTGTTCACCATCATTGGACGGTGTGTTGCGCGAAAGAATTACGTCAATATCTCCAAGGTCAAGGTCACACTTTGAGTTTAAATGTCAAAACTGGCAATAAATGAGCTTGTCCCGGCCATAACTATTTCGTTAATTGTGAGATGTTAAAATCATTTGGCACATTTGTTCACCATCATTGGTCGGTGTGTTGCGTGAAAGAATTACGTCGATATCTCCAAGGTCAAGGTCACACTTTGAGTTTGAAGGTAAAAATGGCCATAAATGAGCTTGTCCAGGCCATAACTCTGTCGTTAATTGTGAGATTTTAAAATCATTTGGCACATTTGTTCACCATCATTAGAAGGCGTGTCACACGAAAGAATTACATTGATATCTCCAAGGTCAAGGTCACACTTTGAGTTCAAAGGTAAAAAATGGCCATAAATGATCTTGCCCGGGCCATAACTATGTCATTCATTGTGAGATTTTAAAATGACTCTGTACATTAATTTTGTTCACAGTCATTGGATGGCGTTTCATGCGAGGAATTCAAGAGTTCAAAGGTCAAAATGGCCATAAATGATAATGGAATAATAATTCTTAAAAATGGCCATAAATTAGCTTCTCTTGTTTTGTGAAGGCAGCATGCAAAATAGTCTGTGTCAATGCAGCATGTGGGGGTATACGTCACGTCTGTGACAAAGCTCTAGTTGATTCATTGTGTCTTGTTCTGAGAAAACTGGGCTTAATTCATGTGCATAAAGTGTCGTCCCAGATTAGCCTGTGCAGTCCGCACGGGCTAATCAGGGACGACACTTTCCGCCTAAACTTGATTTTCGGTGAGGAGGGACTTTTTTTAAATTAAAAATACCATAAAAGCGGAAAGTGTCGTCCCTGATTAGCCTGTGCAGACTGCACAGGCTAATCTGGGACGACACTTTACGCACATGCATTAAGCCCAGTTTTCTCAGAACAAGGCTCCATTATACACTTTACCTGTCTGCTGTGACCTAAAGCCTATGCCTGGCTATTCCTGTATATTTCATGTAGTGGTGACGTAAAATGTGCCACATCATGCAAAAAAGGTTTTGTGCTATTAGCAGCAATCATAGCTACAGAGCATGTTTGTTTTCTGAAAAAAGCAAGTTACTTGTCTGCAATGGTATTGAGGAAATATGTGAGTCCATTATTCATTTTTACATGGCAATAACATGATCAATATTTAAAAAAAAGTGGCATATTTCATCAATAACAAAAATTTGCTTGAAAGGTTCCAATCCAGTAATTCATGAAGGTTAAATGATTTCATGCTTATAGTTTGTGTTTGTTAATGAAAGTAGTGGAGTTGTCTGGAGTTAATTGTGTGCTCTATTGAAGCTTATGTTTGTTTCTTAATCATGTTAATGTCTACTTAGTTGAAATCCCAATTTCTCATAAATCTACAAGTACAAATATGATATGCAATAAATGTCAATGCACTAGACTATCATATGAATAACTATAAATCTTTTTCATAAAAAAAACAAAACTTATGCATAATATTTATTTAAAATATCGCAAGAGAACAGCTAGAACTGTCTATTGCATATTTTCTGGGATCGGTCGATTTCATGGTACAGATGTTTTCATCTTTCTTTGTTATCTATTTATGATATATAAGCCTCTGACACACTTTTGTAAGCATTTCTTGTCTTTTTTCGCGCCTTATTTCAACAATAAGTACATCAATGAGTCTGGTAAATATTATTGATTTAGAAGCACAGAGAATAAGTTGCTATTGTGTGTATAATTATACAACATTTCAATGTATTATGTCTAGAAAATGAAAGCATAAAGGGACAAAAAATAGATTTTGTACCATGTTGTCGTAATGGTCAATTTACAGCAGTCTATTTATTGAATCAAATTACTGTGTTTTTTATGTGTGTAAGCTTTTTTGGCAGATCAGTTTCAAATATATCGTAGGCAAGTTTACGTATGAGAAAGCACAGGATGGTTTGACTCTTCGTCTTTCTATAGGCAAGTATTCTATTTTATTGTACACCGTGCACTACTTAGTTCTATTTCCTCAATAAATGTGTAGATTTAACTATTTAGCAATCTAAGTTAAATCAATAATATAATTGTGAAAAAAGAAGAGTTTAATGCACAGAGATAATTGTATTACAGTTACTTTTATTCACTCTCTTGCAATCCCAAAAATATATAGTTGGTTGTGACCAGGAAACTAGGCAAGGAATCCAAAATGGATAAAGATCCACTATTGTTATTTCCTGAAACAATAGCTGAATTCTTCCTCAGAAATAAAGGTGGGATGGCTTACAATAGTATGACAGATTCCTTGGAATTGGTATCTGGAGGACATTTACATATTCCATGTGTAAGCAGTTAAAAACAAACAGGCTAATCAGAAACAACACTTAAAGCTTTTATGGAAGTTTTCGTTTAACTCTTTCAGTGCGGGAACCGAATTTTGAAGGCCTTTGCAAACAGTTTGGATCCAGATGAGACGCCACAGAACGTGGTGTCTCATCTGGACCCAAACTGTTTGCTATTCTGATAGTATTCTTTGAAAAAAAAACAAAGAAAATGCTAATTTTAGAAATTCAGCAGATGACATTTTAGCAGACGACAAATTTCCCAGCATGCAAAGGGTTAAAGGAAGTCAGTTTTAACAAAAATCCAGTGTAGGCGTAAAGTGTAACTTGTCCTTGATTAGCCTTTGCAGTCCATCCATGAAACCCAGTTTTGTCAGTGCCTGGTTCATATTAAAATTATGTTGATGATGATTGAGTTGCATAACTTCAGGTAGTTATCTACAGTTACTTTGACAGTTATAGCTGCTGGTGTTGAGTGCTTCACCAATTACTGTAATCACCCACAAACAATCACCTGGAATCCAAAAGCTCACTGTAGATAGTTCAGCCTATTAAACTATAAAGGTATACCATTTATTTGTATAATTCTTTGAAAAGATCACAGTCATGATGAGTTTAGATTCTACATGTTTGTTTACCAATTTGAGCTCTCTCATTCTGGTGAACATGGGTTTTATACCATATGCAGCCAGCATAGCTGTAGATCAGCTTGTACATTCACACAGTATGGTCAGGGGCTACCTTGTGCCATATAAAGTCTGGCAAGGATTTGTGGTCTGGCATACGTTGACATTATGACTCCCCATCAAAGTATAGGGATGAAGAGACATATCTGGAGCTACTCTGTTCTGTCAGTCTTCAATCAGATTGTTAGTTGATTGAGTCTGGCGGACCTTCCTGGCTGGTATAGAGTCCTGGTCTTGCCAGTGATCCAATGTTATATAACTAAAATTCAGCAAAATATTGCACCATAGATATGATTCGAGATCATGTTGGCATATTCATACATGCCATACGTCACGGATTGTCCGGGACAGTCCCGGAAATGAAGAACTTGTCCCGCTGTCCCGGAAATCTGTCAAATGTCCCGGAATGTACAAAATCCATATATACATGTACCTTATCTTAGGCTTAACTGCACCTCGAATCTGTGTATATCTGCAGCGTCTCCATGACAATGCCTACCCGAATAGGCAGACTACGCTACGTGTCAAAATCGATCAATTAACAGGGGTCCTGTTATCATATCGATTGTCTCACGTTCGCGGTCAAACCGAAAAGGCGGCATTGTTTAATGTGGTTGTTAATTGACTTTAATCTACTACGTCATTATTTCCCGCTGCGTAAGGGCAAAGGATAGTTGTTCACACATCTGAAGTCCAACATCGCTGAGTAAAATATTAAAAGCGGTTTATGTTCGCACGTTTAACCGACAAAGAAGCTGAGTAAAAAAGTAAGCATATACAAACGTCATCCTTTTTATTATATTAATGTTATAGATGAATAAAGGCGCATCAACAACTACGCGTTACACACCGGTCTTGATAACAATAACGCAGTGACGTCACCATCTATGTTTAGAAGGCTTACACTGAAAACACGTGTCTTGTATCTAGTAACGGAAGTAGTAATGTTTAATTTGACGTTCATAGATCAAGTGTATTTCGAATCGGCTTTCGAACTTTTGCAATTAACGGTGCGAAACAAAAAACGTACCAAAAATGCATATGTCTATATATATCGCTACATTTTATACATGTCCCGGAAAATCGGCAAAAGTCCCGGACAATTTAACTCAATGTCCCGAAATTGGACTAAACAATTATGGCATGCATGCATATTGAATACAATCTTACAAGCAGTATTTTTTTTAGTAAAACAGATCATTATAAGAATGACGATCTCTTGCCATATTCATAACAAAATGAATATATTTGCATGAAGTCAGCATTGCCAAATATAATTTATTATGTACAAGATCTTGTTTTGGTGGAGATAAATATATTCCAGTATATTATTATGGGACTTTAAAGTTTTGACATTAAGACAAACATGTAAATGGAATTCACACACTTGAATATCTACAAAGATATCTAGAAAATTGAATTAATGCACGTAAATTATTTACATGCCTGCATGATTCTTTCATATAAGTACCACCTTTTTTGTTTGTCTTGACAAATACAATTTGTCAATAATTGGGCTGGGAATTGCAATAGTGTGTAAAATGTTCAGCAGAAGTTTTGCTAAATATTTTATAGATATTGTTACCTTATTTTATAGTAATTATAATTTCATGGGTCACATCAAAATGCCAGAGTGTTAATGCCTACAGTTTAAGATAGTAAGATAAACGTTTCAAACAATTATTGTGTAAGTTTACTGGGTAATTAGCACACCTTCTTTAGAATCACATATAGTTCAGAACTTTAAGTAACAAAATTGCATACAATTTTATGACAAGTAAAGTGAAGGTACACATGTTGATTTGTGGCCTCTACTATCCAAAGACATTCTAGTCCAGTCAATTACTTAATTATGATCTTGAATTACTTTACTCTTGCCATGCTCAAAACACCTTGTCCTTTACTGTAGCTTCTGTTGCCATGACAACAAAACCCTTTACCCCTTAGATACTTATTTTGACGCATGTGTAGTCCCTTAGAAAGTTAATTTTAATCAAAAGCCTTTCTTACTAGATTTATTTTAAAGGCTTATTTCCAATCCTTTGATACTGATGAGCTGCAAACAGCATAAAACCTGAACAGCCTGCGAGTTACTGTTTGCCATTTTCACTTTGCTTCTGAGGGGGAAAGGGTTAAATAATAGAGTAGATGACAGGACTATATTAGTCAGCAATTTGTACGTTGTTAAGCAGCATTTCGTGTCAACAGACAATGTTTCCTTGAGAGGTCATTAAGAAAGAAATTGGTGTGAAAAAGACCTACGATCTTTTCCAATACATGTTTCTGTGCTGTCCAGTGGATTTGCGTCCTCAAAATATGTTTATTGATTTTAACGGTGAAAATCTCTGTCACAAGCCAGCATCAGAATTCTGTTCCATCATTTCCATCTTACAATGTCACTGTCAGATTTTGGTGTAAGCCTTTTTCTCAAAGTGGTAAAAGCATTTATTATCTGTGATAGTCGGGAATTAGTCTTATTGGAAAAATAACAGATCCTGGCAAACAGTAACTTCCAAGATGAAAGTTGTGTGTTTAGCAAGATAAATGTTAATGTTCATGGGTATTAATTGTATTTGTTTTGCGTGGAAAGGAATTAAATACAGTTAAAGTGGATATCAGTGCTTCATTTGTGTATTCAAAAGTGTTCAATGCCATATTGTGAGGTATATACATCGTATATTAATGGAGTTACTTACTTGGGAAAGGGATGAAAGGAATGTGGGGAACGCAAGCTGGAATCTGCCAAATTTTTAAAGTCAGAATATTAGTCAAACATGACGCAATGTTGCATGGTTTGAATTGTATAAACTGTTGTATGTGGTCTGGAATATAAGGATGGAAATCGTGATACTTGTGTGCCGTGTGTAGTACCAAGCTCCTGCCAACATGGAAATGAGTGTGTTCAAAGGTAGGGTCGGCAGATTGGAATTTTTTTTTGGATGCGTTTTTGTCTAATTATTTCCAGAAATTGTGGAACATCTTCATAACTTTTCACCTAATTTTTGGTTATAAAGTATGAGATAATGTGGGTGTCAGAATGATTGAACATTATGGTTAATTGAAGTTTTGAATTTGCCACTTATTTTGTTTACAAACCCAAATCAATCAGAATTGTTCTTGTCAGTCAAAGGATCTGAAAACTTCTTGTGTACATTAAGTTTTTTATTGATGATAATCTAGACCATACTAGTCAGATGGGAAAAATCTTAATTCGTCCCCTTTAATATTGTTGTTTGATACTGACTGTACCAATAAACATCTTGCA
Organism: Dreissena polymorpha; assembly: GCF_020536995.1. Classification (NCBI taxonomy): domain Eukaryota; kingdom Metazoa; phylum Mollusca; class Bivalvia; order Myida; family Dreissenidae; genus Dreissena; species Dreissena polymorpha. Next base: position 157,479,966 of record NC_068355.1, read on the forward strand.
TTTTAATATTGTTGTTTGATACTGACTGTACTAATAAACATCTTGCGCAATTGCATTTTGTTTCTAATCTCGTAGACTGGCCCTCTCCTTATGACTTACATTTCTGGCAATATTATACTCCAAAAGATGCCTATGATATTAATTTTATTATACATGCAAAAGGAATCAACGAAAAAAATCCTCAAATCTGTTATTCATAAATTATCCTCATTCAGCATGGAGGGATTTAGCCAAACTTATTGCAATAATATAAATTTTAGCTATTTACCCACCAGGTCGCTGGGAGTTGCAACTCCTCAAGGCTTCTTTTCATTTTAACTCGCCACCTGGAAGCCAGGCATCACTTTCATTGGTAATATGAGGCACATACATTGTTTTCTGGCATAAATAAACACAAACAAATATATATCATCAGTATGTCTCTTGTTTGCAAATAAAAGCATCTTACATTAAGGGTATCACGTTTACAGATTTTTCTAAATGTTTAAACAAAATGAAATAAATGAAAGGTTACCGTTTAAACGGTATTCCTATGTCCGTTTAAAAAGCATCAGTACCATCGCATTTCCAAACTGGAAAATAGTAATTATTTCCGGAAGTAATATTCAGTGCATATCTCATTCGCACAATGATGTCATATTAAAACCATAACATATTATAATCCAGACCATCCGTATCATCACATGTGTATTCATCATTCTATAAAAACAATTTAAAGAACGTCGAAAATAATGTAAAATCGATGAAAAATACTCTATCCGAAAACGACACTCCGAAAAAAATGTACGCATTTTGCACATGAAATACAATGTGCATATCGTTTGACCTCAGAAAATGAAAAACCAGTTAACTAGCAAAATCGTAATCAATACATAATTTGGTTAAAATATTGCTTTTCAACATGCTACCGCAGTGTTTTACTTTGCTAATCAATCACTTAAAATATTTCAAGATGGCGGCATAATTGCACTGTTTCGTTGCCAAGTTGTAAGATTTTCGGAAAGTAGCTAAGATTTTCCAGTAGTTTCCATTCAATTTTGTCTGTGCTATCAGCTAACCAATCAGAAATAAAATACTGCCGAATTTGGTAGCCCGGATTTACCCCAAGTACTTGGATTTTACAGTTCATCATTGATATACTTCGTTCGGCTAGTCGGCTATGTTATTTGCACCCTAATATTTATTACATTGATATTGACTGTCGTTTCAACGTTTCCTGTCTTGGTAAGCGTTTTTTAGCAAAACACAAAACGCGACCGTTTAAACGTGATACCCTTATCTTACATGATTATGATGTGCTTTTAGAATAAATATATTGATCCAATTTTCAAAGACGTCATTGTTTCCAGAAAACATCTATGTTTTTGCAATGGAAAGAAACAGAGAAATTCTGAATTTGAAAATGTGCAAAAAGAATTTATAATTTGAAATATGCTAGTTAAAAGAACATCTTTTAAAAAGGTATGGCATAAACTTTGAATTGGGGCAACATATTTTAAAAGAGGGAGCATGAAAATGGTTCACCCTGCCATTCTGCTTATGCTAAATCCCTAATTATGTATGAACGAAACAACTTAACACATAACAAATCTGTGATCAAGTTTCTTAAAGTTTGTAAAAGTACATATAGTCCTAAGTGCATATGATTTAATGCAGCGCATCAATATATTATAGCATGGTTATAAAATGGCGATGATGTAAGATAATAAAATGTTTCTGATAAACAATAAGTGTTTTTAACCCATATTTTTGGCATTTATGTCCCTAGGGTTCACAAATGGCTTTTCTCTGGATGTGCTTCATGGTGAACATAAACCATCTTCTTTCTCTTCTATAAACCATAGACCGTAAAAATGTTAAATGGTGGCAGTTTATATCGCTGTGTCCATCACATAGAATTGCATATATTGTTTTGGAATAAAATAACATTTTAAATGCTGCTACAACACACTGTATTACTTTTTAGCTCACCTGAGCACAACGTGCTCATGGTGAGCTTTTGTGATCGCCTTTTGTCCGTCGTGCGTCGTCAACATTTTGCCTTGTGAACACTCTAGAGGCCACATTTATTGTCCAATCGTCATGAAATTTGGTCAGAACATTTGTCCCATTGATACCTCGACTAAGTTCGAAACTGGGTCAGGCTAGGTCAAAAACTAGGTCATTAGGTCAAAAAAAAGAAAAACCTTGTGAGAACTGTAAAAGTCACATTTGATCACAGGAGGGAATCCCGTATTTTTTTTTGTATATATGCTATAATAGAAACAAGAGGTGCAACTTCGTTTGCCGAAAAACTACACCATCTTTACTGTAAACCATGTAACTCGAACAATTTTTAACGATTCAACTACACAACGGTTGTTTTCGAAAACTTATAAAATAATTTATCAGAAAATATTAACATCAGTACCATTGATCCAGCAGTATTTCGATACCAGCCCTCAGAAGTTGACACTCTTTCAAAATCGTGTTTGGTCGGACAAAAATGTGTCCACATAAAGATTTTCCATGTCCATCACTTTAAAGAACTAAAACTCAATAACCAAGTCATTAAATGGTAGATAAACAGCACCTGTATGCACATTAAACATTTTTCAATCGGTTACAATACCCAGTGTTATCGAAAAAGTTACATATATAATGGTTAACACCATTTTATCGCGTCTTTCGATCCGCGAGTACAAAATAAACAAAAAAAATCTATTTTGACTCTGGGATACCCTTTAATGACGTCAAAGATTTTGTAAACACAAAATACGATTGGTCGGTATATAATCTTAATATTTTATATTCATTAAGGTATTTGCTGTATTTGTTCATTTTTAACGATGCTTAGATTCTTAAGACTTGGCTTGTACATGTTCTTAATTCTCTGTCATTGTTCTTCATTTTTCTAGTTCTTATAAGAAAAGTTAGTTATTTTCGTTAAAGCTGCTTTGGTTTTCACTTATAGATTAATTCTTTGAGTGTATTCAGGCGTATCTGACTGGACACCTTTAGTTAATTGAATTACAACCAGTCAGTGGTGTTATCCTTACCGGAAATAAGCGTTCTTTAATTAGATTCGATAAATATTTCCGTATTACATAATACTCACAAAGTTACATAACTTGTAACCGTCCCATGACCGGTTCACTTGCGTAAGCGAACAAGACCGCACTACCACAGCTGTTTATAGTGAAACATTGTGAATACTTTTAGTCACATTTTTAGTTCAATCTGAATGACACTTGCTGATCTTCACAAATGGTGACAATCTTTATGAGCATAATATTTTTTGCTCATGGTGAACTTTTGTGATCACCTTTTGTCAATTGTCTGTCTTCCGTTGTGCGTCATGAATATTTGCCTTGTTAACACTGTAGAGGCCACATTTATTGTTGGATCTTCATGAAACTTTGTCAGAAGATTTGTCCCAATATTATCTTTGGACGAGTTCAAAAATGGTTCCAGTCTGTTGAAAAACATGGCTGCCAGGGGGCCATTTGTTGTTCATTCTTCATGAAACTTGGTTAGAACATTTGTTCTATTGTTATCTTGAGCTCCAAGAACAGGTCATTTCTTTTTATCTCAAGTGAGCGACTTTGGGCCTTTCAGGCCCTCTTGTTTAAATAAATGGGCTGTGCTCTGTAAAAAGGGGGTCTAATTATGCATGTGCTTAAAGTGTTATCCCAGATTAGCCTGTGCAGTCCGCACAGGCTAATCAGGGATGACACTTTCCGCCTAAACTTGATTTTTGCGAAGAAGAGATTTTATTAAAACGAAAAATATCATAAAAGCGGAAAGTGTCGTCTCTGATTAGCCTGTGTAGACTGCACAGGCTAATCTGGAAGGGCTCTTTACACACATGCATTTAACCCATTTTTCTTAGAGCATGGTCCATATTTTGTTGTCCCACTAGTAGCACCTGGTGTGTTTATTTGTATGTCAGTTTTGAGAAGTTTGTATACCAGTTATTTACATCTTGTTGTCCAAAATCTGTCCATGGAGTTTTCCTCCTGTCTGACTCCTATTCAATCTGACATTCCTGCCAATGCCGCCAGTGTTGCTTCGGTCTAGCCTCTGCTGCCCATTATAAATTCACACAAGGATTTGTGGTCTGGAGCTTATATAATGCCGGCCCCATATGGCATAAGACCTATTTTGTAATAATACAGCTCATTTGAAATCAACTATATTGTTGATTTTCATGGGCCTTTGTAGAGGATCATTGTGCTGTAAAAAGTATAATGAATTTTACTCACTAATAGTGGACAAATCTGTTTGAACTTTTTCCTAATAATCTTTGATAAGGTGAACAACTCACTAAACAAAGTCCATCGTTAATTATTGCGCACCATAAAAGCCTTACATATACTTAGTTGTCACCAAGACATAAACTTAGTTGGAGTCTGTTGTCAATGTCTCAAAGGTCCATTAAATGATGTATATGCACGAGACGTCTGCTACCGACTGCACAGGGGAACTGGACTATTGATTTCCAGTCCAGTCACAAACATTGACAACAATAGGTGAAAGGAGATTAACTTAAGTAGCATGTTGACAAAAGCAGGCTCCATATTGATCTGTACCTTTTTCTTTGAAGGTCTAGACCACTGTCTCCTTGTATTAAATGTTTAATAAATTGGAAATTATACAAGACCAGCAGACTTTAAAGGGCCTTTTCACAGATTTTGGCATGTTTTGAAGTTTGTCATAAAATGCTTTATATTGATAAATGTAAACATTAGATATAAAAAGCTCCAGTAAAAATTCAATAATAAAATTAAAACAAGAAAAAAAAGGTAACCCTCAGCAGGGCTCGAACCACTGACCCCTGGAGTCTTGGAGTAAAAGTAGTACCCACTTAGACCACTCGGCCATTCTTCCTGCTACAATGACTAATGTATTTTATACTTTATATAAGCAATCCTCATAGTTTCACAGAATATAACGACAAAAACAGAACTCTCCAAATTATTAATTCCTTTCACGTTGCAACGCTTTATAATTTTCGGGTTTTTAAATCGTCACAAGATGCATATAATGGTTATTTTAGAGCATGGTAAATGTTCAGTATTACTGTTTCCTCACAAATATCATAACTGAAATGAAAATTTGCGAATCAGAAACAACTTATTTCAATTTTGTCGATTTACCCAAACGTGAAAAGGCCCTTTTAATTGTCATGTACTTAAAGAATACAAAAATAAACAAACAGGAGGTCATTAAAGTGATATTATACGCATTTTTCACTGTTATATTGAGCTGAAAAGAATAAACAGGTCAAAAGAGTTAGTTAAAATATGGTAACTGACCAATTATCTGCAACTCATCTTGCTACCAGTTGTTTATAAAAAATATATATTATATTCATTATTTTACATGACTGTCCCAGTCCTCTAAGCCGAGCAGAACTGTCTTTTTATTAGGATCGGAGATAGTGTTCGTGTGTCGTATGAACAGATATCGTTGCAGGAAATTAAAATGATCCGTAAAACAAAATTGTGTCTTTGTGTTGTATGAACGAATCTGCACTAAAACTAAATTAAGATTCACATCGTACATTGAATCATTTCTATCCTCAGTTGTCAAAACGAAAGTACAGTTGATATTCAAATGCATTATTTTTATGCCCCCCTTCGAAGAAGAGGGGGTATATTGCTTTGCATATGTCGGTCTGTCGGTATGTCGGTCTGTCGGTTGGTCGGTCCACCAGGTGGTTACCGGATGATAACTCAAGAACGCTTGGGCCTAGGATCATGAAACTTCATAGGTACATTGATCATGACTCGCAGATGACCCCTATTGATTTTGAGGTCACTAGGTCAAAAGTCAAGGTCACTGTGACTGGAAATAGTAAAATGGTTTTTGAATGATAACTCAAGAATGCATACACGGCCAACAGGGCACACTCTGAACAATATTACTGAAGCAACTGGTCTGTAATCCTAAATCAATAATTATAATTCCAATGAAACATCATTCTTTGAGTAAAATACAGTGGATCAGTAAAAATATTATCAGAATCAGAATATGAGATTTTTTGTATATTTTGTATATTAAATATTGTGTTAATGTTTAATTTTGTTGATTAATATAAATATAAGCAGGACAGGGGAGGTAATTGTTACAGCATTTGCCTCCCTTGTAATATATTTAAATTTTACCAAATGTAAGGCTAACTTCATTTTTGTAATGCATACTACTACTACTACTACTACTACTACTGCTGCTGCTGCTACTGCAGCTGCTGCTGCTGCTGCTGCTGCTGCTTCTTCTACTACTACTACTACTACTACTACTACTACTACTACTACTACTACTACTACTACTACTACTACTACTACTACTACTACTACTCTACTACTACTACTACTACTACTACCACTACTACTACTACTACTATTACTACTACTACTACTACTACTTCTACTACTACTACTTCTACTACTACTACTACTAATACTACTACTACTACTACTACTACTACTACTACTACTACTACTACTACTACTTCTCCTCCTCCTCCTCCTCCTCCTCCTCCTCCTCCTCCTCCTCCTCCTCCTCCTCCTCCTCCTCCTCCTCCTCCTCCTCCTCCACCACCACCACCACCACCACCACCACCACCACCACCACCACAAATGTATTCACACAATGGCTGCTACTACAACTTATAGCCCATATAGGGGGGCATGCATGTTTTACAAACAGCCCTTGTTCTCTTTAAATTCCTGTATATTGTTTTAGTATGTTGATGCTGCCTTAACAAATATAAGTGTGTATGAAGTGAAAACACCAAAAATAAACAACGGTTGCGATAGACACCTATAAACATAGCATATACTGTTAGATATGCATAATATCACTTTAAAGTATGATTCAACTTTCTATATTCAGTTTCTTGCATTTCTCGCTTACCCAGTACCATCACAAAATTATCATCATCATCAGAATATATTCATAATTGTCTCCAGAATGGTCAGCAACACCATCATCAGTTTTCAGTTTTGTCATTATTAGAATGTTTGTGGCATCATTTTTGTGCAATTGTTCTAATCACAAATTAAGGTTCATATTAAATATTTATCTTATCATTCATTGGCTTGGTAATTACAAAAATTGGTTTCTCGCTTTTCTCATGTACATGCATGCAAATGATATATGTTGAATTAATTCCATGGGCTAATTTTCAGTCAATCTAAATTTGTGTCCATTCTAAAAGTAGAAAGAACTAGAGAACATATCTGCACATATGATGGTTAGCCCCTAGAGAACATATCTGAACATATGATGGTTAGCCCCTAGAGAACATATCTGAACATATGATGGTTAGCCCCATTTGGTTCTTATCCCTTTCCTGCTCAAAGCAAAGTTAATATGGCTAGATGCAACCAGCATAGATCCAGAACAGCAAGAAACTTACAGGCTGTTCAGGTTTTATGCTGTTTGCTGCTTATCAGTTAAAATGCATGTGTAAGTGGTAAATGGTCATTTTACTCAGTCATTATATTACAACTGATCAAATTTTCTGCTTATTTTAGGGGCAATAACTGTGTTAATATTTAAACTCATCTGATTATCTCCCTACATTTCAGGGGACAGTAATGAGCAGGTTCTCACGCCGGTCAAACCTCCCAGCACCAACAACACACTTGTACGGCCGGCAGACCCAGGGGGGCAGAAGACCGGACCGAACAGTCCCCCTAGACAGTCCCCAGTGCCAAACCAGCCCCTCTCTGTCAGAAGCCAGCCAGATGCCAAACCCCTTAGTCCTGGCTGGAGCGCCGCGATAGCAGCCGCGCAGGCTCAAGGTGCAGCCAGTATGACGCGGAAAAGGAACAATCGTAAACAGCAAAATCAAAATGTGCGCCCGAAAAGGGCGTTGTTCTGTCTTAGCCTTCAAAATCCCTTACGGAAGTTGTGCATACGGGTAGTAGAATGGAAGTATCCTTTGGTATTTGAATGAAGTTGTGTTATGAGAAGTGGTTATACAAATCGAAGTGGTAATAGAAATCATGGATACATGTGCAATAGCATTATATAAGCAATTTCATGCAAAAAGGGCGGGGTCCTACGCCATGAAAGGCCAGTATGGCCCCAGATCATTCTTGCAGTCTGATGAGGAGCTCTGCTGTCTGCTGTGAAGTCACACAAACTCTTTTGGTGGCCTTGGAGGACAGTGTATCTCCTCACCAGACTGTGGTTTGGCGGGCTTGTCTGGAGCTACATTGGTGCATACGACATAAGACCTATTATTGCATGACACTGCTCATAAGGTTGGGATGAATACATTTACAAGTTTGAATTAGCATCATGTTAGGTGAAATTGTTCCTTTTCATGTTGCAGTTGATTTCACATTTTTCATGGAAAATGGACTCATTTAGTTTTAAGTGTCATTTTATGCTTAGGATGTAAAGGTATTTACTTAGCCCTAAATTAAAATTAAGTTTGTTTGCCCTTTACCGACCGACCCACTTTTTACCCCCCAACCCAAAAAAATTTATTGCGATTTCTGAAAACGTATTTTTGTTATTTTCGTTTTTTTCGCCGATCATAAAAGAGCCAACTGCAATATTTATTCGTGCGGGTATTTATATCCCTGTCCATTCTTATCGCCCCTGACAAATCTAGGTCGCTCCGATGGTTGGAATTTCATATATCCCAGAATAGACAGTAATGCAAGCGTCTATAACCAGCATCGCGATCGGCGGTGTTCCGTGAAAATGGCCGAACCACATATAAGTATAATTAACTTTCAACGCGATCATGAGTGTAAAGAAAACGAATTATTTAGAACCTGCCATTTGTAAACGTTGTAGCCACATGGTATATAAACAGCATAATAGCCGTATGACATCTGTAAAACTCGCTTTGTGCGTGCTTTCTCATTTTCCATATTTAATAAACTTTTCAAACTAGAAATTAAAGAGCCACATCAGTGCACATACTATGTTTGATAATTCATTCGTTTGTTGGATATTGTTTGCTGTTTTAAACACATATTAGGTCATATCGCGGAGATTTAGTTAACCTTACCATGTGTTCATGGGCGAACTCACGTATTCAAGTGCTCTTACGACTATGAGCACATACCTACACATGTACTTTCAGGAATCATCATGAAATTATTGCCGTACTTAACGAACAAACATGCCTAAGCTTATTGAATTAGAGAAAAAAAATAATCAAAAGAGTAAAATTATATGTTCATGCACATGGGCATGTGAAATCACGTCTGACACATAGCATCATTAACTTAGGAAAGGAAACAAAGACATATAAAGTTTGGTATTATATGCATGTGAAATTAAAGAGCATGGTGTAATTAAAGAGCATGTAAAGTTTTGAATTTATGTGCTGAAACGTAATGTTATAACCCACAAACGTTTTACTGTAACAGAATGTTTTTTTTTAAGATAAGTGGTACAGAAAATACACGTTGAATTTTTGTATAAAGATATTTCTTGTTACATTTGATCGAGAATGTAACCCGCCTCCCAGTTTCGCTGAATGGATCAAGTTCCCCACGGGTACTACTTCCCCGTACCCCCAATTTCTTTTCCTACCCTACATTTTTCGTACCCAATTTTTTTGGTACCCAATTTTTTTTGTACCCAAATTTTTGCTCGTTCTCAAATTTTTTTCGTACCCAATTTTTTCCTACCTAATTTTTTTATTGTGACCAAATATTTTTTTTTTGGCATAATTTTTGTACCCAAAATTTTCGTACCCAATTTTTTTTTCCTACCTAATTTTTTTTCGTGACCAAATCTTTTTTTTTTGCATAATTTTTGTACCCAAAATTTTCGTACCCATTTTTTTTCGTACCCAAAATTTTCGTACCCACATACACAATTGTGGTGATGTAGATAAACTAAAAAAAAAATGCTTTTATATCAATCCTCTTCAAAAGCATCGTCACACCAGTACTGTCAGTACTTTGATTATGTCCCCCACCACTATAGTGGGGGACATATTGTTTTTGCCCTGTCTTGGTTTGTTGGTTTGTTGGTTTGTGTCAAACTTTAACATTTGCCATAACTTTTGCAATATTGAAGATAACAACTCGATATTTGGCATGCATGTGCATATCATGGAGCTGCACATTTTGAGTGATGAAAGGTGAAGGTGAAGGTCATCCTTCAAGGTCAAATGTGAAATATATGGGTCAAAAACGCTCATTTAATGTTCACTTTTGCAATATTGAAGATAGCAACTTGATATTTGGCATGCATGTGTATCTCATGGAGCGGCACATTTTGAGTGGTGAAAGGTCAAGGTCATCCTTCAAGGTCAGAGGTGAAATATATGGGTCAAAATTGCTCATTTAATGTACACTTTTGAAAAATATTGAAGATAGCAACTTGATATTTGGCATGCATGTGTATCTAATGGAGCTGCACATTTTGAGTGGTAAAAGGTCAAGGTCAATGTCATCCTTCAAGGTCAAAGGTTAAATATATAAGTGGGACATAGTGTTTCACAAACACATCTTGTTTTTTAATGTTGGTGGTTTTTAGAGAGAAGAGGTGTTTCTTGCAAGATGGACAATAACAAATAGATCATAGCTGAAAATATGCACAACTAATCCTTTGTTTATAGTGTACATGTGTGCATTCCCTATACGCAGAATTACATGTACAGTGTATACCCATAATATGATAGGTTGAGTGGTATAAAGCTTGTCTACTGCAATCATGTAAATAATGAACTAGCCAAAAGCATCTGTACTCCAGTTTCCATTTGACAATTAAAACCAAATTGATGTAGTGGTGAATTTCCCCATGGTATTGGTCAAGAGATATCAGACATAATAGAAAGCACTTTAGAAACTTCGTTAATGTTAATGGTAAATGCATTGATGTAAGCCTTATATTCAAAGATGCCTATAATTCTGAGATATCCCATGACCCCAACACACTTCACCCTTTACCTCTCAGAAACGCATTTTCACCCATTTGTAGTCTCTAAAAAATTAAATTAAAAACCTTTCTTACTACATTCAACTTTTAAAGACTTCATATCTAACCCAAAGATACTAATTAGCTGCAAACAGCACAAAATCTGAACAGACTGCAACTCACAGGCTGTTCTGGTTTAATGCTATTTGCAAAAGTAATTTTCACTTAACTTTTGAGAGGGAAAGGGTTAAGTATCCCATTTATCAACAACAATATTGGGCATATTGCAAGAAAAGCTGTCAAAAGAAAATATTTTTGTGTAGGGGTCATGAGCATACAAACTCTGTTTCAAGTCTGTACTTTATAGAAACAGTTTTTAAGTAATACTCATTCATCACTCAGAAATAAAGCAAAAGCAAGTTTTTATGTGTGTTTTTTTGTGGGACATGTATTATTAGCTCCACTGGCCAGAGGTCAGCGGGGCTTATGTCATGGTCCTGTGTCCGTCGTGGGTGCGTGCGTCTGTCCGTGCGTTAACATTTTCTTTAAACATCTTCTGCTAAAGTACTGGTCCAATTCTGATGAAATTTCTCAGGAATGTTCCTTGGGTGAACCTCTTTCAAATTTGTTCAAATTATGCCCCTGGGGTCAAATTTGACCCCGCCCCCGGGTTCACACAATTGAAAATTTGCTTATATAAGGCTTATTTTGTGAAAACTTTCAAATCTTCTCGTCCATAACCATTAGGCCTAGGGTTATCAAATTGGGTATGTAGAGACATCTAATAGTCCTCTACCAAATTTCTTCAAATTATGCTCCTGGGGTCAAATTTGACCCTGCCCCGGGGGTCACAAAATTGAACATAATTATGCTTATATAAAGCCAATTTTGTGCAAACTTTAGAAATCTTCTTGTCCATAACCATAGGGCCTAGGGCTACCAAATTCGGTATGTAGTGACATCTAATTGTTCTCTACTTAGTTTGTTCAAATTATGCCCCTGGGTCAAATTTGACCCTGCCCCGGGGGGTCACAAAAATGAACATATGCTTAATATATCCGCGGCCCGCAAAATCTCTCCGCATTTTTCACTGGTAGATTCTGCCTAAGCATTTAACAAGCGATATAACTGGCTGTCGTTTCCCAATCTTCCAATTAAAATCGGTTTCATAAAATGTGTTTTGTATTTCATATGCAAATGGCGCCGTTGTGAAGCGAAAATTAAGATTATTGAATTGACAAATATCAATCGAATTAACGACTGACATCATATAGTTTGATAGGAATAATGAAATGTGTTTGTCAACGAAAAAGACTACGTTTTAGATACAAGAAACACATGTTTTGTTTAGAAATGTTCACAGTGAATTTGTGTCACGGAAACCAGTGTTTCTGTAATTTGCAAATTGAGAGTTCAGTCTACTCGCGAAGTAAAACAATTAAGAAGAGGATCTTTCGAACTTGGAAATAGACAAACATGATTTGATTTATATGATAGTGGATCTTTGTATAATCAGATTCATATGCATATTCTGCTTTATTATGTTTGTCACGCTGTTCAGTTAAATTGAAATAGCATTGAACTAAAGATGTGAAATGCAAGATATTGAAAGGTAAACAAATTATATATGTTAATTTAACTCAGTTTAATACATCATTAACACAAGAAGAACATTCAAGTGTGTTTGTTTATATTTAGTCCATTAACCTTGTTTGTATATAACATTTTATAAAAAAATTGTATTGTTTTGTTTGTTTTCACCAAATGGTTAGTATTATTCTTTTATGTTAACATTCTCAAAATTCTTGTTTTATTATAGGCCCTATTTATCAAAAAAAAAATTGAATGACATCATTTTATGATTTATGAACAGATTGCAAAAAATATTTGTTCAAGATAAAATTAACAACAAATTGTTACATTGAAATTAAGTGATTTTAATATTCAGTAGCAAAAAAGTAAGGAGAATTCAACTTAAAAAAGATGTATCTATGAAAAGGATATTCTACCAATGCCGTGAACAATCCCCTTGTTTATTACATGACTGCCACTAAGTCTATTACTAGCAACCTATCAGAGAATAGGTCAGATACCTTATTTCAATATATGGCAATCCTAGTATTTTTTAGAGCTGCAACGATTCGATCCGATGCATCGAAAATCTGTTTGAAATGCGTCGATTCGATTACGATACCAAACCTACCAATTTCGATTCGTTTCTTTAACATATAGACATATATATACATAGATACGTAAAGCTCGCTGTATTCTTACTATTTGATACGGAAAGGTGTAGGTTTTATCTTTACCTGTAATTACAACGCGCACGAAGGCTGCTTATTACTTTAGTCATCCAATCAATAAGCGCGTTATGGTCTACTTTCGGAAAAAGCATCAAAATGGCTGAACAAGTTGTGGCCGACAAATTGAAATTATCAGATGCGCCTAAGAAGCTTAAATAAAAAAAGTGGCAGTATTTTGGGTTTCGGGATGGTAGCCCTCCCGATAAATCAAAGTGTTAACTGTGCTTCACGGATGCAAACATAACGTTGATTTAGCAAGACTAAGAGGTAGAACAAGTGCAACTACTCATGTCGCCAGCCAGAAAAGTAGTTCTGTTTCTGTTGGGAATTTGTTAAGTTTTTTAGAGAATGTGCTTTGTCCTACAGGTAACAGGTGATGCTGTCACTGCACAATGGTAGACATGCTTGTAGCGGTTTTGGATATAAGTATAATAGTGATAGTACCATCACTCCACTGATTCCAGATGTTCTTATGATTATTTATTTAATTTTATATTATTGTGTATTCAACACAAGCTTCTAGTCAGAAGTTTTTTAGCTCATCTATTTTTTGAAAAAAAATTATGAGCTATTGTCATCACCTTGGCGTCGGCGTCGGCGTTGACGTTGGCGTCGGCGTCCGGTTAAGTTTTGCGTTTAGGTCCACTTTTCTCAGAAAGTATCAATGCTATTGCATTCAAACTTGGTACACTTACTTACTATCATGAGGGGACTGGGCAGGCAAAGTTAGATAACTCTGGCGTGCATTTTGACAGAATTATGTGCCCTTTTTATACTTAAAAAATTGAAAATTTTGGTTAAGTTTTGCGTTTAGTTCCACTTTTCTCAGTAAGTATCAATGCTATTGCATTCAAACTTGGTACACTTACTTACTATCATGAGGGGACTGGGCAGGCAAAGTTAGATAACTCTGGCATGCATTTTGACAGAATTATGTGCCCTTTTTATACTTAGAAAATTGACAATTTTGGATAAGTTTTGTGTTTAGGGTCCATTTTATTCCTTAAGCATCAAAGCTATTGCTTTCATACTTGCAACACTTACTAACTATCATAAGGGGACTGTGCAGGCAAAGTAATGTAACTCTGACTGGCATTTTGACAGAATTATGTGCCCTTTTTATACTTAGAAAATTGAAAATTTGATTAAGTTTTGTGTTTAGGTCCACTTTATTCCTACAGTATCCAAGCTATTGCTTTCATACTCGCAAGATTTATGAACTATCATAAGGGGACGGTGCAGGCAAAGTTATGTAACTCTGACTGGCATTTGGACGGAATTATGGGCCCTTTATACTTAGAAAATTGAAAATTTGGTTAAGATTTATGTTTTGGTCCACTTTACCCCTAAAGTATCATAGATATTGCTTTCATACTTGGAACACTCACAAACTATCATAAGGGTACAGTAAAAGGACAAGTTGCATAACTCTGGTTGTCATTGTTACGGAATTATGGCCCTTTTTTGACTTAGTAACTTTTAATATATGGTTAAATTTTGTGTTTCGATCCACTCGAAGAATCAAGGCTATTGCTTTCAAACTTCAAATACTTACATGCTATCATGAGGTTACTGTACCTGGCAACTTGAATTTTACTTTGACCTTTGAATGACCTTGACTCTCAAGGTCAAATTATTAAATTTTGCTAAAATTGCCATAACTTCTTTATTTATGATTAGATTTAATTGATACTTTGATGAAACTACTCTTACCTGACATACCACAATAGACTTCACCCAAACCATCCCCCGTGCCCTCCCCCCCCCTCCCCCCCCTCCCCACTCCCCCCCCTAATTTTTTTTTTTTTTTTTTTTTTTTAAATCATCTCACAAATGACCACCACACCCTCACACTATACCCCCACCCCCCCCACCCCACCCCCCCCCCCCCCAATTTTTTTTTTGATTTTTTTTTTTTTTTTTTAAGATCATCTCACAAATTATCACCACACCCTCACACTATACCCCCCCCCATTTTTTTTTAAAACGGTTATGTTTGAAATACCCCCCCCCCCCCCCCCCCCCCCGATTTTTTTTTTTTTTTTTTTTTTCGCTTTTTTGGAAGATAATGTAATAAATGTCCACAACCCCACACTATACACCCCTCTTCACTCCACTCCTCCCTCCTTTGTGATTGAAAATGAGAGTCCCTTCACCTTTAAAAAGAAAATAGATGAGCGGTCTGCACCCGCAAGGCGGTGCTCTTGTTATATTAAAATTGAGTCCTAATTTGCTATTCTTTTTTATGTGTTTTATTGAAATATTGACATAGTTTGAAAGACAATTGGCAGTTTCTTGCAAAATATTTCTTACAAATGTTAATTTAACACACTTATAACAGTTTTTAAAACACTGTTGAACCAACCAAACTATATCAAACAAACACACAATTTGACAAATGCCCAAGATATCTAGGTATGCAGCACTTTTGAACAGAAATGTTTATTTTGTGGCAGAAGAGTGAATATATGTGAAACTAGGTTTGAAGATGAATCGAATCGAAAAAATTGGTATTGGAGTGTCTGAAATCGAAATCGAATCGAATCGAGCTGTTGGTGAATGGTTGCAGCTCTAGTATTTTTCAAAAACAAACATGACAGGTAACCAATGTCAGATGGAAAAAGTAAAGGAAAGTTAGGTCAAGCTAATTGTTTGTCATGATATCTCTTTAAACCTCATGCCATATGCAAGTAGTGTTGCCATTGCAACATCTTGATGAATTATAATTAATTTTTTTGTCTCATAAACATTTACTTTGTTTAACAAACAACCTCTACAAAGTTATCATTCCTACTGCCTTTTGGCACTTCATAAACCTGAAAAACTCGTAACTTAATGATTCCTCAAGCAAATATCTTCTTTGTACAATAAACAATTTCTTCACCACCTTAACAATTCTGCTACACTCACTAATGCCTCAAGTATGAAGTACAGTTCAGGTGATCTACATCATTAGGTATTTTGCATATGTCATGAACTATATAAGTAACAGAAACTTTGAAACCTACAAACACTTTTTGGAATTTTGGAAAAAGATTCATGATTGAATGAAGGAACTTTCATTAATCTTGTAGAACATGCGTAGATTTGATCTTCAGCATCTAAAAATATGTGAAATAGAAAGAATGACAATATCTTTTGGAGAGATAAATGTACCTACGTTATAAGCAAAGGACCTGTGCGACGATTCCCAGACTTTTTAGTCTGTTTAGTTAACACCGTAGTAACGTTTTCCATATATAAAAAATGCTCACCCTTCCAACTTTAAGCGCCCAGTGGGACGAGGGATAGAAAGAGAAAGTCACATGCTTGAGTACATTTCAACCCATGCGCATTGCACGCTTTTTTCGCATAAAAAAAACATTGGAGCGATACAGGGCCACCATGGCCCTCTTGTTTTTATTTCACAGTATAACTGATTCACGAATTTAACATACAAACTCTTTTTCAAGTCTGTATTTTATAGAAACAGTTTGTAAGTAATACAAATTCATCACTCAGAAATAAAGCAAAAGCAAGTTTTTATGTTATTTTTTGTGGGACATGTATTATTTTTATTTCACAGTATAACTGATCCACGAATTTAACATAAAAACATTAGAAAATGACCAATGCAAATTCTTGTTTTTCCAAATAAAAAATCCAAGAATTTATGTGTCCATGAAAAAGTTATGTTTTGAAAACTCACGCAAGTTCTTGTTGACAAATATTCATGATTTTACAGTATGGTTATCTCCGCCGTCTGTCTGTTTGTCCATCTGTCCCTCTGTCTGTCCGAAAACTTAAACATTGGTCATAACTTTTGCATATTGACGATAGCAACTTGATATTTGGCATGCATGTGTATCTCATGGCGCTGCACATTTTGAGTGGTGAAAGGTCAAGGTCATCCTTCATGGTCAAATACATGTATATGGCTTCAAAGCGGCCCAGAAGGGGGCATTGTGTTTCTGACAAACAAATCTCTTGTTTTTTCTTAAATTTTATTTTTGCTTATATTGGAACCTTTTCATTCTAATGTTAAAATAATTTATCAAATTAAAGCATTTAATGACATACTTCAAAACATACCAAATCTGTGAAAATGTCCCTTTAAAACATTTGATAATGATGTAACTGCTTTAACTCCTTTTGTCCCAATTGATCACTTTCTTATTGTTTAAGCTCTTTTAATGCCAACAATATTATTATTTCTCATACTGTGATACCTTATGTAATGCAGTAACATTTCTGTGATTAAAAATTCATAAATCACTGGTTCCAGATATAAACATACCAGCTATTAATATTCTTGGCAAAGCCAGCATGCAACTATATTAGGCCAGCTTGTTTTGGTATCATACAAGATGTTTCTGGGAAAACTGCAGAGGTTGATGCATGTTTGCAAAGTGTCATCCCAGATTAGCCTGTCCAGTCGACACAGGCCTATCAGGGACAACACTTCTGAGCCTGTCCATGCCACACAGGCCTATCAGGGACAACACTTCTGAGCCTGTCCATGCCATACAGGCCTATCAGGGACAACACTTCTGAGCCTGTCCATGCCATACAGGTCTATCAGGGACAACACTTCTGAGCCTGTCCATGCCACACAGGTCTATCAGGGACAACACTTCTGCCACACAGGCCTATCAGGGACAACACTTCTGAGCCTGTCCATGCCACACAGGCCTATCAGGGACAACACTTCTGCTAGCCTGTCCATGCCACACAGGCCTATCAGGGACAACACTTCTGCTAGCCTGTCCATGCCACACAGGCCTATCAGGGACAACACTTCTGCTAGCCTGTCCAGTCGACACAGGCCTATCAGGGACAACACTTCTGCTAGCCTGTCCAGTCGACACAGGCCTATCAGGGACAACACTTCTGCCACACAGGCCTATCAGGGACAACACTTCTGCCACACAGGCCTATCAGGGACAACACTTCTGCCACACAGGCCTATCAGGGACAACACTTCTGCCACACAGGCCTATCAGGGACAACACTTCTGAGCCTGTCCATGCCACACAGGCCTATCAGGGACAACACTTCTGAACCTGTCCATGCCACACAGGCCTATCAGGGACAACACTTCTGCTAGCCTGTCCATGCCACACAGGCCTATCAGGGACAACACTTCTGCTAGCCTGTCCAGTCGACACAAGCCTATCAGGGACAACACTTCTGCTAGCCTGTCCATGCCACACAGGCCTATCAGGGACAACACTTCTGAGCCTGTCCATGCCACACAGGCCTATCAGGGACAACACTTCTGCTAGCCTGTCCATGCCACACAGGCCTATCAGGGACAACACTTCTGAGCCTGTCCATGCCACACAGGCCTATCAGGGACAACACTTCTGCTAGCCTGTCCATGCCACACAGGCCTATCAGGGACAACACTTCTGAGCCTGTCCAGTCGACACAGGCCTATCAGGGACAACACTTCTGCCACACAGGCCTATCAGGGACAACACTTCTGCTAGCCTGTCCATGCCACACAGGCCTATCAGGGACAACACTTCTGCTAGCCTGTCCATGCCACACAGGCCTATCAGGGACAACACTTCTAGCCTGTCCATGCCACACAGGCCTATCAGGGACAACACTTCTGCCTGTCCATGCCACACAGGCCTATCAGGGACAACACTTCTGCCACACAGGTCTATCAGGGACAACACTTCTGCCACACAGGTCTATCAGGGACAACACTTCTGCCACACAGGCCTATCAGGGACAACACTTCTGCCACACAGGCCTATCAGGGACAACACTTCTGCTAGCCTGTCCATGCCACAGGTCTATCAGGGACAACACTTCTGCCACACAGGCCTATCAGGGACAACACTTCTGCCACACAGGTCTATCAGGGACAACACTTCTGCTAAAACTGGATTTTTGTTTAGAAGAGACCTCCTTTTAAAGAAAATTTACATGAAAGCCAAAAGTGTCTTCTCTGAATCTGGTATTACACTTTATGCACATGCATGAAGCCCAGTTTTCCCAGAACTATAAAAGGAGAGCCTGTTTTGTTAAACAGTTTATAAGATTCCTTAACCATTGCTCAGGCCATTCGAGTTCCTTATTTTGTTGACAATATTTGCCAACTGCTTTGCACTGGCGTTGTATGTTCCCTACCCAAACCAAGACACAAATGATGTGAACAAGGCTCTGGTAAGTAACACACAATTCTATATTTAGCTCTCCTGAGCACAATGTGCTCATGGTGAGCTTTTGTGATCGCCTTTTGTCCGGTTTCCGTCGTGCGTCGTGCGCCGTCAACATTTGTCTTGTTAACTCTCCAGAGGCCGCATTTATTGTCCAATCTTCATGAAATTTGGTCAAAAGAATGGTCTCAATGATATCTTGGATCATTTCGAAAATGGTTACCTTTGGTTGGAAAACATTGCTGCCAAGGCGCGGGGCATTTTTCCTTATATGGCTATAGTAAAACCTTGTTAACATGTTAACACTCTAGAGGCCACATTTATTGTCCAATCTTCATGAAACTTGGTAAGAAGATTCATCCCACTAATATGTTGGCCGAGTTCGAAAATGATGCCAGTTGGTTGAAAAACATGGCCGCCAGGGGACGGGGTATTTTTTCCTAATATGGCTATAGTAAAACCTTGTTAACACTCTAGAGGCCACATTTATTGTCATATCTTCATGAAATTTGGTCAGAAGATTGGTCTCAATGATATCTTGGATGAGTTCGAAAATGGTTACGTTTGCTTGAAAAACATGGCTGCCAAGGGGCGGGGCATTTTTTCTTATATGGACTTATGAATCTTCATGAAACTTTGTCAGAATATTTGTTTAAATGATATATTTGATGTGTATGAAAATGGTTCTGGTCTGTTGAAAAACGTGGCTGCCAGGGTGTGTGTGTTCACTAGTCATGAAAGTTGGTAAGAACATTTTTTTCTAATGACATCTTGGGCTGCACATAACAGGTCAGTTCCTTTGAATCTCAGGTGAGCAACTTTGGACCTTTCAGGCCCTCTTGTCTAAATTTATTTTTAAAATTGCTGAATATTTTTTCAGTTCAGGAGTTCTTTAATCCTATGCTGGGCTTGTAGTAAGCTACAGTCCCATATGGGTCACTGGGCTTGTAGTAAGCTACAGTCCCATATGGGTCACTGGGCTTGTAGTAAGCTACAGTCCCATATGGGTCACATGGCTTGTAGTAAGCTACAGTCCCATATGGGTCACATGGCTTGTAGTAAGCTACAGTCCCATATGGGTCACATAAACTGTTTCGACATTTTGAAATTTCTTATCCAGGAACATAATAGAACAATATTTTTAACTAAATGCCAAAATGATGAAAAGTGAATTAATAATCATATTATTTAAATATATATTTAAAGAATAGTGTACATTTACAATAATTAATATAAGGAACAAAAAATATTTTGAATCCAAAAACAAAATCCATAATTTAGCTCTAAAGGTTTTTTATATGTGCATGTTTGTGTTATCCCCTGCCACAATAATGGTAGGGGGAATGTGGGAATGCCATTTGTCTGTCCAATGGTTCATCAATCAATCAGCCTGTCTGTAAAACTTTTTTTTTCTATGCATATCTCGTATACCCTTTGACAGATTCTCATTGAACATGGCTAAATGTAAGTCATTGTGACAGTGTGCAGAAGGCAACAGTAAGTCATGCCAATGCAAGGTCATACTTCAAGGTTGAAAGTTTGACATCCATTTTTGTGTCCTTGTCCATATTTGCGTTAATTTTTTTTAAAGATATTCATGAAATGTGATAAACATAGTCAGGTAATTGAGGTGATGTGCTGAAGGCATCAGTCACTCAAGGTCAAGGTCATTCTTCAAGGTTAAAATTGTGAGCTCCATTTTCGAGTCTGCTCCATAAGCCTTATACCCTTTGATGGGTTTTAATAAAATATACTTAAATGTTTAGGTCATTGAGATGATTCAAAGAAGGCCTAAATCAGTCGCACTTGCTTAAGTTCAAGGGTTTATTAAAGGTAAATCATTTTTAATTGTGATTGTTTTTTGTACCTGCTACATATGACCTATACCCACTGAAGGATTATCATGAAAACTGAATCATGCCATGCAGAAGTTGTCTATATAAGTGAATAAATCACGCTGGTTCAAAGAAATTGTCAATGTAACTTTCATTTAAGAAATAAAAAAGGAATTTTGTAAATCTCCACTCTCACCAAGTTAGTAAAAAGATTATTTTATGTACGCATGTAATTTGACATGATTTTTTATTACAGCAAAGTAGACACTGTTGTATTATTTGTTATGGTATAATGCTATGGATACTCTTCCACACTGTGCATGTACACTATGTGTTCTGTAGACATATATTAACCCCAGATTGTGTTTTTCAGGCTTTAGTTTCCAATTATCATTTCATTCATTTGCTGTTAACAGTTTAGTTTCCATGGCAACAAATATATTCTACTTCCACATGGTTGCTTTATGTATCAGCAATAAAACTAAAGCACACTTATTTGCATAACTAATGACAAACAGGGAATAAATCCCCCTAATTCGTTTTCAGTATGGTCAAATAGCATCTTGCTTAAGATTCCTTATTGATTTGTTTGCCTCTTATTTCCTTATAATGTGTTTGCCTTAACCCATTTATGCCTAGCGTCTAGAAAAAAGGCCATGGCAAACAGCGTAGACCCAGATGAGACGCCGCATAATGCGGCGTCTCATCTGGGTCTGCGCTGTTTGCTGAAAGAAATTTCTGTAAGAAATATTCTAAATATAGAAATTAGTATGCTAGACATCCCTAATTTTGGAAATAAATTGATCCAATTTTGAAGGATGGGAGAGTCCACTGGGCATAAATGGGTTAATTTTCTCAACAGTTATAATAAAGAGCTAATCTGTGCTCCAGATAAGCATAATGTGTTATTGAAAACGATTTACATTTTCTTGAAAATGCTTTGATTATGAAAATGCATCTTCAAAATACTGATTAATTTCTCCGAAAACAAACGGCAAACTCATAACTGTTCTGTTCTATTTGGTAATTGGAGTAATTTTCCCTTTTCAAACTAGCTTAAGCATGGCTTCAAACTTTTAACGATATAATACAAGAAAGAAACCCAACATGCCTGGTTCCTGAATCTTTTTGAATCTTATCAGATGTTTGCATTTTTTTAATGGTTATGTATAAACTAGATTTTACATAAATATTTATAAAGAAATGAAGCTAAATTCTGGAAGTGAAAAACAATGTATACAAGAAAATTGGAAGGAAAAAAACTAATGCACTTAAACAATTATCAGTTTATCTGCAGCCCTTTTGTTTTTGTTTCCAGTTCAAAGAAATATATTGTAATAGTGAAAAACTATCATATGTGAAACAGTAGATGACAAATGGGTAGGTATTATATAACATACAAGTATACATGATGTGAAGTCTATGGTCCATTCTGTAAACAAAGTTCTAAAAAATTGTGTTAGAATAATGTTGGTTGCATACATGCACATTAATATGAATATTATAACAGGTTTTTTGTATTTGTTCTATTGTATTCATTTTTGTTTCAATGATTAAGAAATAATCATTTCATTGAATGCTATGATTTTATCAAGATTTTTTTATATTATCTAGATTTGTGACTTTGTCTGGATTTGTTTAATATCACCTTTCATCTGTCTTGATGTGGGTTTACAAATAAACAAAGCATCCTTTTTGTGGACATTTTCCATCAGTTTTTCCTTAAAAATAATGATAAAGCTTTAGCAGATTTTAAGATTTGTACTTAAAAGTCCATGAAGACAGGGGAAAATATTAAAAATATGGGAAAATATGTTTGTTTTTTGTCTCAGAGCACAGAATATATTTCTAGTGCCTTGAAGAACATCACACCTTAGACTATGTGCAGTAGAAAGCATTTAAAAAATGACCTTACTATTGTTTTATTGCTACTTGAATTACTCCCAAACCATTTCGTATTCGCATTACTGCGATTGTTGCCCTGTTCCATTCAGGTTTTGTTACTCAGTTCCATGAAATTAGCGACTAAGCTAATCAGGGACAACACTATCTGCTTTTATGGTATTTTTCGTTTAAAGAAAGTTTGTTCAAAACAAAAAAAACAAGATTAAGATCAAGAATATCGACATAGTGTTGAACCTGATTAGCCTGCGCAAACTCCATAGGCTAAATTTTATTATTGGACGACACTTTATGCATGTGCATTAAGCCCAGTGTTTCCAGAACAAAGATCATTGGATGAGTGAGTCATATCTACCTGTCTGAATAAATGTTGATTAATCATAGGTTAAAGCACATTTTCATTGGGATTGAACACATTTTGAACTGAGGAAAATCATTGTAATTTATCACCAGTCATTGGGATTTATATGCATTTTCTAGTGCATCTTCAACCCCATATGGGTCATCCCTGTAGTGACTACACCTATGCCAAAAGTCTGGGGAGTAACAGGTGACCTGAATGGAGAGAAAGCTGCCCTCAGAATGAGTGAACTTGTGTCATAAATCAATGGAGATTATCTAGAATATCTATCAGATAATTGTGCTGGGCAGTGAGAAAACTGTAATTGATATACATCTGTCATGATGTGGAGGATATATATAGAGACAGGAGGCCTTTTCTGGTGAAAAATATTAATACTTTCATTGTTAAATGCATTTCTTATTTGTTGATAGTATTTATCAAGCTGTACATTTTGATGATAGGATGAGCATTGTTATCTGTTTAAAAGGTCGACTTACGCTCGATTGGTCATTGTCGGCTTGGGTACTACTTACATGTACCCCGGGTACTCTTAAGTATACTAACATGTACCCCGGGTACGGTAAATATACTTTATCGTACCCGGTTGATATTAGACTGTACCCGAGTTGTATTCCCGCCCAAAATCCGATGTCTTAAAACGCGCTACTGATTACCATAAAACGATATTGTTTTTCTTCTTTTTTAAAAAAAGCATCAACATGCTTTTTGCGTATGACTTTCAATAATATAGAGGCCATTTTACAGAAAATTGACATGAATGTGAATTTAATTAATTGAAAAAAATTAGCCGACAACAACCGATTTAGCGTTAAATTTCCCGGGTATGTTTTAGTTTATTTACATCTAAGTATACTAAAAGAGTACCCGGGGAACATTTAAGTAGTCCCCGAGCCGACAATGACAAATCGAGCTCGAGTTACTTTTGGAAAGAAGGATCATATATTCTATGTACGCTGGTTTCTAGGAAAACATTGTTTGTAAAGACAAAGTATCTCAGTTATTACACTTTCCTCCGTGACATTTAGAAGAGACTTCTTTTTAATGAAAAAAAATCATATAATCTTATAATAGTCATCTCTGATTAGGTTAATATGGGGCGATACATTAAACGCATGAACATGAATTAAGAGAGGTTTTCCAACAGCATGATTAATACATGTATGAATGTTGTTAATTTCTAGTAAATATAATATAAAATGATGATAAAAGCCAATTTTAACTTTATAATCAATATTCAACAAATGCTGATTGATTTAACATTAAACCCAAGTATTTCAAGTTTCTAATTGATGTGACTAACTGGTTTGTTTAGTCTTTACACATTTCTATAAATTATGCAATTGCAATACTTAAAGATCTGTGTAAGTCAGTCGGACCTGAGTCTGGTATGGTGTACGAACTGGTCCCAAACTGTTCTAAACCGTCCGGGACGGTTTATAAAGCGTCCCGGACAGTTTGTAAACCATCCCGGATGGTTTACAAACCGTCCGGGATGGTTTAGAAAAGTTTTGGAACGTTCGTGCGCATAAACTGTCTGAGACGGTTTAAATTGTCCGATACAGTATTATTGCTGGACAGTAGGTTTTTTATGTCCCCCACTATAGTAGTGGGGGACATATTGTTTTTGCCCTGTCTGTTGGTTGGTTGGTTGGTTGGTCTGTTGGTTGGTTGGTCTGTTGGTTGGTTGGTCTGTTTGCGCCAACATTAACATTTTGCATTAACTTTTGCTATATTGAATATAGAAACTTGATATTTGGCATGCATGTGTATCTCATGAAGCTGCACATTTTGAGAGGTGAAAGGTCAGGGTCATCCTTCAAGGTCAGAGGTCAAATATATTTGGCCAAAATCGCTCATTTTATGAATACTTTTGCAAAATTTAAGATAGCAACTTGATATTTGGCATGCATGTGTATCTCATGGAGCTGCACATTTTGAGTAGTGAAAGGTCAAGGTCAAGGTCATCCTTCAAGGTGAGAGGTCAAATATATGTGGCCCAAATCACTTATTTTATGAATACTTTTGCAATATTGAAGATAGCAACTTGATATTTGGCATGCATGTGTATCTCATGGAGCTGCACATTTTGAGTCGTGAAAGGTTAAGGTCATCCTTCAAGGTCAGAGGTCAAATATATGTGGCCCAAATCGCTTATTTTATGAATACCTTTGCAATATTGAAGATAGCAACTTGATATTTGGTATGCATGTGTATCTCATGGAGCTGCACATTTTGAGTGGTGAAAGGTCAAGGTCATCATTCAAGGTCAAATATATGTGGCCCAAATCGCTTATTTTATGAATACTTTTGCAATATTGAAGATAGCAACTTGATATTTGGCATGCATGTGTATCTCATGGAGCTGCACATTTTGAGTGGTGAAAGGTCAAGGTCAAGGTCATCCTTCAAGGTCAAACATCATATAGGGGGACATTGTGTTTCACAAACACATCTTGTTTTTCAAAAGGATAATACTTTTTCAAGTAAGCAATTGACAAAAATACCGCAAGTAAAGCCGGAGATTGAAAATGTTCTGAATTAGTTAAAGAAATACTGTTTGTTTTTTTTATAATTGATTTTAAGCTAATCTATTTTTTGAAAAAAAATTATGAGCTATTGTCATCACCTTGGCGTCGGCGTTATGGCGTCGGCGTCCGGTTAAGTTTTGCGTTTAGGTCCACTTTTCTCAGAAAGTATCAATGCTATTGCATTCAAACTTGGTACACTTACTTACTATCATGAGGGGACTGGGCAGGCAAAGTTAGATAACTCTGGCGTGCATTTAGACAGAATTATGTGCCCTTTTTATACTTAGAAAATTGAAATTTTTGGATAAGTTTTGCGTTTAGGTCCACTTTTCTCAGAAAGTATCAATGCTATTGCATTCAAACTTGGTACACTTACTTACTATCATGAGGGGACTGGGCAGGCAAAGTTAGATAACTCTGGCGTGCATTTTGACAGAATTATGTGCCCTTTTTATACTTAGAAAATTGAAAATTTTGGTTAAGTTTTGTGTTTAGGTCCATCTTATTCCTTAAGTATCAAAGCTATTGCTTTCATACTTGCAACACTTACTAACTATCATAAGGGGACTGTGCAGGCAAAGCAATTTAACTCTGACTGGCATTTTGACAGAATTATGTGCCCTTTTTATACTTAGAAAATTGAAAAATTTGGTTAAGTTTTGTGTTTAGGTCCACTTTATTCCTACAGTATCAAAGCTATTGCTTTCATACTTGCAACACTTATTAACTATCATAAGGGGACCGTGCAGGCAAAGTTATGTAACTCTGACTTGCATTTGGACGGAATTATGGGCCCTTTATACTTAGAAAATTGAAAATTTGTATCATAGATATTGCTTTCATACTTGGAACACTCACAAACTATCATAAGGGTACAGTAAAAGGACAAGTTGCATAACTCTGGTTGTCATTGTTACGGAATTATGGCCTTTTTTTACTTAGTAACTTTGAATATATGGTTAAATTTTGTGTTTCGATCCACTTTACTTCTTAAGTATCAAGGCTATTGCTTTCAAACTTCAAATACTTTCATGCTATCATGAGGTTACTGTACCTGGCAAGTTGAATTTTACCTTGACCTTTGAATGACCTTGACTCTGAAGGTCAAATTATTAAATTTTGCTAAAATTGCCATAACTTCTTTATTTATGATTAGATTTGATTGATACTTTGACAAAACTACTCTTACCTGACATACCACAATAGACTCCACCCCAAACCATCCCCCGTGCCCTCCCCCCCTCCCCCCCTCCCCCCCCGTGCCCTCCCCCCCCTCCCCCACCCTATTTTTTTTTTTTAAGATCATCTCACAAATGACCACCACACCCTCACACTATACCCCCACCCACCCCCCCACCCCCCCATCCCCCCATTTTTGTTTTTTTGAATTTTTTTTTGAATTTTTTTTTAAGATCATCTCACAAATTACCACCACAACCCTCACACTATACCCCCCCCCCATTTTTTTTTTTTTTTAAACGGTCCCCCCCCCCCCCCCCCCCCCCCCCCCCCCCCCCCCCCCGATTTATTTATTTTTTAATTTTTTTTTCGCTTGTTTGGAAGATAATGTAATAAATGTCCACAACCCCACACTATACACCCCTCTTCACTCCACCCCTCCCTCCTTTGTGATTGAAAATGAGAGTCCCTTCACCTTTAAAAAGAAAATAGATGAGCAGTCTGCACCCGCAAGGCGGTGCTCTTGTTTAATTTTGTTATAAAAATATACTGGACCTTACAGAAATTAAATTTCATCATTCTTTTTTGTTTATGTGTTTTGAAATTCTAGCAATGGTAAGAAAGCAATTTATGATTTTTCTTCTGTACTTGTTATTTACTCTTTAAATTGGTTTGAAATAATTTGTTCTTTTAAATGGTATATCAACGAAGTGTTGTAATCCTTAATTATGTCAGATTCTGATTGGTTGATTGACTCCTCGTCAAAAGCTAAGCTGTACTATAATTTATGCCAGGAAACTGTCTGCGCTGTTTGCTTAAAGGAATTTCTGTAAGAAATATTCTAAATATAGAAATAAATATACTAGACATCCCTCATTTTGGAAATAAATTGATCCAATTTGAAAGGATGGGAGAGTCCACTCGGCATAAATGGTTTAATGTGTTCTAATGCTCAGGGCATAGTTCCAATCGGATGTAAAATATTCTCAATAAAACCATCAAAATGACATCTCATAATTTTTACCAATCAAATGCTGGTATAAGCTGGTATACCCCTTACCAAATATGGACACTTAGTGGAACACCATCACCATATTTGGAGACTGCCATAGAACACCATGGGTACACCATAAAACCATATGAAACACATTGTTTCCCTATCAAAATCACAAAAAATGGCTAAGTTTTAGATGTGACATTACAATAAAGATATATGATCTCCCTTTCAACTTATCAAACCAGGATTCTTAACACAAAGAGGTGTGGTCAAGACCCTGTCAACATTCCAAGTCTTGAAAAACAGTAATATCAACGTGCTGCTTGTCTGCAACAATTGTCTGCTAGTCTGCAACACCATCTGTTACTTCACTTAAGATGAATGCACTTCTGTTACTGAAAAATAAAAAAAACAACATTTGTAGCAATATTGGTGAAGAGCAACAAAGATTTTGTAGGTGTAAAGAGTTTGTTCTAAATTACTTGAGCAGTCATAGATATGTTACGCACCCAATGTGTTTTGTGCAAGAGGAAATATTTACATATATATTGCCTGCAATTTATCTGTTAAAATAATCTTGCATCTGAAGGTCTATTAGAACAATACTTGATACTTGCCTCTATTGTGTCGCTGAGCACTTTTAATTAAAGGGACCGTTTCACAGATTTTGGCAATTGTATTGAAGTCTGTCATTAAATGCTTGAATGTGATAAATGTTAACATTTGAGCTAACTAGCTCCAGTGAAAAACTATATACAAAAATAAAGAAAGAAAGTAATCCTCAACTGGGCTCGAACCACAGACCCTTTGAGTAAAAGTCTAACTCTTAAACCACTCGGCCATCTGTGCTCTCAAATCGTGTGGTGTTTTTTATACTAACATAAGTATATTATCCTAGTTGTGTCACAAAATATAATGAAAACAACACAACTCTGCACTTTTTTCAATAGTTTTGCGTTTAAAACACTTTATAATTTTCAGGGTTTTAAATTGTCAAAATATGCATATAATGGATATTTTTGAGCATCGTAAATGTTCAGTATTACTGTTTCCTCACAAATAGCGTAACTAAAAAAAATCTGCCAATTTTATATAATTGTTTTCAATTTTGTCAATTTACTAAATGTGAAAAAGTCCCTTTTACACACAATCATCACCTGACCTCATGTTGACCTACTTACCCCCATTACAGGTAATGGGGGCTATATAGGAGTCACTTTGTTGGTCTGTCTGTCTGTCTGTCTGTCTGTCTGTCGGTATGTCTGTCCCAAAAATGTGATCTGATCTGCACCAAAATTGGTCAGAAGATGTATCTAGATGATGTCTAGGTCAAGTTTTAATATGGGTCATTCCGTGTCAAAAACTAGGTCACGGGGTCACTTAGTGCGTTTTAAACAGAAAGTTTGTCTGGACCATAACTTTTAAAATGACTTGGTACATATGTTCATCATCATGGGACGGTGTGTCGCATGAAAGAAGTACGTCAATATCTCAAAGGTCAAAGTCACACTTTGATTTCAAATGTAAAATGCAGGCCATTATAAAATTAGTTGTTTATTGTGAGATTTTTAAATCATTTGGCACATTTGTTCACCATTATTGGACGGTGTGTCGTGCGAAAGAATTATGGTGATATCTCCAAGGTCAAGGTCACACGTTGAGTTCAAAGGTAAAAAATGGCCATAAATGACCTTGTCCTGGCCATAACTATGTTGTTAATGGTGAGATTTTAAAATCATTTGGCAAATTTGTTCACCATCATTGGACGGTGTGTCATGCGAAAGAATTACGTCGATAACTCAAAGGTCAAGGTCACACTTTGAGTTCAAAGGTCAAAAATGGCAATAAATAAGCTTGTCCGGGCCATAACTATATCGTTTATTGTGAGATTTTAAAATCTTTTGGCACATTTGTTCACCATCATTTGACGGTGTGTCACGCGAAAGAATTACGTCTATATTTCCAAGGTCAAGGTCACACTTTGAGTTCAAAGGTCAAAAATGGCCATAGATGAGCCTGTCCGGGCCATAACTATGTCTTCATTGTGAGATTTTAAAATCATTTGTTCACCATCATTGGACGGTGTGTCACACGAAAAAATTATGTTGATATCTCCAAGGTCAAGGTCACACTTTGAGTTTAAAGGTCAAAAATTGCCATACAAAATTTTGTCCGGGCCATAACTATGTCATTCATTGTGAGATTTTAAAATGACTCTGTACATTTATTTTGTTCACAGTCATTGAATGGCGTGACATGCGAAAGAATTCAAGAGTTCGCGGGTCAAAATGGCCATAAATGATAATGGCACAATAATTCTGAAAAATGGCCATAAATTTGCTTGTCTTGTTTTGTGAAGACAGCATGAAAAATAGTCTATGTCAATACAGCATGAGGGGGTATACGTCACGTCTGTGACAAAGCTCTAGTTCAGAAAGTCTTAATTCTTAGTTATCACAAAATGTGTTTGGTATAACATCAATGTCTCTTTCTACGAAGAATTGATATTTGCTTGGATGATATATGAACACTATTAACACAAACACAACATCTGACCTTAATTTGACCTTGACATTGGTCTACTTTTGTACTAAGACTAATTCAGGAATCCAAATTCTTGGTTAACCCAAATTGACAGTGTGATTCAGATCAATACTTTAAAGCTTGTATACTTCCAATCAGCAAGTTCACATCATCTGACCTCATTTAAAGCTTGTATACTTCCAATCAGCAATCTCACATCATCTCACCTCATTTAAAGCTTGTATACTTCCAATCAGCAATCTCACATCATCTCACCTCATTTAAAGCTTGTATACTTCCAATCAGCAATCTCACATCATCTCACCTCATTTAAAGCTTGTATACTTCCAATCAGCAATCTCACATCATCTCACCTCATTTAAAGCTTGTATACTTCCAATCAGCAATCTCACATCATCTGACCTCATTTTGACTTTTAAATTGACCCTATTTGGACCAGGAGTTACTGAAATGAATTCTGGCAAGGATTATACCTGGGGCATCAGCATTTGTTGAACGCAGCATCTTGTTATTAAATGTAGATAAAAAATTTGTTTTTAACTTTTTTATAAAGTTATATCATTATTTATACTTTTGAAATTTACCTAATTGTTGCTATGTCCTGTTAAATAAAGCATGTATCATACGATTAACATGTGTTCGGCACTGTAATGTATCAGTGCTACCGAAAGTGGATTTGGCTACTTTTGCAAAAGCAAAAAGGTGATAATTTGTTTTCTCAGATTTAGAACCTAGGTACACTGATTATCACTGCAATCTCAGATAATTAGGGGTGAATGTCTTACACAGCATTCCTAGTCCATATGGACTCCACTTTTTCTGAGATAATCTCCCAGTACACTGAAGCCAACAACTTTGCAATAAATTATAACAATTTCCTGGTATTTATTTGTGTATCTGGTGTGATAATCAAAATTGAGCCGTAGGGTTGATGTAAAACGTTTTCTATAATTTTGATGTGTACATATGTGCGTGCGGTGCTATTTTCCATGTGGTATTTCAGTTTGTTCAATTTTATGGTTTTGAGTATGCATGGTATTGTGCATAATTATGTTTAGATCTGCAATCTGCAAAATGCATTACAACTACTTCCATTTTGGTTTGTTACACTATGGGCCATTATAACAGCTAGCAAATTACAAATAATGTACATATCTTTATCATTTTGTTTATGAAAAGGCTTGACAATTCATCTTTTAGCGTTGTGCCCCATATTTTGCAATATATCATATTTGCCCTTGTTATTGTTTAAGAGAGGCAAACATTAAATCTATTTCAAATACCATTTGTAAAATTTTGGGGATACAAAAAATGGTACTTTGACAAAAAAATTGGCAGTGTGATATATATTTCACCATTTAATAGCAGCCTTTTTGCATATTGGACTGCTGCATTAATAGGACAAAAGTCATGCTTGCATGAAAACAGTGCACTACCAGTTTTCTTGAAAAAATGCAGGTTGGCTAAGATACTTAAAATGTCTGTGCCAGCCAGGTGTGGGAGTATGTTATCAATCAGAGGGAAAAATGGTAATGGATTCTAAAAGAATTCTTGAGAAAAATTGATAGTGCTTGTGTTTTACTTGTTGTTTTTTTGCAAAGAAAGATAATTATATAAAAAATTATCAACTCCTCCACATACAAGGATAAAAAGTTAACCCATTTATGCCTAGCGTCCTGAAAAAAGGACTTTGCAAACAGCGTAGACCCAGATGAGACGCCGCATGAGGCGGCGTCTCATCTGGGTCTACAGGGCCCTCATTTGGCCGTTTTTACCGCCGAATATCGGCGGCTTCCCCCATGAAAAAGTATACTTTTTTCCCCTTTTTCAGCTAAAATTCCCCCTCCAATTTTTTTTTTTTTTTTTTTTTTTTTTTTTTCTACCTATGTTGCCAGCTGGTATGGTGCTACTAACCTTTGATTAAATTTTATTTTTTTATTTATGTAAAGCACATTAAAATATAGCAATTTTAGGTGTTGAATGGTTGGTGAAAAGATCTTATAAAATTCCCCTTTTCGCCCAAAATGACGCGAAATTCCCCCTTATGAGGGCTGTGGGTGGCTTACCCTAGCAGCAAGAGAGGGCCCTGGTCTACGCTGTTTTCTTATAGGAATTTCTGTAAGAAATATTCTAAATATAGAAAAAAGTATACTAGACATCCCTAATTTTGGCAATAAATTGATCCAATTTAGAAGGATGGGAGAGTCCACTAGGCATAAATGGTTTAAGAATTTACCTGTGAGATGAAAACATATGGTTTTTTAGTTGAGGATAAAGATTCTTCAAGATTTGAGCCTTGCTCTTAGATAACGAGGATAATAATGAATGTGATTAAAGTAACTTTCCAGATTAACCTCGAAAGTCTTATCAGGTTAATCAGGGACAACACTTACATTTCTGCCTATTACATTTTTTATTTCATGGATGTATCATCTTAAACGAAATCCAGTATAGGCGGAATGAGTTGTCTGTTATTGGTCTGAGCAGTAGGCATAAGCTTATCTAGGACAATACTCCCACATTTAGCCTTGGCATTAACTTATCTAGGACAATACTCCCACATTCAGCCTTGGCATAAACTTATCTAGGACAATACTCCCACATTCAGCCTTGGCATAAGCTTATCTAGGACAATACTCCCACATTCAGCCTTGGCATAAGCTTATCTAGGACAATACTCCCACATTCAGCCTTGGCATAAGCTTATCTAGGACAATACTCCCACATTCAGCCTTGGCATAAACTTATCTAGGACAATACTCCCACATTCAGCCTTGGCATAAGCTTATCTAGGGCATAAGCTTATCTAGGACAATACTCCCACATTCAGCCTTGGCATAAGCTTATCTAGGACAATACTCCCACATTCAGCCTTGGCATAAACTTATCTAGGACAATACTCCCACATTCAGCCTTGTTTTCCATTTGGTTCTTGTGACCACACTTCCAGGTCTGTGGATATCTTGCACTTTCTTAGGATCTCCAGGGATAACCCAAACACAACATTTAGTGAATGTTATCTCAGGGCAGCCCCATCAACAGCCAGTATGCTTATAAAAGTGCATGTTCACTTTTACTCCATATACCTTGCTTTATGTTATTCCATCATGTTTACCTGTTTGAAGGTCTGCCATGAATCTTGTTGTTTGGATCTAAAATACAGTGTTTATACAGAATCTGTTTATAGAGAACAGATTTAGTGTTTCTATGTAGTTTTCACAGTATGCGGGTGTTTCATGGTATATGGTTAAATTCACAGCCATCCTTTTGTCATGGGAAATATCAGAAATGTTTGATTCCAGATAATCGATGGTGTTTGTTTCCTGTCTGAGTTGCTATCTAGGTAATCTTCTAGATTTTCATCATTTGAATATTGTTTCTCATTCAAAAATACAACTCAGAGTTCATGGCATATTCATTGCTGATTAATTCCTCGCAAAACATTCAAGATTTGGACTTCTGTTGTGAGGATAGTTATTTGTTGGCTATTACCTTATACATCAACAGGCATACAATGATAAGTTTTTTAATATCCGCTATTGAGACCTTTGGGGCAAGGCTTCTCTTGAAAAACCCGCATAAATGTTCATCTCATGAAAATAAATTCCTATAATAATACAACAAAAAACAAACAGAGATGCAGAAAATAATTTTATAGATTTTAGAAATGTATAACTTGTCCTCAATATTTAAGTCTTCCTGTTCACAAAATTCTTCTTTAATGTTTTACGATTATAATTTGTGTGTATATGTTAAATTTGGAGAAAAAGCATTATAACCAACAAGTGTCATTTATGTTTTGTATTACTCTTGCAAATTTATTCATCTTGTGTGGTTTATTAAGCAAGAACAAACATGCAATGTTGATCTATTGATATGAGGTCTTCACCATAATCGCATGAATTATAAATACATTATAAAGACATTTAGATGATGATAGTGGCTAGAAAGTTCCTTGGAAATTAATAAATAAGTCTTTTACTAAATAACCTAGTTGCATGGGAACTCATTTCTATGGGATTACCATGGTAACAGAAATCAATTTTGTGTATGTATGGTATCTGCAGGTGGCATTGTGCTTTCACACATAAGATATAGGCTAGTGGTAAGGGTGACAGAGATGTGTGACTATTTTTGGCCCCCTTTGGAAATGTTTTTAATGTAACAATCTGCCCAGCACAATTGTTAGTGACCAATGAGGTGTGGGCTGCTGTTATTAAATATCCCTTATTATACCCTTCATGATGTATTATGGTTATTAAATAGGAATAACACCAACAACAAATCATTTCCAAAAACCCTTTACCCCTTAGATATGTATTTTTACGCATTTGTAGTCACTTAAAAAGTTAAATTTAATGAAAGACCTTTCTTACTAGATTCAAGTTTTAAAGGCTTCATTTCCAACCCTTGGATACTGATGAACAGCAAGCAGCATTAAACCTGAACTGACTGCAAGTTACGCACATGCTGTTCAGGTTTTATGCTGATTGCACATAGCCATTTTCACTTTGCTTCTGAGTGGAAAAGGGTTAAGGTGGACATTTTTTGTCCTGATTAGCCTGTGTGGACTGCACTGGCTAATCAGAGAGGGAGAGGACACTTTACACACATACATCAAGCCCCATTGTATGTAAGCAAGGCTCCTATTATCCACATTAGACCTGACTACTAGAAAATCATTGGTCATTTAGTTTAGTTGGATTTAAAAAAGGTCAGTTAACCCTTTGCATGCTGGGAAATTTGTCGTCTGCTAAAATGTCGTCTGCAGAATTTCTAAAATTAGCATTTTCTTCGATTTTTTTCAAAGAATACTATCAGAATAGCAAACAGTTTGGATCCTGATGAGACGCCACGTCATCTGGATCCAAACTGTTTGCAAAGGCCTTTAAAATTCAGCTCCAGCGCTTTAAGGGTTAATTGCTGAAAAAAGACAAATTTTTACTAGTTTTGTAGTATTTAATTAGTTGTTTGCCCCCTAAATACATTTTCCCATTTCACTTGATTTTGTATTAATCATGAAATCCATTCTAAGAAAATGAGAGTAATTTACACCTGAGGATTTCACATTGTTTACCTTACATGTGAAAAAGGTGCTTGTAACAAATCTTGATAAAAAACAAACAAACTCAGCAGTCAATCGTCTCTAGTTCTTAAGCATTTTATGTGTTTTCCCCCTAAAATAAACTTGCTCATTTAGCTAAATGGGCTAATAATTATGCAATCCATTATATGAAAAAACGCAGTAATTGACCGCGGAGCTGAATATCTTCACTTATTATATAATGCTTACTTATGATGCAAGTGAACGTATCAGATCTTGATGAAATTCATCAGCAATTAAGAAACTTAATGTTTAAATTGATTTCTAATATTAGTTAATAGGTATTATTTACCATGGTAACAATACCAACATAAATTCCAAAGGAAGCTTAATTGGAGACAAAGCATTAGACCTCCAGGATTCTTTGCTTTCCCTGTTCTCGGTTCTAATACCATTATTTTGATTGAATTATCTGGTCAAGGACACTCATTCAAATGAGTTGTCCTTTGAGAAAACGTAACATGGTAATGATGGCATGGCAAAACATGGTAATGATGGCATGGCGGTAATGATGATCCTTTTTTGATGATCCATAAATAGTATAAGTGGACAATGGTAATTCTGGACAATCTACGATACTGGTAATTCCAATAATGGTGATAATGCTGATTGTTTTTGTGTGGTGGTGTTGATGCTGATGGTGTTCTGGAAAAACGGGGCTTAATGCATATGCATAAACTGCTTACCCAAATTTAGCCTGTGCAGTAAGCACAGGATAATCAGGGATGACACTTTCCACCTACACTGGACATTTCTGCCTAGACTTTTTTGCTAAGAAGAGACTGCCTTTAAACGAAAAATTCCATTAAAGCAGAAAGTGCTGTCCCTGATTAGCCTGTGTGGATTGCACAGGCTAATCTGGGACAACACTTTAAGCCAATGCATTAAGCCCACCTTCCCTAGAACGTGATTCTTATGATTGTTATAATGCTGATTACTGTAGTGTTTTGTTGTTGCTAGAGGTGGTGGGGGTGTTGATGCTGTTGATATTCTCTATTTCAGAAGAACATAGAGTACATCTTTCTGGTGATATTCTCTATTTCAGGAGAACATAGACTACATCTTTCTGGTGATATTCTCTATTTCAGGAGAACATAGAGTACATCTTTCTGGTGATATTTGGGGTGGAGGCGGTTATGAAGATTATAGCCTATGGTTTTCTACTACATTCTGGTGCTTACCTAAGAAATGGCTGGAACATTCTAGATTTTATCATTGTAGTTATAGGGTAAGTAAAAATCACAATATGTTGTATATTTTAATGTTTATCCAAATTTTTTGTATGAGCAGGACAATGTTATTTAACAATGTTTCAATGCTAATTAAAGTCTTGCTCCACTAAAATACACAGACTGAGGTACAATTTGTTTCAATGTCAAGACACAGCATATTTATCTAATTCGTACCGATACATATAACAAAGAAGTGCGTTTTGTTGTCTGATCAATGATTATTATTGATATTAAATGAAAATGTCATTGAAAACGGTTTAAGTTTAACAATATCAATTTGAACTTGTGTTGTCCTTTGTATAATTTTAATTGAACCACATGATGCAAAATGGCTTGTCTGCCATATGCGGCTAGAGTAGGTCCAGCCCAGCCTGTTACTTGGTGTCAAACACGGAAGTGATTTCAATCTTTAATGGTAGAGTTTTCCTTCAAGATATCTGCTTTTCTACAATGCGAAATTACTTGGCCTATGGCAGAGAATTTCATAATACTCTTGTAATTACTGCTTCAGAGAATTTGGACAAAATTAGGAAATAACTTCATAAATTGAGTTGTTTATGTTCAGACAGACACATACAAAGTCTATTTTGGGAGTCATTGGGTATGCATTCTAAGTAGCTTTAGTCCAGCAGGTGTAACTTCTCATTCTGGTCAGGAGCTACGCTGTTCCCTATAAAATCTTGCAAGGTTTCATGGTCTCATTAGCGCAAAGGGTAGGTCTTGGTAAGAATACACAGATGCGCAAATTGGGCTGGAACTTCTCTGGCTGCATATGGCATAAGAGCCATTGGGCTGGAACTTCTCTGGCTGCATATGGCATAAGAGCCATTGGGCTGGAACTTCTCTGGCTGCATATGGCATAAGAGCCATTAGGCTGGAACTTCTCTGGCTGCATATGGCATAAGAGCCATTGGGTTGGAACTTCTCTGGCTGCATATGGCATAAGAGCCATTAGGCTGGAACTTCTCTGGCTGCATATGGCATAAGAGCCATTGGGCTGGAACTTCTCTGGCTGCATATGGCATAAGAGCCATTGGGCTGGAACTTCTCTGGCTGCATATGGCATAAGAGCCATTGGGCTGGAACTTCTCTGGCTGCATATGGCATAAGAGCCATTGGGCTGGAACTTCTCTGGCTGCATATGGCATAAGAGCCATTGGGCTGGAACTTCTCTGGCTGCATATGGCATAAGAGCCACTGGGCTGGAACTTCTCTGGCTGCATATGGCATAAGAGCCATTGGGCTGGAACTTCTCTTGCTGCATATGGCATAAGAGCCATGTTTGCCTGATGAGGTTCCTATATATAAGAACTGAAAAAGCTAGCAGGAATTACTATGCAAGGGAGTGATTGGCACATAATATTGTTCTGATCATTGTGATATCTCTCTTCATACAGAAAAGAAATTAGATGCCAGCATTCAATTTCAGAATTTCACCACAGGCAGTTAATATAACAGTTACTGGAAATAAGGAAATTAGCCTGCCTTCTCTCACAACAGTTACAGTTATAGAGGATTTAAAAGCCATTTTAACTAGATTTTAAAGCAGAATTTGTTTTCTTGTACATTCTAACCTCGCTGTGGGATAATAAGGCTTAATGCAAGAGTATAAAGTGTTTTCCCAAATAAGCCTGTGCAGTCTGCTAAGAATAATCAAGGAAAAACTTTGCACCTAGATTGGATTTTTGTTAGAAGCGACTCTTTTTGAACCCAAAAGTTCATAAAGGCGGGAACAGTTGTCCCTAAATTTACCTGTACAGATTTCACAGGCTAATTTGGGACTTCAGACTTTATTTAGGCACCATTTTCCCAGACTGCGGCTCATGTATATAACCATTTAGCAGTCAGGAAAGAGTTATAGCATGTTGACATTATATTTATGTTCTTTTATAAATGAGTTTTATCACAATTTAGAACTATATCAATGAAGGAATTATGAAACATAATGTGTGTTGGTCACTACATTGACACTTTTTCTTCTTTCTCGTTTCAGAATAATTAGTTTAGTATTATCATTAAGCATAGAAGACGATGTATTCGATATCAAGGCTCTGCGAGCATTTAGGGTGTTACGACCCCTTCGTCTTGTATCCAGAGCCCCAAGTAAGTAAATGAGTCTTGTAATGGGAAAACTGGGGTTAACGCATGCGTGTTATGTTAGTTAACCCTTTCCCACTTAGATACATATTTTGACGCATTTGTAGTCGCGTAGAAAGTTTTATTTAATTAAAAACCTTTTTATGCTCCCGGTAGGGTGGCATATAGAAGTTGAACTGTCCGTCAGTCTGTCCGTCTGTCTGTTCATCCGTCCGAAAACTTTAACATCGGCCATAACTTTTGCAATATTGAAGATAGCAACTTGATATTTGGCATGCATATGTATCTCATGAAGCTGCACATTTTGAGTGGTGAAAGGTCAAGGTCATCCTTCAAGGTCAAAATTCAAAAAATACAATCCAAGGGAAGTAATAGGCTTCAAAAGGGAGATAATTTATAAACCTGCCAAATGATATTGACATTTTATTTCAAAGCGATGCAATAGGGGGCATTGTGTTTCCCAGGTCGGACCTCAAAGAGACCTCGTGAAGAGGTCGGTAGGACCTGTAAATAAACTCTGATATACACACGGGCATTGTGTTTCTGACAAACACATCTCTTGTTTTACTAAATTCAAGTTTTAAAGGTTTCAGTTCCAACCATTTGATACTGATGAGCAGCAAGCAGCATAAAACCTGAACAGACTGTGAGTTACTCGCAGGCTGTTCTGGTTTTATGCTGTTTGCACATAGCCATTTTCACTTAGTTTCTAAGTGGGAAAGGGTGAAGTGTGGTCACATATTAGCCGTACGCTAAGGTTTATCAGGGACAACACTTTCTGCCTTCACTGAATTTTCATTAATAAGATACCTCTTTTAAACAAAAAATTCCATAAAAGTTGATAGTGTCATCCCAAATTACCAAATTAGCCTGTGCAGACTACACAGGCTAATCTCGGATTACTCTTAACGCATGCATTAAACCTAGTTTTCTCAGAAAGCTGTGCAAATATTTGGAGTGGTGTTGGTGCTACGTACAGTTTGTATGGGACAGTTCCTCTGTAATAGCTTTATACTATCACACCTACTGTGAAGCCAATGTTATTAATTGGTTACTTATAATTGGTTTTCTTTTCAAAACCACCCTATCAAATGTTCAAGGAATCTTTTAGTCTAAACTCATATATCAGACATTACAAAAAAATCAATAAATTTAAGATCCAACGAAATTTCTCAACTTAATGAATATACAAATTTTAATCTCATCTAAAAGAAATGAAACCGTTATAAGTTATAGTAAAATGACAATGTTATACTGAGAGAGGAACAAT
Organism: Dreissena polymorpha; assembly: GCF_020536995.1. Lineage (NCBI taxonomy): Eukaryota > Metazoa > Mollusca > Bivalvia > Myida > Dreissenidae > Dreissena > Dreissena polymorpha. Next base: position 157,520,357 of record NC_068355.1, read on the forward strand.
AACTGGGTCAAACTGAGAGTTGATTGATTTTTTTACCACTAGTTATTGGCTGTTATGTCTGAAAAATTAATTTGCTGGTAATTACATGTTTATGAATAGGTTTTTATTTCAAATATTAATATACATCTTTAAATTTGGGAAGTTTATAATGTATTTTCTTATGCAATAGCATAGAATTTATGTTGAATGCATTACTTGGTTGTCTGAATTTTTTCTAGAAAGGATGCAATTTTGCAGAGAATGCATTAGCATCATTTGACAGCAATAAACATATCAGACCCACATGCCTAAAAGCTTACTATCTGAGTACGCCCATTTAAAATGCAATACATTCAAAGTGATACTCTTTAAAAGCCAGACCAACATTTTTTCACAAAAAACAAATGTGGCTCCTGCAGTATATTTGTGTCTTGTTCTGAGAAATCTGGGCTTAATTCATGTGCGTAAAGTGTCATCCCAGATTAGCCTGTGCAGTCCGCACAGGCTAATCAGGGACGACACTTTCCGCCTAAACTTGATTTTCGGTAAGGAGGGACTTTCTTTAAACTAAAAATACCATAAAAGCGGAAAGTGTCATCTCTGATTAGACTGTGCGGACTGCACAGGCTAATCTGGGACGACACTTTACGCAAATGAATTAAGCCCAGTTTTCTCAGAACACGACACAATTGATTGAGCCCCACTCTGTGATAACAGTGCTATAAATGCATGTGTGTTACATGTTGTCCCAAAGCAGCACATTGAGTGAGCACAGACTGATTAAGGACTTCAGTTTCTACCCAGAATGGAGTTTCTTTTACAAGTGACTTACTTTAAACAAACAATGAAATGAAAGAGGAAATTAGAGCCATGCCTGATTAGCCTGTGCTGACTGACTTTACAGGATAATTTTGGACATTTTAACACACACAAATACTTCCCAAATACCACCAAGTATGACTCAATTATCAATCTTTCTGTTGAACTGCATGTTTCCATTGCAATAATAGGAAATAATTGAAAACAGACCTAGCAGATTTCCCATGTTTCGCTTGCATCCTATGTTTCATATTTTTTGCCCACCTTAGCACAACGTGTTCATGATGAGATGTTTTGAACTCCTTTTGTCAGTGATCGGCTGTATAACATAGTACACCCTATTGAAATACGTTTGCTTGTTTAAAGTGTACATTTCCTACATGTTGGAAAAGATCAATATTCAGAAATTAATGGGGTATTGATAAAGACTGATTTCCTTAATAATTTATAAGTAGTTCTTTATCAACTCAATTAATGAAAGTTGATAGTTACAAATGTTCTGTATAAATACTTCAAGATTTTGTATTAGAGAGAGTCGAGTTTGGTTAGCCGTCACGACTGGACGGAGGTGCTCGGCTCATAGATGTTTTACAATGCGAACTATACGATCACTATAATAAAGAATGTTTTTACCATGAATTGGGTTGTTATTCTATCGACTATGTGATAGCTGTGCATCATCTGATGCGCATTTTCAGTGGTTTCTCAATTCTCTTTGGTATAGGACTCGTTCTTATTGATTTTGGGATGAAAAATCACTTAAATATCTATATTGGGAAATGTTAGAGAAAGCTGACTAACATTTAGGTTAAAGCTGCATGATTTTAAACCAGTTTTAATTAGGTAGAGCCCTATAACTGGTCTTTGTTATATCAGGTATAACACAAAAATGGTCATCAACATTTACCTTGTGAACACTCTATAGGTTACATTTATTGCATCTCATGAAACTCAGTCAGAACATTTGGCCCAATAATATCTGGGCTGACTTTGAACTTGGTCACATGTGGTTACAAACCAGGTCACATGTATTGAACATAAGTAAATTATGTATTAATTCATGTTTACTGAGATGGGTCTTCAACTATTTCAGCAGACAACTTCTAGAACTGACCCAGACAATTACAAATAATTGAACAATGCTCTGTGAAAAGGGGGTTTAATGCATGTGCATAAAGTGACGTCCCAGATTAACCTCTGCAGTCTGCACACGCTTATCAGGGACGACATTTTCCACCTAAACTGTATTTTCATCAATAACAGTCTTCCTTTAAATGAAAATAACACTAAAAGCGGAAGGCGTCGTCCCTGTTCTTGGACGACACTTAAAGCTCATTCATTAAGCCCCCTTTTGACAAAGAGCGGCTGAATTACTGTTAAAGGTTATTCACCTTTTGTTAAAAGCTTGAGTGGACTCTAAACTAAAATGTGTCTATGTAGACATACAATTTAGATCTTTAGAAATAGAAATGACAAATCCAAGGGGAAATGTTCCATGTTTAAAGTTACTTGATTAATAGCCCTTCTCAATAGTGCCTTTGAGATCCCAAGAGCTTTGGCTTATGATTGGATATTAAGCAGAAAACTGACTGGCAATAGAATCATTTTTCAAGTTTTAATCGCATGAGTTACCGTGTCAGATGTGGGATTATTGATGTGAATGCAACTGGCAAAAATTAATTTGCAACAGTGTCAAGCTCAATTTCAGTGCCCTAATACATATGCTGGCCATAAGGGGTAGTTTTTTGACATGTGTAAGCACATATATTAGAATACTGTGCCTTAGAATTTCTGTCTCATTTGATTGATATTTGTACCATATTTTTGGCGAAAAGGCAGCTTGACTGTGAGATCTGTGAGACATGGCCTGCACCTTAACAAACATCATGTTTGCTATATTTTGCTTTGACTTGCTTATAAGATGGCGTAAAATAACTTCTGTAAAGGAGCTTTCTCCAGATCTCTCCAAAGATATTTAACCTTTAGCATGCTGGGAAATTTGTCGTCTGCTAAAATGTTGTCTGCTGAATTTCTAAAATGAGCATTTTCTTCGATTTTTTTCAAAGAATACTATCAGAATAGCAAACAGTTTGGATCCTGATAAGACACCAAGTTCTGTGGCGTCTCATCTGGATCCAAACTGTTTGCAAAGGCCTTCAAAATTCGTATCCAGCACTGAAAGAGTTAATAACTGGTTCTTTTAAAGAATGGACCTGAGAGCTCTATAAGCCTAAAATTAGATTAAATACATTTTCAATAATTACATGTAAGTTTGCAAGTACAAGTTAAAGTAAAATAATTAGTTTATCAAAAATCACAGTTTTTAATAGATTTGTGGTTAAATTATTGATAATTCAGATGTCCATGTTTTTTTATACCCCCACAAACGAAGTTTAGGGGGGTATATAGGAGTGAGCTTGTCTGTCGGTCTGTCGGTCGGTCCGTATAAAGTGTCCGCTCTCTAATTCAAGTAGTTTTCATCCGATCTTCACCAAACTTGGTCAGAATTTGTATCTAGATGATCTTAAGGCCAAGTTCCAACATGGGCCATGCCGGGTCAAAAACTAGGTCACGTGGTCACTTAGTGCGTTTTAAACATTCAGCATTTTGTCCGCTCTCTAATTCAAGTAGTTTTCATCGGATCTTCACCAAACTTGGTCAGAAGTTGTATCTACATGATGTCTAGGCCAAGTTTGAACATGGGCCTTGCCGGGTCAAAAACTAGGTCACCGGGTCACTTAGTACGTTTTACACATTGAGCATGGTGTCCGCTCTCTATTTCAAGTAATTTAAATCCAATCTTCACCACACTTGGTCAGAAGTTGTAACTAGATGATGTGTAGGTCAAGTTCGAACATGGGCCATGCCGGGTCAAAAACTAGGTCACGGGGTCACTTAGTGTGTTTTAAACCTCACCATGTTGTCTGCTCTCTAATTCAAGTAGTTTTTTATCCAATCTTCACCAAAATTGGTCAGAAGTTGTATCTTGATAATGTCTAGGGCAAGTTTGAATATGGGTCATGCCGAGTCAAAAACAAGGTGAAGGGGTCACTTAGGGCGTTTTAAACATCACAATGTTGTCCGCTCTCTAATTTAAGTAGTTTTCATCCAATCTTCACCAAACTTGGTCATAAGTTGTATCTAGATGATGTCTAGTTCAAGTTTGAATATGGGTCATGCGGGGTCAAAAACTAGGTCACGGGGTCTCTTAGTGTGTTTTAAACCTCACCATGTTGTCCGCTCTCTAATTCAAGTAATTTTCATCCAATCTTCACCAAACTTGGTCAGAAGTTGTATCTAGATGATGTCTAGTTCAAGTGTGAATATGGGTCATGCCGGGTCAAAAACTAGGTCACAGGGTATCTTAGTGCATTTTAAACCTCACCATGTTGTCTGCTCTCTAATTCAAGTAGTTTTCATCCAATCCTCACCAAACTTGGTCACAAGTTTTATCTAAATGATCTCTAGGACAAGTTTTAACATAGGCCATTCCGGGCCTAAAACTAGGTCATGGGGTCACTTATTGCGTTTTTTAACATTCAGCATGGTGTCAGCTCTCTAATTCAAGTAGTTTACATCCGATCTTCACCAAACTTGGTCAGAAGTTTTATGAAGATGATCTTACGGCCAAGTTAGAACATGGACCTTTCTGGGTCAAAAACTAGGTCAAGGGGTCACTTAGTGCGTTTTAAAAATTGAGCATGGTGTCCGCTGTTTTTTTGTGAAGACGACATGCAGAATATTATGTGTCAATGCGGCATGTGGGGGTATTCGTCACGTCTGTGACAAAGCTCTAGTTCTCTCAAATCTAGTCGGTGTGCGGCTTGAATTATAAGTAATTCAGAAATCACCATTTTGTTTTCTCTCATCACTGTTGTTTTTGTCCCTCATCTTGGTTTTACCTCAATCACAGTAATATTCGTCTATTTCAGGTTTGCAGGTGGTCCTCAACTCTATCGTGCGGGCAATGGTGCCTTTATTCCACATTGGTCTCCTTGTCATCTTTGTGATCATCATCTACGCCATTATTGGTCTGGAGCTCTTCTCAGGAAAACTGCATGAAACGTGCTTCATCAATGGAACAAGTAAGAGCAGTCACTGAACTGGGAAAATGGGCCTTAAGTGTCTTGTCAGATTATTCTGTGCAGTATGCATACGGTACTCAGGGACAACACCTTCTGCTTTCATGTACGTTTTTGTTGAAAGGAAGTGTCTTCTAAACAAAAATCCAGTGTTGGTGTAAGTGTTGTCCCTGAAGTGTTGGTGTAAGTGTTGGTGTAAGTGTTGTCCCTGAAGTGTTGGTGTAAGTGTTGTCCCTGATCAGCCTATGGGGACTGCACAGGTTAATCTGGGATGACAATTTCCATAAATGCATTAAGTCCAGTTTTCCCTGAACAAAAATAGGACTGTAAAGCACCGATGCAACACTCTTTCAAAAAGTAAAACTTTGCTTCGTTTGTTTCTTCTAGACAAAATAATGATAGTTTGGTATAAATGAATCATCATTTGCCCAAACGCTTTGAAGCATTATTAAAATGATTTCTTATAAACAAAATACTTTTCTGTGATACTAAGAACTGATATCATTTGAACATGCAGTAAATTAATTATGGTGTTCAGGGGCTTTAAATGTTTAGAATGCTATACATGTATGACTTTCTTTTTAATGAGTGTCTTCCAACTTCGCAATTGAAATGAATTAGTCATGTTGTTAATTTGGTGGTAGGTTGTTGTCATTCCTGAGTTTTATATCAATATTTATTAATTTTTACTTGTGCTCTCTTTAACATGTTAGTACAAAACATACTAATAACAAAAAAGGAAATAAAATAAGCTTACACATTTATAATTATTAAAAGACATGTTTGCTTCAATACTATAAGGTTTAATATGCTTTTAAAGTTTTGAAAGACTGGGTCCTGGATATAATGAGGTCTCTTGATAATAGATATGAGCCTTGCTTTGAGACATTGGGGCTTAATGCATGCTTATAACGTATTAATCTAGATTAGCCTGTTCAGTTTGCACAGGCTATTCGGAGACAATACTTTCAGCTGTAATGGTCTTTTTGTGTGGGCTTAAATGAGGTCTCTTCTTAGCAAAAATTATGTTAAGCTGAAAGTGTCGTCGCTGATTAGCCTGTGCAGACTGCACCGGCTTATCTGGGACGACACTAAACACACATGCATTAAACCCCGTTTTCTCAGAGTATAATATTTAATATATGTCTTTATAGCGGAGTATGCCAGTGAAGATCAAAATCCGTGTGGGAAGGGATACAAGTGCGACGCCACCGCGGGCCACGTGTGTGCAACAGGGTGGGATGGGCCCAACGACGGGATCACTAACTTTGACAACATCGGCCTTGCCATGCTCACCGTGTTCCAGTGCATCACCATGGAGGGATGGACTGACGTGCTTTATGATGTAAGCCAAGGGGGATTACCTTTCACCAGGCAGAGTGCTTTTGTATGTTTTTTAAGGGTATTCCGTGAGGGCTGTTTATTTACCAAATGAAAGATGTGCAAAGCAACAAGACTTTCTACTTTTGTCTGTCTTTTAATGCCCCCTCCCCCCCCAGAATTTTTTTTTCTTCATGTTGAGAAGCATGTAGTGGTTGGCCAAATGATCTTCCTTTTCTCAGAACCTTAGTACTAGGTTAACCCTAAACAACATGTGTTTTATTACATAAATTATGCTTCCTACAAAGATCTAATACATGAATGGATGTTATATTCTAACACTATCCACACTTAAATCACTTAGTCTCATTTTGACCTTGACATTGGCATACTTTTATACTAATATAGATGATCCCAATTCAGATTTAACACTGAGCACTCACTAACACTTTCAACACACACAAATCAACTGAACTCATTTCCACCTTGACATTGACCTTCGTTTGGACTTAACCCTTTGCATGCTGGGAAATTTGTCGTCTGCTAAAATGTCGTCTGTTGAATTTCTAAAATTAGCATTTTCTCCGATTTTTATTCAAAGAATACTATCAGAATAGCAAACAGTTTGGATCCAGATGAGACGCCACGTTCTGTGGCGTCTCATCTGGATCCAAACTGTTTGCAAAGGCCTTCAAAATTCGGTTCCCGCACTGAAAGAGTTAAACTTATTCAGAAGTTCCAAATTCTGGTTTAACCTCAAATGTTGCATTTACTTTAACACCAATAATGCCTTTTACAAAACTTGTATACTTCCATGGATGATACCTATGAACATTCTCAAGAAACTAACAACAACTCTTGACCTTGACATTGATGTACTTTTAGACATTGACAAATTTAGAATGTAAAAATTATTGGTTAAATCAAATGTACTACTTTCTAAAAAGCTCTGATACTTCAATTCAACTCTCAGCACACTCACATAATCTGACCTAATTTTGATATGGTCATTGACCTAATTTTGGACTATGACTTATTTTAATGGACAGATAAATCCATACTTACCATGCTTCCACAGGTGGGCAATAGCTATTATTGAAGGCAACATGTTGTTGTATATATGTTTATTAGTTAGTTATTGTATTCAAAAGGCTATATATGGAGTAGCATGACGTTTTCTTGAAATGCTGGTTTATTTTCAATTATTCATTTTTGAAACAGATCTTTAATTTGTTAGGCAAATATCCTGTTTAAAGTTTTTATCCTTTATTATGGAAATTAATTCAAGCCAGTCTTCATATTCATTTTCAGTCCACTGGCCTGAAGCATTTTGCAATCACTACAAGAAAGTGTAATTTCTTTCAGCCAAACTAAACTATATATTTCTAATGTTCTTTAAGCCAGAGATAAATTTAATTAGCCCCTTGCTTTCAGGCTATTAGTACAAACAATTTGTAACATGCCTTTAAACCACAGATCCATGATCAACCACACACAGTGGTCCAAAAAAACTAATTCACTGCGTACCATATGCCCACTGTTTTGACACGTGCAAATCAGAAGCACAAGATGTAACCTGCCAAATAACCCCCTTGTTTCAGATCAATGATGCAATGGGGAATGAGTGGCCCTGGACGTACTTTGCCAGCCTGATCATCATTGGCTCCTTCTTCGTTCTCAACCTCGTTCTTGGTGTCCTCAGTGGGTAAGTTGGCTGTTTCCAGTACCATACAAGTGCCATTTCTCTGTGATCCATGTTCTGTAGAAATCCATTGGTTTGTGTTAATTGTATCATTAAATTTGCCAGTTACATGCATAGGGACATGCTCTGTGTTTTTTACACAACTTGTTTGCCAGTTTAGTCTGACCCTTTGCTCTGTGTACTTTGTACCACTCATTGGTCAGTACCATGCAAGTGCGCTTGCTCTTTGCTCCCTTTACCTTATACAGTAAATACAGTGTGTTCTTTGTACCACTTTTCTGTATTAATAGTACACACTCATGAAATGTTCATGAACATTGAATGAACCTTTCATGCACAACAAATAGCTGCTTTATTCATGAACTTGTGTTCATGATTGGTTCCTTAACCATAACAAGTCTAAATCATAGATTTTATATTATTTGAAGATGATAACCACTATAAGGCAATGATACTCATAATGGCAATGGTGATCATGTATTAGAAGATGATAACCACTATAAGGCAATGATACTCATAATGGCAATGGTGATCATGTATTAGAAGATGATAACCACTAATTATAAGGCAATGATACTGAGAATCGCAATGGTGATCATGTATTAGAAGATGATAACCATTATATGACAATGAGAATGATTATGGCAAGGGTGATCATTATGATCATGATGATGATAACCACTATAAGACAATGATACTGATAATGACAATTGTGATCATGATGGGCAGACAATTATGGTATTCATGATGAATGATGCAAATAGTGATGATGATGAGAATAAGGATGAGGATGGGAATAATTTTATAAAAACAAGTAAAAAACTTTACTGTATACCTGGTAGTATCGAAAATGTTTGTCAGAAAAATTGCCTTTTTGCCAAAATAACTTATATAATTAATATGCAATTAATCTTATCTTTTTCAATATGGTGAAGGAGTGGTTTATCTGTTACAGCATGATCAACATGTGCATGATTTGTTTTGGAAAACATGATGTTATGTTTGTCTGTCAGACATCTGTACACCATTAAGAAGATTTCAAGCTTATTGTTGTCTGCATATGAGAGATTTGGCAGGGAATAGCACAAGTTCAAGATTTAGAAATGATCTTGCATAGGTCAGGCATTAAATTGCTGTAATCTAATATAGGATAGCTACACAGATAAAACAGTTGTGCAAGTAATGATGGATTTGTGTTTCTACAGTTCTGAAATGCAATTATCATCAATTAATGTTGCAGCCACAAGCAGATTGCATATCATGGCAGACATCAGACATTTTCAAAGAAACCAATCACAATTTTTCCAGAGCACAAAGTAAATGGGAAAACTGTTAGATGAATTTCCCTGTGGCAGGCAATGGCTCCCAAACAAGATTTATGTTTGTCTCAGTCATCTGTTCAAATGGAGCTTTTATTAAAGGGACAGTATTACTGTTTGGGGTTAGGAAAATGTTATCTAAAAGTGGAAGCATATACATGTGTAAAATGCTTTTGAACTCTTCCAATACTGTTAAGTTGTTTGAAAGGCTTTTGATCATACATGTTTTCTTCAACCTCTCTTATTTTATGAAATTCTTTTTTTAAAGAAGACAATATAATCATCAATATGTAAACAACACAGCAGCAAGCTGAAATCTGCCTGTGCTGCTGGGAAGTCTTAGAAAACATTGATTAAAATGCTAACCAGTTTGTTCATTGAAATGCTAACCAGTTTGTTCATTGAAATGCTAACCAGTTTGTTCATAATTATTTCAGAGAGTTTTCTAAGGAGAGAGAGAAGGCAAAGGCCCGGGGCGACTTCCAGAAGTTACGAGAGAAACAACAACTTGAGGAGGACTTGAGGGGATATTTAGACTGGATTACACAAGCTGGTAAGTCAACACTACCCCTACTGGTCCCTTGTTGGGGCTGCTGGTGAGTCATCACTGCCCCTACTGGCCCCTAGTTGGAGCTGCTGGTGAGTCAACACTACCCCTACTGGCCCCTAGTTGGAGCTGCTGGTGAGTCAACACTGCCCCTACTGACCCCTAGTTGGGGCTGCTGGTGAGTCAACACTACCCCTACTGGCCCCTAGTTGGGTCTGCTGGTGAGTGAACACTGCCCCCTAGTTGGGACTGCTGGTGAGTCATCACTACCCCTACTGGCCCCTTGTTGGGGCTGCTTAGAGTCCAGCTGGTGAGTCATCACTACCCCTACTGGCCCCTTGTTGGGGCTGTTTGTGAGTCATCACTACCCCTACTGGCCCCTTGTTGGGGCTGCTTAGAGCCAGCTGGTGAGTTATTACTACCTCTACTGGCCCCTAGTTAAAGCTGCTGGTGAGTTATCACTACCTCTACTGGCCCCTTGTGGGGGCTGCTGGTGAGTCATCACTACCCCTACTGGCCCCTAGTTGGAGCTGCTGGTGAGTCAACACTGCCCCTACTGACCCCTAGTTGGGGCTGCTGGTGAGTCAACACTACCCCTACTGGCCCCTAGTTGGGTCTGCTGGTGTGTGAACACTGCCCCTACTGGCCCCTAGTTGGGACTGCTGGTGAGTCATCACTACCCCTACTGGCCCCTTGTTGGGGCTGCTTAGAGTCCAGCTGGTGAGTCATCACTACCCCTACTGGCCCCTTGTTGGGGCTGTTTGTGAGTCATCACTACCCCTACTGGCCCCTTGTTGGGGCTGCTTAGAGCCAGCTGGTGAGTTATTACTACCTCTACTGGCCCCTAGTTAAAGCTGCTGGTGAGTTATCACTACCTCTACTGGCCCCTTGTGGGGGCTGCTGGTGAGTCATCACTACCCCTACTGGCCCCTTGTTGGGGCTGCTTGTGAGTCATCACTACATCTACTGGCCCCTTGTTGGGGCTGCTTAGAGCCAGCTGGTGAGTTATCACTACCTTTACTGGCTCCTTGTTGGGGCTGCTGGTGAATCCACTACCCCCTACTGGCCCCAAGTTGGGGCTGCTTAGAGCTCTTAATTGAAGGCTCATTATCAGGCTTCTTATGCTACCACTTATTAGACTATAAATGCTCCCAGTTTTGAGGTTCTTTTAACCCCCACTCATTCAAAAACAACACCAACCAATCAAAAGTTCAGGATTGGCCAGTCATCCCAGTGCACCTACACAAAGGCCTTTAGGCTCCAGATCTGAGAGGAGACCACACTTCAATGGAAGCTCTTCTGAGGTTCCTGCAGTGCACGGCTGCCTTTGCGCTGAGAGCTTGCAAGTCCATCTATGCCCAAATATGAAGCTTCAACTTAAACCTTATGAGTACATTGAATCATTGAGTACACAATTATGTTTATCACAAAAATATGGGACTATGTTCAACTGCTATAAAGCTTTTCTGTTGCTATGAAATCCAATCTGCATAGTTTCAAAGTATTTAGAAAGCACCTATGGGTTTTGTTTAGATTCTTATGAAATTATCTCCATTTCAGAAAGGGGCATCAATTTGTCTGGAAATGTTATTTTGATACTCCTATACATTTGTATATTTTGATATGCTTCATCAACATGGGAATTCTGCCATGTTCACAAAATTCAAAAGCAGTATGCAGGGTGAGTTTCACTGTCAAGCTTTACATAGACATTTATGTCTCCAACAAAATGAATGCAAGGTCATGTAGTGATCTTGAGATTTGATTACCTACCTATTCTGAGGAGGCCCTCTATTGTCAGATGCCTCCTATTGTCCTGTTCATGTATTTATGTTTATATCTCGTGTTTCTCAAACGAAGTCTAAAACAAAAACATTATTCATATGATTTAATTGTTTCAGATAAATTATATAAAATTTTAATTATTCTTTCAAACAAAAAAAATATTGATGTGATGCAATTGTTTAATTGCAAATAAATTTCTTTCTTTTTTTTAAACAAAAACAATTATTTTGTTTTTTAAGATAACTTACATAGGTTGTGTTACATTATGTAAGTTCTTTCTTGAAACAAGAAAAACAGCTTTTACTTTTCGATAAGAAGTGTCACACTATTAGACATTATTATTATGTATCTGTTTTTTATGCCCCCGAAGGAGGGCATAAGTGATCGGACTGACCCTCAGTCTGTCTGTCTGTCCGTCTGTCTGTCCGTCACACTTTGCGTTTAGGTTTCGAAAAATGCTCATAACTTCTATGTCGATTCAGATAGCAACTTGATATGCATGTGTATCTCATGGAGCTGCACATTTTGAGTGGTGTAAGGTCATGGTCATCCTTCAAGGTCAAAAGTCAAAAACCAAATCCAAGGGAAGTAACAAGCTTTAAAGGGAGATAATTATCTGTACCTGCCAAATGATAATTATTTTTTTAATAAATCAAAGCGGCGCAGTTGGGGGCATTGTGTTTCTGACAAACACATCTCTTGTTAGAGTGACTTATTGAATTTTGTGATAAATCATTGTTTTATTTGATTTTCAGAAATGATGGATCCTGAAAATGAAGAGGAAGGGGAAGAAAGTGAGAAACAGCGGCATGGTGAGTGACTGGACTCAGCATATGGGACTCAGTCTAGGAGAACTGGGCTTAATGCATGGGCAAAAAATGTTGTCCCAGATTAACCTGTCTAATCCACAAAGGCCAATCAGGGATGACATTTTCCGCCTAAACTTGATTTTCACTAAGTTCAAACAAAAAAATCCCAAAATTAGTGTGCAGTCCACACAGACGAACTTAACCAAAATGCATTTAGGCCAGTTTTCCCAGAAGGAGGCTTACATAATCTACAGATAACTTTGCACTATAAAACAAGTTCTGGTCAAGTTTCATAGTTATTTCATATGATATAATTATTTTCTATTGAATTTTGAAGTTACATGTTTCATGCTTAAATCAAGTATTTTTTTGTTTCCATAGTTTTTCATACAAATCTCTTTAGTTATCTTTTACTTTTTGTGTTTTTTACCTCCAAATAAAGTATAATATTATAAATAATTTAACCATTGAAGAGACCATTATTAAGCTTCAAATTAAAAACTCGCTAAAAATTGTTCAGTTCCTTGGAATTAATGTTGCAGAATATATTTTCAGGGTCATGAATCAACAAAGTTTTTGTAATATCTTCTTTTGTTGTTACACATAAATCATTGCACACTTTGTTTCTTACAGTCAAAATTCCAAATGAAACTGACTCGTCAGATAAAACTGAGGATGGTATCGATGTTGATGAAGTTCAGCAGACATGGTGGCACAGAAAAAGGTTACACATCAAAAGTGTTTTTTTTTTCAACTTGCCTACCTTTTCATACTTGCATATTCTCTACAAAAACTCAATGGAACATTTTTGTAAGATAAAAGCATTGTCTTTGTGAAGTTAATTTGTTACATCACAGCTTGATTTCATAATCTCAATATCACATAGTGTATACAATTTTATAAGTTCAAGTTATCTGAAATTTGGCATATGCACAAACAGTCCTTTTTTTATGCCCTCAGATTGATAGTTGGGGGGTATATTGTTTTTGGCGTGTCTGTCTGTCATTCTGTCCCAAAACTTTAAGGTTACAGTAAATTTTTATGCCCCCCTTCGAAGAAGAGGGGGTATATTGCTTTGCTCATGTCGGTCTGTCGGTCGGTCTGTCGGTCCGTCCACCAGGTGGTTGTCAGATGATAACTCAAGAACGCTTGGGCCTAGGATCATGAAACTTCATAGGTACATTGATCATGACTCGCAGATGACCCCTATTGATTTTGAGGTCACTAGGTCAAAGATCAAGGTCACGGTGACCCGAAATAGTAAAATGGTTTTTGGATGATAACTCAAGAATGCATACGCCGCCAACAGGGCCAACTCTGAACAATATAACTGAAGCAACTGGTCTGTAATCCTAAATCTATAATTATCAGTCCAATGAAACATCATCCTTAGAGTAAAATAAAGTGGATCAGTAAAAATATTATCAGAATATGATTTTTTTTGTATATTTTGTATATTAAATATTGTGTTAATGTTTAATTTTGTTGATAAATATAAATATAAGCAGGACAGGGGAGGTAATACACTATTATATCTTTCTTATATACAGGGGAAACAAATGCAATAAGTTAAAATTTCATGTTTAATGAATAGAGGATATCACCCCCCCCAATTTTTTTTTTAAACATCATGTAATAAATTACCACACCCCACATTAAACCCCCCTCTCACCCCCCCCCCACCCTCCTACCCCCCCCCCCACCCCCCTACCCACACACCCCCCATTTTTTTTTGTTAAACATCTAATAAATAACCCCACCCCACATTATACCACCCTCTCACTCCCCCCTACCCCCCACACCCCCCCCCCATTTTTTAAACATCTAATAAATTACCACACCCCACTATTATACCCCCCTCTCACTCCCCCCTACCCCCCCCCCCCCCAATTTTTTTTTAAACATCTAATAATTACCCCACCCCACATTATTACCCCTCTCACCCCCACCCCACCCCCCACCCCCCCATTTTTTGTTTAAACATCTTTTAAATTACCACACCCCACATTATAACCCCCTCTCACCCCCCACCCCCCCTACACCCCCCTACCCCCCCACCCACCCAACTCAATTTTTTTTTGTAAACATCTAATAAATTACCCCACCCCACATTATTACCCCCTCTCACCCCCCTACCCCACCCCCACCCCCCCCCAATTTTTTTTTTTAAACATCTTATAAATTACCACACCCTACATTATTCCCCCCTCTCACCCCCCCTACCCCCCACCCCCCTACCCCCCCACCCCCACCCCCCCAATATTTTTTTTAAACATCTTATAAATTACCACACCCCACATTATAACCCCCCTCTCACACCCTCTACCCCCCCTTCTACACACCCCCACCCCCCAATTTTTTTTTAACATCTTATAAATTATACCCCACCCCACATTATAACCCCCTCTCATCCCCCACCCCCCCTACCCTCCCCCACCCCCCACCCACCCCAATTTTTTTTTTAAACATCTTATAAATTACCATACCCCACATTATAACCCCCTCTCACCCCCCTACCCCCCATCCCCCTACCCCCCCCCCACCCCGCACCCCCCCAAAAAAATATTTATTTTTAAACATCTTATAAATTACCACACCCCACATTATACCCCCCTCTCACCCCCCTACCCCCCCCACCCCCCCCTACTCCCCCCACCCCCCACCCCCCAATTTTTTTTTTTTAAACATCTTATAAATTACCACAACCCCACATTATACCCCCCTCTCACTCCCCCCTAACCCCCACCCCCCCCCCCCCATTTTATTTAAACATCTAATAAATTACCACAAACCACATTTTACCCCCCTCTCACTCCCCTACCCCCCTACCCCCCCACCCCCCCCGCCCAATTTTTTTTTAACATCTTATAAATTACCACACCCCACATTATACCCCCCTCTCAGCCACCCCCCACCCCCACCCAAAATTTTTTTTTTTTTTTTTTAAACTGATAAATTACCCCACCCCACATTATACCCCCCTCTCACTCCCCCCTTGATCATGATTGGCAGATGACCCCTATTGATTTTCAGGTCACAGGTCACTAGGTCAAAGGTCAAGGTCACAGTGACTCGAAATAGTACAATGGTTTTCCGGATGATAACTTACATTAGGTCAAAGGTCAAGGTCACAGTGACAAAAAACGTATTCACACAATGGCTGCCACTACAACTGACAGCCCATATGGGGGGCATGCATGTTTTACAAACAGCCCTTGTTCCAATAACTTTTGAAATATTGAACATCGCAACTTGATATTTGGCATGCATGTGCATCTCATGGAGCTGCACATTTTGAGTGGTGAAAGGTCAAGGTCATCCTTCAAGGTCAAAAATTTAAAACTTTAATGTATTTAAGTTTTATAATAATTTTTGAAATATTGAACATAGCAACTTGATATTTGGCATGCATGTGTATCTCATGGAGCTGCAGATTTTGAGTGGTGAAAGGTCAAGGTCATCCTTCAAGGTCAAAGGTTGAACATTTAAAACTTTAACTTAGTAAAGTTTTGCAATAACTTTTGAAATATTGAACATAGCAACTTGATATTTGGCATGCATGTGTATTTCATGGAGCTGCACATTTTGAGTGGTGAAAGGTCAAGGTCAAGGTCATCCTTCAATGTCAAAGGTAAAAAAAAAAAGTGGTGCATTAGGGGGCATTGTGTTTCTGACAAACACATCTCTTGTTTAAACTTGTAAAAATGTGTTCTAAATTTCAAAATAACTATGCAATATGTTTTCCATTGCAAACTAGCGTTCAGATATTTAATAAAAGTTCACACATTCTTATGTAGAAATGTGCTCAGGTGTTTTCAGATTAAAATACTTGGCCTTATAGGAAACGTTTTGTCATCATTTCAATACTTCACGAAAAGCAGAGATTAAAATAAGAATGAGATACATATTTGAAAAAATAACAACAGCCTTTCAACAGTACTGAGAATTAAATGAAACTTGGCTGTTTTATAATTTTATAAAAACTAATAAAGAAAAATTATCAGGACCTGTTTCCGACTTCAACGTTATCTGGAACTTTTAAGTGATTTTATGATATCAATGTTCAGCTATATCAGTTTAAATATGAGGCTGGCTGGGTACACATGGCTAAATGCTTGTGCAGGAAGTGATATGAGGCTGGCTGAGTACACATGGCTAAATGCTTGGGCAGGAAGTGTCCACCCAGATTAGCCTGTGAAGTCTGGGAAAGAGGCTGCAGACCTCATTAAGAAATAAAGTTATGTTTCCAATCTACTTCTTTTAAACATAATTTCCATAAAAGTGTTGTCCCTTATTAGCTTACTACGTACTACACAGGCTAATCTGGGACTACACTTTACAGACATGCATTTAGCCCTGCTATCCCAAAGAGTGGCACATATTCCCAAGTATAATTTGTATAAAATGAAATTTAATCCTTTACCACTTGGATACATATTTTCACAAATTTGTAGTCCCTCTGAAAAATATATTTAATTAAAGACCTTTCTTACTAGATTCAAAATTTTAAGGCTTCATTTCCAAACCTTAGATACTGATGAGCAGCAAACAGCATAAAACCTGAACAGACTGGGAGTTACTGGCAGGCTGTTCTGGTTTTATGCTGTTTGCATATAGCCATTTTCACTTTGCTTATGAGTGGGAAAGGGTTAATGTGAGGACCTAAGGCCTTGCTTGCTGTAAACTCTGCTCATTATGAAAATCTCCTATATACCATGTTATATTAACTTTTTGTAAACATTTTAAAACTTTTGGACATTGTGGGGTTTAATATGTTGACAGTAAATATTAAATGTCTGTTCTAAATTCCCTTTGTGCTCTTGATTTTTTGGGCACACTTTGCCAGTTTGACTTGTTTTGTGAAAAGGCATGCTTTATTTATAGGTTGTTAAATGCTTATCTTCCTATTAGTTATTAAATTGAAGTAGCTTTAAAAAAGTCATTTTTCTAACCTGTAATATGGAGAACATTTCACCCCTGTCACCAGAAATGTGCTATTATGTATCTATTTTTATCTATTCTTCAAAGAAAGTAGATTCATATCAAAAGGTGTTGTCAAATGTGTATAATCATCTTTTCGATGAAATTATGATGTGTTAATACAAAGCAACGTACAAACATAGAACGCATTTTGGTCATAAGCTATGCTGTCTACATATGGCATAAGACCCATTATCGCACAATTCAGCTAAAATGATGTTAAGCATATTTTCCCATGATTGTCTTGAGATGTTTACTTTGACAGAAATTACCATGACATTAAATTAGGGTGCAATTGCATGTGTTTGATATAGTTAGATTTTATATGTTAAAGTGGAGAGTTCCTATGAGTGCTTGATTTTCCCTGTATGTACTTTTCTTTGGAACACAATTTGAATTTTTCTGGGGTTTAATAATTACTACAACTGATTTGTTTTATAGACAGAAAATATGCTGTAAACATTGCAAACATTTATGTTCAAATATGAATGTAGCTTTTCAATGTTATATAACATTTAATGAGACTGTTAAGATGCTGTTTATGATTATTATTTAAAAAACTTTTCTAGAAAGTAACAGTTATGGCAAAATGTGTTCTCAGGGATAAATGTAAGTGTTCTTTTATACGGATTTCTTGGGGTGCAATGTAACCGATATTTCATAAGCTTTCTGAAGATTTGTTTGGGGTATGATTAAGAGGTTACTTGTATTAAATTTTCTTAAGAGTTTTTCATAAAGTTTTCTAAGAGTTGTTTTCATAAGGTTTTCCATTGAAAGAGTGTAAAAGTTACTTCATAATGTTTTGTACATCCAAGATGTTTTCATAAAGTGTTCTGAGAGACATTTCGTTTAGGTTTTCCCATAGTACAGAGTAACAGTTACTTCATAATGTTTTCGCTCACCACAGATTTTTTACTTTCAGCCTTATGTTTCCTTTCAGTCGAAGGTTCCAGAAGCTGAACCGTCGATGTCGAAGAGCGTGCAGGTTGTTTGTGAAGAGCAAACCATTCTACTGGACTGTGATAGTCATGGTGTTCCTGAACACATGTGTGCTAACCTCTGAGCATTATCTGCAGCCCCAATGGCTCGATCAATTTCAAGGTGATTTTTACGTGCTATTTCTAAAATGTTAATTTTGAAATCACAAATGGAGCTAAATTCAGAGTAACTGGCCTTACTGAGTCTTTCTCTGGGAGAACTGAGCTTAATGTATGTGCATAAAATGTCGTACCAGGTTAATCAGGGATGACAATTTCCGCTATTATGGTCTCTTTTACACGAAAATCTAGTATAGGTGTAATGTGTCGTAAAATATGAATACATAAATATTAGATTAATCAACAACTCTTATATATATTTTAAATATTAGAATAATAATACTTATATGCAATAAATATATTTCAGCGGAAGTTCTTGGTGTTGACAAATTAAGCCAAAATTCATTTTTTTGATGGACTACTATTTTACTCTTTTCAGAGATTGCCAACATTTTCTTTGTGTCTCTGTTCACGATGGAAATGCTCGTCAAGATGTACAGTCTTGGGCTTCAAGGCTACTTTGTGTCGCTGTTTAACCGCTTCGACAGCTTTGTAGTGCTGTGCAGCATAGCAGAGGTGATATTTATCATGACTGGGGTCTTACCACCGCTTGGTGTCAGCGTGCTGCGATGCGCACGCCTCCTGCGTGTGTTCAAGGCAACCAGGTTAGGGTGATAGTTTATGTGGAAGGGTTTTAAAAAGTAGCCACAAATATTGGAAATGGTTGTACTCCTGAAGTGCAAATTTGTTATGTTTGTACTTGTACAGGAAGAAACTTTACCTGAAAAATGGTTTATATTTTAAGATACTTAGTTTTTAACATTTTAAAAAGACCCAAATGAGAGTTTAGCTAATTGGCAGAGTTTTATTGTCTTGTATTCATTTTCTCTTTTGGAAGTACATTTGCAGTATAAATCTTTCTGTGCTTGGTTTATTGTTGACAAAAGATCATGCAAAATCAATTTCTTAGGTATTACTTTTTTTTTTAAAGAGCACAAAAAGCTTTTACATGGTAACATACTTTGTCATGTTCAATCGTAAGTATGTACTAAAATCATTATTATTAGTTGCACATCACTTTTCGTTTAAGTCGTGGGATAACCAATCCATAAACTGAACAAAATTCGTAAGAAAAATCCGCTTTTTTATCAAAAATCATAAATCCTCAAATAGACATGTCAGCAAAGGCCATTTTTGAGAAACCACACAATTTCATGTCGAAAAATATAAATGATAGTTAATTTTTATTTCTAGATACTGGTCGTCTCTCCGTAACCTGGTGGCCTCGCTCCTCAACAGTTTGCGCTCTATTGCCAGCTTGCTACTGCTGCTCTTCCTGTTCATTGTCATCTTTGCCCTGCTTGGAATGCAGTTGTTTGGAGGGAAGTTCAACTTCAAGACTGACAAACCGCGCAGTAACTTCGACACGTTCTATCAGTCACTCCTGACTGTCTTTCAGGTGAGAGACTTTTTAGTACCATGGCTAAAACGCAACCTTGTGGTAGGTAAACTTATTTTGTATTGCATATATGGAGGAAATACATATATATATATATTTCAAGTCAAGCAAACCAGCGGACACATGTTTACAATTGTGCAAATTGATTCTTTGCGATTGCCATAGTGAGCAGCTTCACTGAATGAATAGCAGATATTTCGTATTTTAAATAAATTTACTTTTAAAACTCTGCACAAAGTATGTTAAAATCTAACAGGATCTACCAAGAATGTTTTATAGTCTTTTAGTTAAAATAATATTGAACTGAAGCACTTAAAGGTCACGGTTGCATAATTGATTGCATGTCTACCTTTGCAAGTCTACCTAGAAATAGTATCAGAGGTCTTTAACCCTTTAACACTTAATATGTAATTTGATGTGTTTGAAGTCGTTAAGAAAGTTAATTAAATTAATGACCTTTCTAACTAGATTCAAGTTTTTTAGGCTTCATTTCCAACCCTTAGAAACTGATGAGCAGCACACAGCATAAAACCTGAATAGACTGCGAGTTACTTGCAGGCTGTTCTGGTTTTATGCTGTTTGCACATAGCCATTTTAACTTTGCTTCATGTAGGAAAGGGTTAATTGGATTCCATTTTGGAGCATTGTGATTAACTCTTCCTAAAACATCAATAATACCATTTGTCAGAAGCAATAGTTTAAATATTAAGCGTTTTTTAAAATTGTTTTTTGCAGTTAATGTCTAAGTTAAATACTCTTTTAGCTCACAAATGCCTGTTTTCCTTTAATAAGAATATTATAAAAGTGTATACAAGTTTGTACATGCTGTTCTCAGATCCTGACCGGTGAGGACTGGAATGCTGCCATGTACGACGGGATCAAGGCATACGGGGGCGTGTCTGAGTTAGGATCCCTCGTGTGCATGTACTTTGTGATATTATTCATCTGTGGTAACTGTATCCTTCCTGTGAAATGTACATTGGGGCTATCAGATTGTGAATTTTAATATGTTTCTCATGAATTATGATGCGTGGAGTGCTTTTGTAAACCTTGGCTTAAATGTTAAGGTCATTAAGAGGATGTGTAGAAGGCATGAGTCACTCATGCTGGGGCAAGATAACATAACAATGTCAAAGTTTGAGCCTCCATTTGATTTTCCATTCAATAGAAGGTCTTTCATGAAACTTGGCTACAATATTTTTGTCATTGAGACGATGCGCATGCAGAAGGCATGAGTAGGTCATATATACTCAACATCAAGGTTATACTTCAAGAGGTAATGTTTATATCTTAGAGAATCCTATTACACTTACAATCGGCGTTTGAAATCAAATAACACTAAAAGAAAGTGTTTCACATAAAGATTTCCACAATATACCAGGATATTTGCCAGTTTTTCTCTCTTCCTTGACATTTGCACTCAGATATCCTTCTGAATGTGTTCTTGGCCATCGCTGTGGACAATCTTGCAGACGCTCAAAGTTTAACAGAAATAGAGGAAGAGAAGGAGGAAGAACGACAAAGGACCCGATCTATACGACGCTCAAAGAGTAAATCTCCCGAGAAAACGGATATTAAGGTTTGATTATACAAAGTCTTATATTATTACTATTAATTAAGTGTTTCAATGAACTTTTTTATGCCCCGGGTAGGGTGGCATATAGCAGTTGAACTGTCTGTCAGTCAGTATGTCAGTATGTGTGTATGTCAGTTAGTCCGTCCGTCAGAAAAAAACTTTAACATCGGCCATAACTTTTTCACTATTGAAGATAGCAACTTGATATTTGGCCTGCATGTGTATCTCATGGAGCTGAACATTTTGAGTGGTGAAAGGTGAAGGTCAAGGTCATTTTTCAAGGTCAAATGTCAAATATATGGCGTCTGTCCGTCCGAAAACTTTAACATTGGCCATAACTTTTTCAATATTGAAGATAGCAACTTGATATTTGGCATGCATGTGTATCTCATGAAGCTGCACATTTTGAGTGGTGGAAATTCAAGGTCAAGGTCATCCTTCAAGGTCAAAGGTCAAAAATAAATAAATAAATAAAAGCGGCGTTATCATGCAGCTGCGCATTTTGAGTGGTGGAAGTTCAAGGTCAAGGTCATCCTTCAAGGTCAAGGTCATCCTACAAGGTCAAAGGTCAAAAAATAATATTTTTAAAGCGGCGTTCTCATGAAGCTGCACATTTTGAGTGGTGGATGTTCAAGGCCAAGGTCATCCTTCAAGGTCAAAGGTCAAACTTTTTCTTTTTTTTCAAAGCGGCGCAATAGGGAGCATTGTGTTTCTGACGAACACATCTCTTGTTTAAAGATGGAGTATATCGGTTGTTAAATGGACATGTTCACAGATTTTTTTATTATTTTTATTTTTATTAATTTTATGTCCCCAGATCGAATGATGGGGGGCACATTGTTTTTGGCCTTTCTGTCTGTCATTATGTCCCAAAACTTTAACCTTGGTTAAAGTTTTGCGATAACTTTTGCAATATTGAAGATAGCAACTTGATATTTGGCATGGATGTGTATCTCATGAAGCTTCACATTTTGAGTGGTGAAAGGTGAAGGTCATCCTTCAAGGTCAAAATTTAAAAAATACAATCCAAAGGAAGTAATAAGCTTTAAAAGAGAGATAATTTCTAAACCTTCCAAATGATATATTGAAATATTATTTCAAAGCGGCGCAATAGGGGGCATTGTGTTTCTGACAAACTCATCTCTTGTTAAATATTAAATTATGATAATTATTAAGTGTAATTTTCACAATAGTTTAAATAATTGCAATAATTACAAAGAAAAAGATAGTTAAAAAAATGTTCATGCTGAAGGGATCAAACCAAGGACCTATAGAAGCAAAAGCAAACTTGCTACTATTACACCACACAGTCTTTCACCATGGCCCATGTAGTTAAAACCTTTGTCAGTATGACACGAATATGCTTAGGTATTGATGAAAATCATTACAAATGCATTTTAATGTTTAATTTCTAGCAAATTTTTATTTTAATGATTTATTTGACTATCTTGGCTTTACTTAAGCTTGATTGAGTATTGATATTTTTCAAATTCATAGACATATTAAACTGAAGAGCCTCGACACCCATCACTTTGCTTCCTTTATACCATGTTGATCTGTATCCTCTACAGGGTGAGGAGGATGAGGGGGTAGGGATGAACGGGGACGAGGGCAGGGCCATGGACGGAGATTATGACGATGAGACACTGAGCCGTCGCCCTAGCAACCGCAGCTCCAGAAGGTCAGTAGGCTGCTCTAAGGTCGTATTATCAAAGCTCTTTTGGTGTATTAAAGTAAACCTCGCATTCAATTTTTGTTGTGATCATTTATGTTTTGTGCCTGCAGCATTCAAGAACAGAAACATATGTGATTCTTTTCCAGAATTACCCATATAAAACAAGATTATCCATTGTTAACTATCTTGCCATAAATGTAGTTGTACATGTATTTATTATACCCCCATAAACGAAGTTTAGGGGATATATAGGAGTGAGCTTGTCTTTCTGTCGCTCCGTATTAATTGTCCGCTCTAATATTCAAGTTGTTTTCATCCTTTCTTCACCAAACTTGGTCAGAAGTTATATCTAGATGATGTCTAGGCAAGTTCGAATATGGATGCCAGGTCAAAAACTAGGTTATGGGGCCACTTAGTGCATTTTAAACATTGAGCATGGTGTCCACTCTCTATTTCAAGTAGTTTTCTTTTGATCTTCACCAAACTTGGTCAGAAGTTGTATCTAGATGATGTCTAGGCCAAGTGCGAACATGGGTCATGGCAGGTCAAAAACTAGGTCACGGGGTCACTTAGTGCGTTTTAAACATTGAGCATGGTGTCCGCTCTCTAATTCAAGTAGTTTTCATCCATTCTTCACCAAACTTGGTCAGAAGTTGTATCTAGATGATGTCTAGGTCAAATTTGAATATGGGTTATGTCGGGTCAAAAACTAGGTCATTGGGTTGCTTAGTGCGTTTAAAACATTCAGCATGGTGTCCGCTCTCTAATTCAAGTAGTTTGTATCAAATATCTTCACCAAACTTGGTCAGAAGTTGTATCTAGATGATCTCTACGCCGAGTTTAAACATGGGCCATGGTGGGCCAAAAACTAGGTCACAGGGTCACTTTGTGCTTTTTTTAACATTCATCATGGTGTCCGCTCTCTAATTCAAGTAGTTTTCATCCGATCTTCACCAAAGTTGGTCAGAAGTTTTATCTAGATGATCTTAAGGCCAAGTTCGAACATGGGCCATGCCAGATCAAAAACTAGGTAAAGGGGTCACTTAATACTTTATACACATACAGCATGGTGTCCACTCTCTAATTCAAGTAGTTTTCATCCGATCTTCACCACGCTTGGTCAGAAGTTGTATCTAGATGATGTGTAGGTCAAGTTTGAACATGGGCCATGCCAGGTCAGCAACTAGGTCACCGGGTCACTTAGT
This sequence comes from Dreissena polymorpha, assembly GCF_020536995.1. Taxonomy (NCBI): domain Eukaryota; kingdom Metazoa; phylum Mollusca; class Bivalvia; order Myida; family Dreissenidae; genus Dreissena; species Dreissena polymorpha. Next base: position 157,544,651 of record NC_068355.1, read on the forward strand.
GCGTTTTAAACATTGAGCATGGTGTCCGCTGTTTTTTTGTGAAGACAACATGCAAAATATTCTGCGTCAATGTGGCATGTGGGGGTATTCATCACGTCTGTGACAAAGCTCTATTTTTTTTTTGAGAAAAAATTTATGTTATGCTTTGTGCTGTAGTTGTTATTTTGAACATTCAAAATATGTGTTAGAAATTTAATGGTTTTAAAATGTAACACCGAATTATGTACAGATCTTTCTGTCAACAAAGCGTCAACCTTTTCATATTTCAGAACATTTCCTGTATGTTGTACATGAGCATGGAATAAAGCATGTGATTTTTATGCTCCCCCAAAATTTATTTGGGGGGAGCATATAGTCGTCGCTTTGTCTGTCTGTCCATGTGTCCGTTCGTGTGTCCGTCCGTGCACAATTTTTGTCCGAGGTATTTCTCAGCAACTATTGACCGGAATTCAATGAAACTTTATGGGAAGCTTCACTACCAAGAGGAGATGTGCATATTATCAGCGGGTTCTGGTCGGATGATTTTTCACAGAGTTTTGGCCCTTTGATATTTTCCATTAACTGTACATATAGTGCAATTCTTGTCCGGGCTATTTCTCAGCAACTAATGACAGGCATTCAATGAAACTTTATGGGAAGCTTCACTACCAAGAGGAGATGTGCATATTATCAGCGGGTTCTGGTTGGATGATTTTTCACAGAGTTATAGCCCTTTGAAATTTTCCATTAACTGTACATATATTGCAATTCTTGTCCAGGCTATTTCTAAGCAACTAATGACCGGAATTCAATGAAACTTTATGGGAAGCTTCACTACCAAGAGGAGATGTGCATATTATCAGCGGGTTCTGGTCGGATGATTTTTCACGGAGTTATGGCCCTTTGAAATTTTCCATTAACTGTACATATTGTGCAATTCTTGTCCGGGCTATTTCTCGGCAACTGATGACCGGAATTCAATGAAACTTTATGGGAAGCTTCACTGCCAAGAGGAGATGTGCATATTATCAGCGGGTTCTGGTCGGATGATTTTTCACAGAGTTATGGCCCTTTGAAATTTTCTATAATTTTTTTTTGTCCCCCCAACTACTCTGCCCTCAAGATGTTTCCTTTTATCTGAATATATAGTGCAATATTGTGACAAAAAAAACTTTGGGGAGCATCACCCGTCTCCTACGGTTTCTTGTTATTTCAGCCATCGTTCGCACTCTGACCATCGATTGCATGTAGATGATTCATATGAGGATGAAGGGATGTACCGACATAGCCAGCATATACCAATAGAAGGTAAACTCTAGAATCTACATGACGAATGATATAACCTGCTTTATGCAATAATCGGTCTTATGCTAGAAAAAATCTTATAGGACATGAGGTACAATAACTTTTTTAATTTACCGGACCTCACAAGATTTTACTAGACCTTGTTCTTCTTTAACCAAACAATAGAAATACCTTTTGCAGATTTTTTTTTTTAATCATATTGACGTTCACAATTTTTAACAAATTTAATTCAATAACATAACTCCTATAATTAAACCTGTTCCATTAAAATATATGGCAATACTTTCAATTAAAAGTGAGGCCACAACAAATTGATTAAATGTTCAACGGATTTGCCGCACCTAAAAATCTTAAAACGAAATAAAAATATTTTTTATTTCTATTTTGTGCCTGCAGCAACAAATTTGTTGCCCACCTATTTATAAAATGATTTTGTTTAATTAAGCCTACGTATTTTACGACATAGACTGTTATAACACTTTGCGTTATTACATTGGTTTATGGTATCAAAAATGGCAGCTTTCGTCTGTCTTGTCATGTCGGCCAAAGACACAATTGGGAATGTTAATTTTCCACCGTGGCAATAAGTTATTGCATCACAGATGATTTAAGTAATTTTATATTTCAACAACATCTACATCAGGATGTGAAATGTCACCGGTATGCATACAATTAGTAAAAATCTGCAATAAACTTGTTGGTATTGATTTAAGTAAAAATATAAAAAATTACTATTAACTTCAAATGAGTGTCGCTTTTGAACTGGACAAAAAAATGTTGAGTATAATATAAATTGTATGAGCCACCTATCTACAAGTTCAAACTGTTGATGGCTATAAGTCTAAGGTGTAAATTATGCCCCAAAAACATGAATTTAACATAAGTAAGAAAGTGAAGAAACTTTCTGGACATAAACAACTTTACTTGGATTTGACTGACTTTTTTATTTAAAAAAAACTTTAACTACCCATTTTTTATTTTTCTTACGTGAGGAAGTTATGATTTATTTACTTTACAAAACTTAAACTTTTCATTTCTAACAGTGATAAACTTACAAAAGCAATGCATCGAGTATTGTATAATACAGTAACTTATGATATTTAGAGCTAATACACAATTGAGATAATTTATATCAGGGTTTTTTTTGGCCCTAAATTACAGCTTATTTCAGGCTGTGTCAAAATTGACAAATGAAAAAAAAAGCTGTTTCCAAATATTAAAAAGTAACTCTTTTTTTCAAAAGTCTTGCCAAAATTTTCAACAAAATAAGTCAAACTTTTAAAATAAACTCAATTGCTTTATTGATTTAATCATACAGCAGTTTAATGCCCTAACACTTTTTAGCTCACCTTAGCACAACGTGCTCATGGTGAGCTTTTGTGATCGCTTTTGTCCAACATCCGTTGTGCATTGTGCGGCGTCAACATTTGCCTTGTTAACTCTCTAGAGGCCACATTTATTGTCCAATCTTCATGAAATTTGGTCAGAAGATTGGTTTTAATGATATCTTGGATGAGTTCGAAAATGGTTACGTTTGCTTGAAAAACATGACTGCCAAGGGGCGGGGCATTTTTCCTTATATGGCTATATATGGCTATAGTACAATCTTGTTAACACTCTAGTGGCCACATTTATTGTCCAATCTTATTGACACTTGGTCAGTAGATTCAACCCAATAATATCTTGGATGAGTTCGAAAATGATGCCTGTTGGTTTGAAAAACATGGCCGCCAGGGGGCGGGGCATATTTCCTTATATGGCTATAGTAAAACCTTGTTAACACCCTTGAGGCCACATTTATTGTCCAATCTTGATGAAATATGGTCAGAAGATTTGTCTTGATGATATCTATGATAAGTTCGAAAATGGTTACGTTTGCATGAAAAACATGGCCGCCAAGGGACGGGGCATTTTTCCTTATTTGGCTATATAAGGCTATAGTAAAATCTTGTTAACACTCTAGAGGCCACATTTATAGTCTGATCTTCATGAAACTTTGTCAGAAGATTCATCCTAATAATATCTTGGATGAGTTTAAAAATGATGCTGGTTGGTTGAAAAACATGGCAACCACGGGTGCAGGGCTATTTTCCTTATTTGGCTATAGTAAAACCTTGTTAACACTCTAGAGGTCACATTTATTTTCCGATCATCATGAAACTTGGTCAGAAGATTTGTCCCAATGAAATCTTCGATGAGTTCGAAAATGGTTTGGGTTGCTTTAAAAATATGGCCACAAGGGGCGGGGCATATTTCCTTAAATGGCTATATATGGTTATAGTAAAACCTTGTTAACACATTTAGTGTCCAATCTTCATGAAATTTGGTCAGAAGATTGGTCTCAATGATATCTTGTATGAGTTTGAAAATAATTATGTTTGCTTGAAAAAAATGGCTTCCAAGGGGCGGGGCATTTTTCCTTATATGGCTATTGTAAAATCTTGTTAACACTCTAGAGGCCACATTTACTGTCCGATCTTCATGAAACTTGGTCAGAAGATTCATCCCGATAATATCTTGGACGAGTTCAAAAATGATGCTGGTTGGTTGAAAAACATGGCTGCCAGGGGATGGGGCATTTTTCCTTATATGGCTATAGTAAAACTTTGTTGAACACTCTAGAAGCCACATTTATTTTCCGATCTTTGTGAAACTTGGTCAGAAGATTTGTCCCAATAATATCTTGTTATCTCAGGTGAGCGACTTTGGGCCTTTCAGGCCCTCTTGTTAATATAATTTTTAGAAAGCAGTTAAACATGCACTTATTAACAATTGATAAACTGTTATTTATAATCATAATAATAATGATTAAATTTTCCCAATTTCATGGTTTATCGCACTTTATCCCCATTAAAAAAGGCACAGGCTGTAAAGCATGACGCAAAGGATAATAACTGCTTATGCTTGATATTTATTGTATTATTTACTGTTTCATGTTATTAAACCATCATTGACAGAGAACTGAGCTTCTTATATAACTTTGATAATGAAAACTACAGTGAATCATGTAAAATTTAAGCAATCACTACCTGGTGTCTGTAAGCAGAACAGCTATTGGAGATTTTTATGTCCCCCACCACTATAGTGGTGGACATATTGTTTTTGCCCTGTCTGAAGGTTTGTGTGTTTGTTTGTGTGTTTGTTTGCGTCAAACTTTAACATTTGCCAGAATTTTTGCAATATTGATGATAGCAGCTTGATATTTGGCATGCATGTGTATCTCATGGAACTGCACATTTTGAGTGGTGAAAGGTCAAGGTCATCCTTCAAGGTCAAAGGTCAAATATATCGCTTCAAAGAGGCGCAGTAGGGGACATAGGTTTTCTGACAAACACATCTCTTGTTTTTATTTATTTTTACAAACATTTGATACCCAAATATTACTACTAAATGATCTTGTACTGTAATTGTGCAGATACCATGCATTCATTTGGCAAAATATATCAATTTACATAGACAATATATGAATTTTTTATATTTCGCTTATCGCTCGCCTGTGATTTAACAAAAAATAGAATAACAATAAAAAAAAAAATTATTTCGCTTGCTCGCTCCATTTTTTAAGCAAAAATCCGTAGAACAAATCTTCAATTTGTTGTGGCCTGGAGCACTTTGCGAAACAAGGTGAAATATTTGACTGGTTCTTAGAATAGTACTTGGAGTATGTTACGTCACTAGGAAAGATAACAAGTTGGACTTTTTGGTGAAATCCATTTTACTTTATTGTTTAACAATCTATAAGTAAAATAAACACAAACCAGTTTACTTTCTCATAGTTTCGTTTTCATTTTCAACCAAGATGTACATATTGTTTGTTTTTTGTCAGTCACGAGGACAGACAGTTTCTGGAATAATGCCAGACGAGATCTAATTTCATCAGAAATGCAAGATGTTCAAGGTCCGACATCTTCAGCATGGAATGGTTTATATGGTATTTCATCAATTTTTGCAGGATGATTTGACAATATATGATATTCTCCCTGACAGAGGATGATTATGCAACAGAGGAAGATGATGAAGATGAGGAGGAGGGTGATATGGAGGGTGAGGAGGAGGAGGACAATGAGACTGTCAACACGGCGCGACCTCGACGTATGTCCGAGATACGCATGTCCAACAAGGTGAAGCCGATACCACCTGCCAGCTCTCTCTTCATTCTGTCTCAAACCAACAAGTGAGTGTCATCTAAGATGTTGGACAAACGGTTATACATTTGTAGTTTTTTACAATGTTCAATCAAGTACTTGAATTTTTTTTACATATTTATCTAGGTTTTCTCACCTGAGCACAATCTGGGCATTTTTCCTTATATGGCTACGGTTAACACTCTTAAAATCACATTTATAGTCTAATCTTCATGAAACTTGGTTTAAACATTTGTTCTAATGATGTCTTGGATGAGATCAAAAATGGTTCTGGTCTGTTGAAAAACATAACCACCAGGGGGCGGGGCATTTTTCCTTACCGGTATATGGCTATAGAAAAACCTTGTTAACGCTCTAGAGGCCACATTTATTGTCCAATCATCATGAAACTTGGTCAAAAGATTTTTCCCAATGCTATCTTGAACATGTTCCAAAATGGTTTCAGTTGCTTGAAAAACATGGCTGCCAGGGGTGGGGCATTTTTCCAAATCATAAATGTGGCTATAGTAAATCCTTGTTAACACTCTAGAGGTCACATTTATTGTCAGATCATCATGAAACTGTGTCAGAAGATTTTTCCAATGATATCTTTGATGATTTCTAAAATGGTTCAGAACATTTGGTCTAGTGATATCTTGGATGAGTTCGAAATTGGTTCCAGACTGTTTAAAAACATGGCCGCCAGGTTGCAGGGAATCGATTCAATGGCTTTAGTAAAACCTTGTTATCTGACCACTAGCCTTTGATGCCGTCTTGTTATACTAACATTTGGAGTCTCAAGTGAGTGTAATTTTAGATTTTTGACAAATGGTTATAGTTTGCAACAATAATCAATGAAGTACTATAAAATGTGTGTATTTTTTTCTAAGTTTTTATGTCAAAGTGAGATGGGGAGGTTGAAACTTGGTTCTCTGTAACCCACAAAGTACAAAGGAATTTTACTAATGTAGCGAGTGGACCATTGTAGGTTCCGAGTGATCTGTCACAAGGTGTGCAACCACTCTTACTTCGGGAACATCGTACTTGCATGTATCCTCATCAGCAGTGGTATGTTGGCAGCGGAGGACCCCCTGAACAGCAAGTCTGATAGGAATGAGGTATATTTGGAGCCCGCACCACATAAATACGAGCCGCGTTCTGAGAAAACTGGGCTTAATGCATGTGCGTAAAGTGTTGTCCCAGATTAGCCTGTGCATTCCGCACAGGCTAATCAGGGACTACACTTTCCGCTTTTTAGCTCACCTGAGCACAACGTGCCCATGGTGAGCTTTTGTGATCGCTTTTTTTCCGTCGTGCGTTGTCCGTTGTGCGGCGTCAACATTTGCCTTGATAACTCTCTAGAGGCCACATTTATTGTCTAATCTTCATGAAATTTGGTCAGCAGATTGGTTTCAATGATATCTTGGATGATTTCGAAAATGGTTACGTTTGCTTGAAAAACATGGCTGCCAAGGGGCGGGGCATTTTTCCTTATATGGCTTTATATGGCTATAGTAAAATCTTGTTTACACTCTAGAGGCCACATTTATTGTCTGTTCTTCATAAAACTTGGTCAGAAGATTCATCCCAATAATATCTTGGACGAGTTTGAAAATGATGCCGGTTGGTTAAAAAACATGGCTGCCAGGGGGCGGGGCATTTTTCCTTATATGGCTATAGTAAAACCTTATTAACACTCTAGAGGCCACATTTATTTTCCGATCTTCATGAAACTTGCTCAGAAGATTTGTGCCACTGATATCTTGGATGAGTTAAAAAATGGTAACCTTTGCTTGAAAAACATGGCTACCAAGGGCCGGGGCATTTTTCCTTATATGGCTATATATATGGCTATAGTAAAATCTTGTTAACACTCTAGAGGCCACATTTATTGTCCTATCTTCATGAAACTTGGTCAGAAGATTCATCCCAATAATATCTTGGACGAGTTCAAAAATGATGCCGGTTGGTTGAAAAACATGGCTGCCAGGGGGCGGGGCATTTTTCCTTATATGGCTATAGTAAAACCTTGTTAACACTCTAGAGGCCACATTTATCTTCCGATCTTCATGAAACTTGCTCAGAAGATTTGTCCCACTGATAATTTGGATGAGTTTAAAAACGGTAAACTTTGCTTGAAAAACATGGCTGCCAAGGGGCGGGGCATTTTTCCTTATATGGCTATATATGGCTATAGTAAAATCCTGTTAACACTCTAGAGGCCACATTTATTGTCTTATCTTCATGAAACTTGGTCAGAAGATTCATCCCAATAATATCTTGGACAAGTTTGAAAATGATGCTGGTTGGTTGAAAAACATGGCTGCCAAGGGGCGGGGCATTTTTCCTTATATGGCTATATATGGCTATAGTAAAATCTTGTTAACACTCTAGAGGCCACATTTATTGTCCAATCTTAATGAAACTTGGTCAGAAGATTCATCCCAATAATATCTTGGATGAGTTTGTAAATGATGCCGGTTGGTTGAAAAACATGGCCGCCAGGGGGTGGGGCATTTTCCTTATATGGCTATAGTAAAACCTTGTTAACACTCTAGAGGTCACTTTTATTTTCTGATCTTTGTGAAACTTGGTCAGAAGATTTGTCCCAATAATATCTTGTTATCTCAGGTGAGCGACTTTGGGCCTTTGAGGCCCTCTTGTATGGTATTTTTCGTTAAAGGAAGTTCCTTCTTACCGAAAAATTTGTTTAGGTGGAAAGTGTCTTCCCTGATTAGCCTGTGCGGACTGCACAGGCTAATCTGGGACAACACTTGACGTACATGCATTAAGCCAATTTTTCTCAGAACACGACTAATTTGAGCCTCGGTCTCGGAAAACTGGGCTTAATGCATGTGCGATAAGTGTGTTTGTAGATTAGCCTCTGCAATCTGCACAGGTTATCAGCTGCGACACTTTCCACTTTTATAGAATTTTTGTTGAAAAGAAAGTGTTGTCCCTGATTGGATTGTGGGGACTGCATTAAGCCCAGTTTTGCCAGAATGCAAACTTGGTTAAAGTTTTGCGATAACTTTTGCAATATTGAAGATAGCAACTTGATATTTGGCATGCATGTGTATCTCATGAAGCTGCACACTTTGAGTGGTGATAGGTCAAGGTCATCCTTCAAGGTCAAAAGTCAAAAGATACAATCCAAGGGAAGTAATAAGCTGTAAAAATGAGATAATTTCTAAACCTGCCAAATGATATATTGAAATTTTATTTCAAAGCGGCACAATAGGGGGCATTGTGTTTCTGACAAACACCTCTCTTGTTATCTCAGCTGTTTTCGGAGAAAACCCAAGGTATTGTCATAGCCAGCTCGTCGTGTCATGTCCGCCGTCCGCATCATGCTAAAACCTTGACATTTTGTCAAGGTTTTGAACATTGGCTCTAAAACCAAAGTGCATCAACCTTCAACTTTGAAACTTCATATGTAGCTGCACCTTGATGAGTTCTACATGCAGCACCCATTTATGTGTCACTAGGTCAAATGTCAAGGTCACTGTGACCTCTAAAAAAATAATAATATGACAAGCTTTCATCTATTCAAAACTGCACCTGCAGCCGAGCGTGGCACCCGTTATGCGGTGCTCTTGTTATTGTTTATTTTTGATAAATAAATCAATATTAACAATAAAATAGAAGGACAGTATTCTTAAGTATTGCAAACGTTGCATTAAAAGCTTATGAAGTCAAGATGTTTTAAGGTAATGAGAAAAATACCAGTGTTATAACATGAAGGACATATTTATTAGAATTTTTTTATTTTATTGTGTATAGTTTTTTCATATTACATAGAACTGATAGCATTTTCTCCATCAAATCAAATCAGTTAAATGTTTAATCAATTAAAGAAGTCTTAATATCTGTAAGATAACATGTGAAAGTCGATCCATAAGTTCAGAATATGTGATAAAAAAACTTTCTTTTTCACCTGCATGAGGAGATATCATGTTGTGTGTACAATCCATCTTCATACCTCAAAGGTCAAGGTCAAATGTAGTGGTCAAAAGTGAAACGTTTGCCATAAATCTGCTCTCTATAAGTCGAGTGTTTGTCCTACCAACACTTGTCTTGATCATGTGCTGGTAGTGTATTAACATATGCTTTAAACATACTTTGTAATAACTTACTAAAATGCTTTTATTTTCCTCAGATTCTGAACTACTTTGACATCTTCTTTACCAGCGTGTTTACAGTGGAAATCATTGTCAAAGTAAGTGTATCCTTTATTGGAGTACTTTCTTTTTTTTGCCTTTTGTGCTTGAAGCCAGGGCTGACTGGCTCTGTTATTTGCCTTTTGTGCTTGAAGCCAGGGCTGGCTGGCTCTGTTATTTGCCTTTTGTGCTTGAAGCCAGGGCTGGCTGGCTCTGTTATTTGCCTTTTGTGCTTGAAGCCAGGGCTGGCTGGCTCTGTTATTTGCCTTTTGTGCTTGAAGCCAGGGCTGGCTGGCTCTGTTATTTGCCTTTTGTGCTTGAAGCCAGGGCTGGCTGGCTCTGTTATTTGCCTTTTGTGCTTGAAGCCAGGGCTGGCTGGCTCTGTTATTTGCCTTTTGTGCTTGAAGCCAGGGCTGGCTGGCTCTGTTATTTGAGCGTTAGACTAATAGTCAGATTCTCTGTTCTGCCAAATAACATAATTGTGCTGTTATTGGTCATGTAATTGTTTCTACAGTCATTAAATGCTTTCTATGAAATAAATACTGTTATCATTGTGAAAACAAGCATGCCTTACACTTGAAATACCTGCCATTGTCCATAACCAAAATAAATTTGATGTGTATAAATATTGTAGGGTTTATTCAATCTAAGTGAAGAGCTGTACTGAAAGTTCTTGAAACAAAAGTTAATTTCAAACATTGTTCAACGACTTAATGTCAAGTTTAAGAATATAGAATTGCAGGTTACTGTCAGATTTTGTTTAGACATAACAAGTCATTGATTTGCTTATATTTCAGATTTTAACTTATGGATTGGTGCTTCATAAAGGCTCGTTCTGTCGCAGTTTCTTCAATATACTTGATCTGCTGGTAGTCGGCGTATCTCTCGTATCATTTGTTTTAGAGTAAGTCACTTTAAGCTTATATCTTGCATTATTTTACCTAATTCATCCGAAAATGGGTCTTATGTCAAATTCGGCCAGCTTCCCTGTCCCCTAATGAGACCACAAAACCTTTCATGACTCTATAGCAGACATAGTAGCTCCTGACTAGACTGTGCAGGCTGGTATCTATAGCAGACATAGTAGCTCCTGACTAGACTGTGCAGGCTGGTCTCTATAGCGGACATAGTAGCTCCTGACTAGACTGCGCAGGCTGGTATCTATAGCGGACATAGTAGCTCCTGACTAGACTGCGCAGGCTGGTATCTATAGCAGACATAGTAGCTCCTGACTAGACTGTGCAGGCTGGTCTCTATAGCGGACATAGTAGCTCCTGACTAGACTGTGCAGACTGGTCTCTATAGCAGACATAGTAGCTCCTGACTAGACTGCGCAGGCTGGTCTCTATAGCGGACATAGTAGCTCCTGACTAGACTGTGCAGGCTGGTCTCTATAGCGGACATAGTAGCTCCTGACTAGACTGTGCAGACTGGTCTCTATAGCGGACATAGTAGCTCCTGACTAGACTGTGCAGACTGGTATCTATAGCGGACATAGTAGCTCCTGACTAGACTGTGCAGGCTGGTCTCTATAGCGGACATAGTAGCTCCTGACTAGACTGTGCAGGCTGGTCTCTATAGCGGACATAGTAGCTCCTGACTAGACTGTGCAGACTGGTATCTATAGCAGACATAGTAGCTCCTGACTAGACTGTGCAGACTGGTCTCTATAGCAGACATAGTAGCTCCTGACTAGACTGCGCAGGCTGGTATCTATAGCGGACATAGTAGCTCCTGATTAGACTGCACAGGCTGGTCTCTATAGCGGACATAGTAGCTCCTGACTAGACTGCGCAGGCTGGTCTGGAGCTTCTCTGGCTGCATATGGCATTAGACCCATTTACACATGCTATGGCTGATTTTGTCTAGAGTAAGTCAGTTCCTGTCATTTACCTTGTTGTCATAATAAACTTTTGTTAAACAATTGTATAAATGCTTTTTATGTCCCCCACTATAGTAAAGGGGGACATATTGTTTTTGCCCTGTCTGTTGGTTGGTTGGTCTGTTGGACTGTTGGTTGGTCTGTTTGCGCCAACTTTAACATTTTGCAATAACTTTTGCTATATTGAAGATAGCAACTTCATATTTGGCATGCATGTGTATCTCATGAAGCTGCACATTTTGAGTGGTGAAAGGTCAAGGTCAAGGTCATCCTTCAAGGTCAGAGGTCAAATATAGGTGGCCAAAATCGCTCATTTTATGAATACTTTTGCAATATTGAAGATAGCAACTTGATATTTGGCATGCATGTGTATCTCATGGAGCTGCACATTTTGAGTGGTGAAAGGTCAAGGTCAAGGTCATCCTTCAAGGTCAGAGGTCAAATATATGTGGCCCAAATCGCTTATTTTATGAATACTTTTTCAATATTGAAGATCGCAACTTGATATTTGGCATGCATGTGTATCTCATGGAGCTGAACATTTTGAGTGGTAAAAGGTCAAGGTCAAGGTCATCCTCCAAGGTCAGAGGTCAAATATATGTGGCCCAAATCGCTTATTTTATGAATACTTTTGCAATATTGAAGATAGCAACTTGATATTTGGCATGCATGTGTATCTCATGGAGTTGCACATTTTGAGTGGTGAAAGGTCAAGGTCAAGGTTATTCTTCAAGGTCAAGTATATGGGTCAAAATTGCGCATGTAATGTCACTTCTGCAATATTGAAGCTAGCAATTTTATATTTGAAATGCGTGTGTATCTCAAGGAGCTGCACATTTTGAGTGGTGAAGGGTCAAGGTCAAGGTCATCCTACAAGGTCAAACATCATATAGGGGGACATTGTGTTTCTCAAACACATCTTGTTTATTTTAGTATTGTTAATTTTTATGCCCCTGAAGGAGGGCATATAGTGATCAGACTGTCCGTCCGTCCGTCTGTCCGTCACACTTTGCGTTTAGGTTTCGGAAAATGCTCATAATATCTATGCGGCTTCAGAGAGCAATTTCATATTTGGCATGCATGTGTATATGGACAAGGCTTTTCCATACGCACACAAATTTTGACCCCTGTGACCTTGACCTTGAACTAAGGGTCCGCGTTTAAGTTTCAAAATCTGGGTTTAGGTTTCGAAAAAATCTCATAACTTCTACCAAGCGTTTATAGGGGGCATATGTCATCCTATGGTGACAGCTCTTGTTTTCTTCTTATATACAGTTCTCAGCCCTGGAGTTTGAGTTTTTTCTTCTAATGGAGCCTGTTTATGATTGATTCGTAGAGTCTTGCAGAGAAAGTGACACTCTTTTACTTGTATGGGAACATGCCTACTTGCAAATGGAATAAATAAATGTGGGTAGTTCTTAATAAGATTAGAAAAAATTAACTTCACTCTGCCATTAATCCTCATAAATTGCACCAGTCCAATAACTGTTTTGATCACTTAAATCTTTTTTTAACAAACTTTAAAACTTAAATTGTCGATTGCAATATGCCATAAACATAGCAAACTTGCCATCCATTCTGGTTGTAATTTTATTTCATTGTCATTTTTTGTCACACTTTCAGCTGGCACATTTGTTCAAAGCAAATCAAAATTGTAAAGTTCCTTTCAAATGTGTCTGAACTGTAGACCCATTTTAAGGTGTCAGTCTGGTATTTTGTTTCTGTGCTTAATATATACTCTTTTCCCATCATGGCCTTTGTTTGCAATAAAAGAATTTATAGATCATACAAGATTTACAAGTTTTGTCAACCTGATAAAGCTAAATAATGTTCGCAACATGATTAGTGTAATTGGACATGGGTAAGTCATATGAGGTAAATTATAGCATGTTTTTAATAATGTCTTATGCAACTGGTGGATATTTTAAATATAGTAAAAAAACTTTTTTTATGATAAATGAGTTAATTAATTATTATGATGATAAAATATTAAACTGTTGAACATTTTAGGATTTCAGATTTCAAATGAGGTCAAATATTACCAAAGTCTTAAGTCTTAAAACTGCCATATGCGACTGCTAGCCTTTCCTCAACTATCCTCAACTGCTGTATATTTATGCCCCCCTTCGAAGAAGAGGGGGAATATTGCTTTGCTCATGTCGGTCGGTCGGTCGGTCTGTCTGTCGGTCCGTCCACCAGGTGGTTGTCAGACGATAACTCAAGAACGCTTGGGCCTAGGATCATGAAACTTCATAGGTACATTGATCATGACTCGCAGATGACCCCTATTGATTTTGAGGTCACTAGGTCAAAGGTCAAGGTCACGGTGACCTGAAATAGTAAAATGGTTTTTTAATGATAACTCAAGAACGCATACGCCTAGGATCATGAAACTTCATGGGTAGATTGATCATGACTTGCAGATGACCCCTATTGATTTTGAGGTCACTAGGTCAAAGGTCAAGGTCACGGTGACCCGAAATAGTAAAATGGTTTCTGGATGATAACTCAAGAACGCATACGCTTCGGATCATGAAACTTCATGGGTAGATTGATCATGACTCGCAGATGACCCCTATTGATTTTGAGGTCACTAGGTCAAAGGTCAAGGTCACGGTGATCCAAAATAGTAAAATGGTTTTCGGATGACAACTCAAGAACGCATACGCCTAGGATCATGAAACTTCATAGGAAGATTGATCATGACTTGCAGATGACCCCTATTGATTTTGAGGTCACAAGGTCAAAGGTCAAGGTCACAGTGACACGAAATAGTAAAATGATTTTGGGATGATAACTCAAGAACGCTTTTGCCTAGGATCATGACACTTCATAGGTACATTGACCCGCAGATGACCCCTATTGATTTTCAGGTCACTAGGTCAAAGGTCAAGGTCACAGTGACAAAAATCGTATTCACACAATGGCTGCCCATAAGGGGGGCATGCATGTTTTACAAACAGCCCTTGTTTAAATTATGACTTCGACAAAAGCCAAAGAATGTTTCATATCAGGAAAATGTGCATTTTCAGAGCTTTTATAGCAGCATTGGCCTTTGCACAAACGATATATACTCAGTCTGCAGTCTGGCCTAATGGAACTGTGTCCCAGACTGTGTCTTGTGGCATAATACAACACCTGTTGCCAACCTGTCAGAGGTTTTACATGATAACCATACAGGAATCATACTCAAATGTACCTGTACAAACCGTCACTCACGTCTCCCTGTTTTACATGATAACCATACAGGAACCATACTCAAATGTACTTGTACATACCGTCACTCACGTCTCCCTGTTTTACATGATAACCATACAGGAACCATACTCAAATGTACCTGTATCTACTGTCACTCATGTCTCCCTGTGCATATTGTAATTGCAGTAGTTTTACCAAGGATGTATATGAATTGTTAGGCACATTGTTGGAGTATACTGTGGAATCACTTAAATTCGCTGTGTACAAAAAGCATTAAGGTGTTTGCATGCATACAGTATATTCTGTTAATGTTTACACAACGTATAGCATGGACACATTCATGTAGAAGAAATATAATTTACATGTGAGATATTTGGAGGTAAGGCATATAGAACTTTTTTATGTGATATATTCCAGTATAATGTACTCTCGACTTGTTGTTTAATAGAACTATAATATTAATTTGCTATTAAGGTAATATTAATTTTATTTTGTATTTCTATCAAAAGTGTACAAACTTTCCTATAAACACAAAATCTTTCATTCTGAATTGCCTCTTGCTTTTTATGTCCCCCACTATAGTAGTGGGGGACATATTGTTTTTGCCCTGTCTGTTGGTCTGTTGGTCTGTTGGTCTGTTTGCTCCAACTTTAACATTTTGCAATAACTTTTGCTATATTGAAGATAGCAACTTCATATTTGGCATGCATGTGTATCTCATGGAGCTGCACATTTTGAGTGGTGAAAGGTCAAGGTCAAGGTCATCCTTCAAGGTCAGAGGTCAAATATATGTGGCCCAAATCGCTTATTTTATAAATACTTTTGCAATATTGAAGATATCAACTTGATATTTGGCATGCATGTGTATCTCATGGAGCTGCACATTTTGAGTGGTGAAAGGTCAAGGTCATCCTTCAAGGTCAGAGGTCAAATATATGTGGCCCAAATCGCTTATTTTATAAATACTTTTGCAATATTGATGATAGCAACTTGATATTTGGCATGCATGTGCATCTCATGGAGCTGCACATTTTGAGTGGTATTAGGTCAAGGTCAACGTCATCCTTCAAGGTCAGAGGTCAAATATATGTGGCCCAAATCGCTTATTTTATGAATACTTTTGCAATATTGAAGATAGCAACTTGATATTTGGCATGCATGTGTATCTCATAGAGCTGCACATTTTGAGTGGTGAAAGGTCAAGGTCAAGGTCATCCTTCACAAGGTCAAGGTCATCCTTCACAAGGTCAAGGTCATCCTTCAAGGTCAAACATCATATAGGGGGACATTGTGTTTCACAAACACATCTTGTTATGCAATTCAATTTGAATGATTATGTTGCCCTCTTAAAGATGAAATGTTATGTATAAAAGATGGGAATTGTGCTAAAGCTTGGTTATCAAAATCAAAAGCACACTTACAATTTAGTTTGTTGTAACCGCATTAGAATGTGTTTTTCAGCAATGAAGCTATCTCTGTAGTGAAGATTCTCAGAGTGCTACGTGTGTTGCGACCTCTAAGGGCAATCAACAGGGCCAAAGGACTCAAGGTATTTGTGTTGTTAGGGCCCTCAACAGGGCCAATGGTCTCAAATGCCTTTATGTTGTGACCTCTAAGGGCAATAAACAGTGCTAAGGGGCTCAATGTATTTTTGTTGAGACCTCTAAGGGTCATAAACACAGCCTTGGGGCTCAATGTATATGTGTTGCGACATATGAGGGTAATCAAAAGGGCCAAGGGACTCAAGGTACATGTGTTGCGTTGTCTAAGGGCTATCAAAAGGGCCAAGGGGCTCATGGTATGTGTGATTTGAACTGTAAGGGAAATCAACATTGCAAAGAGTCTCAAGGCATGTGTAATGTTACCTCTAAAGCCCATTATCAGCGCCATCTGACTCAAGGTATATGTGACACAACCTCTAAGGGCTTACAATGGGGCCTTGGGGCTCAAGGTATGTGTGTTGCGACCTATAAGGGCCATCAATAAGGCCTTGGGGCTCAATATATGTATGTTATGACCTCTAAGGGCCATAAACAGGGCCAAGAGACTAAGAGACTTAAATATGTTGCAACCTCTTCGGTAATCAATTGGGTCAAGGGATTTAAAAAGGCTATGGGGCTCCAGGTAGGGTGGATAGGTAGTCTTGTATAAAGGAAAATTGACATCTGCTTAGCAACCACGAGGCCAAAGGCATCATCACCTTCTTTAGCACTCAAAACACCAAATACTGGTTTTCCTAGGAAAAAAAGGCTCACGATTGTTGCTAAAAGCCCAAAGCTTTCTATGCAATCAAGCTGAAATAAATAGATTAACATAGCTTGCAGTCTGAACTATTGGAATTATGATGCCCATATTGCCTAAAATTATAGTAATGCTTACACATAATAGCTGCTTATATCATGATAAACTTTTATTATCTTACTATAATCTACGACAAAACAGTGATCATTTATTGCCCATGCCTGCTAGTAACACATTAAAACATATTCAAAATTGTGTCAAGATCTCGCTGACATTGTTCAGATCTGTAATGGCCTAAGAAATATTACTATATTGTTAATATATTTTTGTCTGAACCGACAAAATCGGCACAAAGTGTCCACACTTTGCTTTAACAGCACGTGGTGCAGTGTGTTATAGTGACAATCTGGACAAAAATGGGGCTTAATGCATGTGTGTAAAGTGTTCACCAGATTAACTTGTGCAGTCCACACATGCTAATCAGGAACCACAATTCTGCCTACACTTGATTTTTGTTTTGAAGAGACATCCTTTTAAACGTAAATTTCCATTATAGCATAAAGTTTCGTCCGAGATTTTCCTCTTTGGATGACACTTAAGGAACAAATGTTACAATGTGCCCCTCTTTTGGTTCACAGCATGTGGTTCAGTGCGTGATTGTGGCCATCAAGACGATCCAGAACATCATGATCATCATGTTGCTGCTGCAGTTCATGTTCGCGGTCATCGGCGTCCAGCTGTTCAAGGGGACATTCTGGCACTGCTCGGACCGCTCAAAGTTAACCAAGGAGGACTGCAGGCGAGTCAAACTGGCAACAATATATGAGCCTCACTCTGTGAAAATGGGACTTAATGCATGTGCGTTTTGGCCCCTTTAAGACTGTGCAGTCTGTGACAATGGGACTTAATGCATGTGCGTTTTGGCCCCTTTAAGACTGTGCAGTCTGCACAAGCTAATCAGGAACAACACTTCACCTTCTCTTGATTTTTGTTTAGAAGAGACATCTTTTTAAACGGAAAATTCCTTAATAGTGTAATGTTATCCCAGATTAGCTTGTTTAGTTGCACAGGCTAATCTAGGTGGACACTTGACGCACATCATTTAATACCAGTTTTTGGAGAGGGTGGCTCATAGGTTATTAGAGGATTGAGCATGGAACTGTTGTATCCCATAGAGTCCAGCAGATACAATAGTTTCTTGCTTACCATTTGGGCATGTTTTAGCTCACCTGTTTCTTGGTTACCATTTGGACATGTTTTAGCTCACCTGTTTCTTGCTTACCATTTGGACATGTTTTAGCTCACCTGTTTCTTGCTTACCATTTGGACATGTTTTAGCTCACCTGTTTCTTGCTTATCATTTGGACATGTTTTAGCTCACCTGTTTCTTGGTTACCATTTGGACATGTTTTAGCTCACCTGTTTCTTGGTTACCATTTGGACATGTTTTAGCTCACCTGTTTCTTGCTTACCATTTGGACATGTTTTAGCTCACCTGTTTCTTGCTCACCATTTGGACATGTTTTAGCTCACCTGTTTCTTGCTTACCATTTGGACATGTTTTAGCTCACCAGTTTCTTGCTTACCATTTGGACATGTTTTAACTCACCTGTTTCTTGCTTACCATTTGGAAATGTTTTAGCTCACCTGTTTCTTGCTTACCATTTGGACATGTTTTAGCTCACCTGTTTCTTGCTTACCATTTGGAAATGTTTTAGCTCACCTGTTTCTTGCTTACCATTTGGACATGTTTTAGCTCACCTGTTCACAACATGCTAATGGGATACTTTTTTTGATCACCTTTTGTCATTGATTTTGTTGTGCGTCATCGATCATCAATATCAACCTTAGGACCACTGTATAGGCCTCATTATATGCTAAACCTTAATGAAACTTGCTTAATTAAAACAGTTGTCCAAATACAATTTATGCTTCCTTTAACACTTAGTCATATAATATCAAAGTCTAAGTAACAAGGTCAAATAAAGGAAAATCTTCTGAACACTCTACACATTTTGTGCCCAATCATCATGAAACTTGCTTAGTTCATTCGATCTAATGATAATACGGCCTTGTAAAAAAAAAATCCAGTTTTCGGAAAAACATTTGCCCTCTTATTCTATTATGGCCAAAGTGAAGCTTTTCCAAAACTCTAGAAGTCTCATTTCATGTGTCATGTAACACCCTCAGATATTTACTATATCAATATCCCAGTCAAGTTTCTGCAAAATGGTTGTGTTCCATTAAAAGGCATGGTCGCCAGGGGGTGGGGCAATTTTTCTGTATATGGCTAGAGTGACAACATGTGAACACTCCAGAAGTCACTTTTTTACCAGTCTTCATGAAACTAAAAACACTTTAATTAATAATATCTTAGACAATTTATAAAATAGTTCTCTAAACATTAAAAGATCCTCGGAAAAGTCCTGTTCCTTTGATGCCTGGTGAGTGACAGAGGACCATAGGCTCTCTTGTTTGTGGGTTTTACAGTTAAAACAAGAAGCTATGAAGTCACCTGACCATTGAAATTATTTGCATTATCCATACAATTGCATCCTTGTAAAAGTGTGTGTATCCAACTTTTCATTTAAACAATGAAATTATCCTAATAAAATCTATGACACATTACTGTGTGTCATGAGTCTGTCTGACTTAAGGAGTTTCAGAGCAAAATTTCCAAATCGAAAATAGTTCATAACTGAGAAAGCAGTGAGGGAGGTTATTATTTCATTTTTGACAAAGCTCTAGATTTTTTTGCAGGGAAAAACCTTACCAACTTCATTTATGTCAATATACAAGAACAGGGTTGTTGTGTTTTAGAGTACCTGATATAAAAAATAGCAATACAATATCACTAGAACATCATTTGAATAATGGCATCCATTGTTTCTCCAGGGGCTATTTTGTGAGTTATCCAGATGGCGAGTTCATCAATCCGGAGCAGAACGAGCGCATATGGGAGAACAACAAGCTCAACTTTGACGACGTGTCGCAGGCAATGATGACTTTGTTCACAGTCTCCACGTTTGAGGGATGGCCTCTGTGAGTCGACTTCAATTTTTAATTCTCCGCCTCCAAGGGGTAACAGGGATAAATTGCATGTCCTTCAGTAGTTACACATTATACCTCCATTACCATTGGTAATGGGGGCTATATAGGAGTCACTTTGTCGGTAGGTCGGTCGTCTGTCTGTCCCGAAAATCTCATCCAATCTTCATCAAAATTGGTCAGCAGTTGTATCTAGATGGTGTCTAGATCAAGTGTGAATATAGGTCATTCCATGTCAAAAACTAGGTCAATGGGTCACTCAGTGCCTTTTAAACTGAAAGTTTGTGGTCTGGACCATAATTATGTCATTTATGTTTAGATTTAAAAATGACTTGGTATTTTTGTTCATGGGACGGTGTATCATGCGAAAGAAGTATGTCGATATCTCCAAGGTCAAGGTCGCACTTGGAGTTACCCATAAATAAACTTGTTCGGGATATAACTTTGTCATTTATTGTGGGACTTTAAAATCATTTTGCACACTTGTTCACCATCATTGGACAGTGTGTCATGCGAAAGAATTTCGTCGATATCTCCAAGGTCAAGGTCACACTTTGAGTGCAAAGGTAAAAAAATGGCCATAAATCAGCTTTTCCGGGCCATAACTATGTGGTTCATAGTGAGATTTTAAAATCATTTGGCATATTTGTTCACCATCATTGGACAGTGAGTCATGCGAAAGAATTACGTCGATATCTTCAAGGTCAAGGTCACACTTTGAGTTCAAAGGTAAAAAAATGGCCATAAATGAGCTTGTTATGTTGTTCATTTTGAGATTTTAAAATCATTTGGCACATTTGTTCACCATCATTGGACGGTGTGTCATGCCAAAGAATTAAGTTGATATTTGCAAGGTCAAGGTCACACTTTAAGTTCAATGGTCAAAAATGGCCATTTATGATCTTGTCCGGCCATAACTATGTCGTTCATTGTGAGATTTTCAGATCATTTGGCACATTTGTTCACCAACATTGAAAGGTGTGTCATGCGAAAGAATTACGTCGATATCTCCAAGGTCAAGGTCACACTTTGAGTTCAAAGGTAAAAAATGGCCATTAACGAGCTTGTCCGGGCCATAAATATGTCATTCATTGTGAGATTTTAAAATTACTCTGTATATTTGCTCACCATCATTGAAGGGTGTGTCATGGGAAAGAATTACGTCGATATCTTCACGGTCACAATTGCAGTTTAAAAGTCAAAAATGGCCATAAATGAGCTTGTCCGGGCCATAACTATGGCATTCATTGTGAGATTTTAAAATGACTTTGTACATTATTTTTGTTCACAGTCATTGGATGGGGTGTCATGGGAAAGAATTCAAGAGTTCCAAGGTCAAAATGGCCATAATAATTCTTTAAAATCCCCATAAATTAATTTCTCTTGTTTTGTGAAGACAGCATGCAAAATATTTTGATTTTCCGGAAACATTCCATAAATATTGATAGAGACGATATGCTGAAAGCATGCATCAAATATGCCAGCTCAAGTTAAAATATTTAAGCCTTCATTTTGTGTCCCCTCCATAAGGTCTAAGAGTATCATGTCATTATTAATAATAAAATTAGCAGGGTTCTGTGAAAACTGGCATAACCAGGACGGCATTTTCTGCTTTTATGGGATTTTTAATGCAAAAGGAAGCATCTTCAAACCAAAATTCCATTCTAGGTGTAAAGTGTGATCCATGATTAGCCTGTGCAGACTGCATATAGGTGTAAAGTGTGATCCATGATTAGCCTGTGCAGCCTGCATATAGGTGTAAAGTGTGATCCATGATTAGCCTGTGCAGACTGCATATAGGTGTAAAGTGTGATCCATGATTAGCCTGTGCAGACTGCATATAGGTGTAAAGTGTGATCCATGATTAGCCTGTGCAGCCTGCATATAGGTGTAAAGTGTGATCCATGATTAGCCTGTGCAGCCTGCATATAGATGTAAAGTGTGATCCATGATTAGCCTGTGCAGCCTGCATATAGATGTAAAGTGTGATCCATGATTAGCCTGTGCAGCCTGCATATAGGTGTAAAGTGTGATCCATGATTAGCCTGTGCAGCCTGCATATAGGTGTAAAGTGTGATCCATGATTAGCCTGTGCAGACTGCATATAGATGTAAAGTGTGATCCATGATTAGCCTGTGCAGACTGCATATAGATGTAAAGTGTGATCCATGATTAGCCTGTGCAGACTGCATATAGGTGTAAAGTGTGATCCATGATTAGCCTGTGCAGACTGCATATAGGTGTAAAGTGTGATCCATGATTAGCCTGTGCAGACTGCATATAGATGTAAAGGGTAATCCATGATTAGCCTGTGCAGACTGCATATAGGTGTAAAGTGTGATCCATGATTAGCCTGTGCAGCCTGCATAGGCTAATCTGGGATGACACTTAATGCAAGTACATGTATGTATTAAGCCGAGATTAAAATGATGCCAACTCTTCCATTACAGACTGCTGTACACCTCCATAGATTCAAACAGCGAAGGTCAGGGTCCCATCTATAACTACAGGCCTGGAGTGGCCATCTTTTACTTCATCTTCATCATTGTCATTGCCTTCTTCATGGTTAACATCTTTGTCGGTTTCGTCATCGTCACGTTTCAGAATGAAGGGGAACAGGAATTCAAGAACTGTGAACTTGATAAAAATCAGGTAAGTGAGAAAACTGGCAAGCGTGTAAGTGGAAAAACTGGCTATGGTCTAAATAGTACTACTTTTCTGGTTGGTGTCTTAGTGGAAGTACTTTTCCAAAATCTACTATGCTTTGTTGATGATACAAATGTAGTGATAACTAAATTTCTTAACATAACAAACTTTCTGAAGTTTGTTTCTAATTTATTCATAAGATGTAATTAACTTCTTTCAAATCAGCATATCTTTCTGTATTGGAAAAACTGGCTATGGTCTTAATAGTACTACTTTTCTAGTTAGTGTCTTAGTGGAAGTACTTTTCCAAAATCTACTATGCTTTGTTGATGATACAAATGTAGTGATAACTAAATTTCTTAACATAACAAACTTTCTGAAGTTTGTTTCTAATTTATTCATAAGTTTCTGAAGTTTGTTTCTAATTTATTCATAAGATGTAATAAACTTCTTTCAAATCAGCATATCTTGCTGTATTAAGTTGAAACTGGTATAATTGTATAAAGTAATGTTTCTGTTCTAAAAAATATCTATGTTATGAAAATAATTTTATATTCTATAGGACATTATTATGAAGTCCTGGGAAAGAGAAAAGCACTGACATAAAGATTATTCCAATTCAACATTTTTTCTTAATAGGAATTATAGCCATGTATATACAATCATAAATTTGTTTGTTACCTCTCAACACAATTTATTGGTAGGGCTGTCATGATACGCTATGAGCGTATTGTGAGATACGCCATGAGCGTATCGTGAGATATGCCATGAGCGTATCATGATGTATTGTGATACGGCAACACCATATCACGATACATATCGCGATATTTTGCAGAATATATATCTGTGAAGAAAACAGCAGAATAACAGGTTTTACAATTTTATTAAACTCAATAATCTGACAACACATGTCTGTAGTGTTCTGACTTTCCCTCAACTTATTCAGCTTCTCAAGATAACATGATTCGGAAGTGCCATGCTTTGAACAAGCGATATACTGAAGAAAGAAAAAAAACAAAAAAAAAAACATGTTTCTGATAATTATGAACTAATTGGCATAGGAAATCGGTCCCAACTACCAAAAAGGTACGGAACCATACAGGCTTGTATAGCTACGTATTTTAAACATGAAAGTTAAACATCTACACATGGAAGCGCTTGTTTGACCTGGATATAAACAGATTATTTATTTAACCCCTTTTTCATCGCTTCTGCAGTTTTCAAAACGATAATTACATCAAAATATGTTATGTATTTATCATCTGTGTTAATAAAAGAATAATTAGATAACAAAAACGGTGCAGCAACGCTGTACCGCTGTGCGATTTTTTTAACAACATACACCGCGATATACCGATTTACCGGATTGTGATAGCCCTAGTGATCGGTAAATTAAAATGTCCAAAAAGGCAATTCATTTCTATAATTTTTTCTTTAATTGTTATTTTTATTATTATTATTATTATTATTATTATTATTATTATTATAGCATAATAAGAAATGTTATGTATTATTATTATTATTATATATAATGAGAATTTCTGTGATAAAGCTCAACTTGATTGCGTAAACTATAGCAAATATAATTATGTATTCATTGATTTTTTTTTTAAGCAATCACTGACACTCTTAAATTTAGTAACAAACTTGTGAAATCTATAGTGGAAAACAACTACTGTTAGCAACAATATATGTACAAATAGACTTTAAACTGGCAGATAAGCACTTTAAATAATCACTGGATAAAAACGTATAAAAACTCGAGATGGAACCAGATTCATTGCTTCGTAATAGCAACAATAAGAAATAGCAGATTTTGAAAATAAACACTATTTCTAATTAATTTTAATTATGTAGGACAAAGTCAGAACCCCAAAAACACTTTGAAATAACGAGGAATATGGTTAAACAATGTTTGAAAATTATGGTAATTGAAGTTCTTTGAATTACACTTTGTAAATGTCAGCACGCTATTTTATTTTATCACATATCACTTTTATAAAATGTTCTCTACAATTTTCTGGATTTCTATTTTCAGAGAAAATGTATAGAGTTTGCATTAAAAGCCAAACCCACACCTCGCTATATACCAAAGTCAAGATGGCAGTACAAACTATGGTGGTTTGTAACCTCCAAGGCATTTGAATACGCGATATTTGCACTCATCCTGGTCAACACTATAGCACTTGCATTAAAGGTACTTGATTTGACTCATTAGTCTCAAACTAATGTCAATTCTAAGCTTAAAGTCAAATAACAGTGATTTTACATTTTTAAGAATGTATATTGCCTAGGTATTTTTTTTAAATACACAAAGCAAGATTAATTGTTGATCTTCAGGAAATACAAAAAATATTTAAAAACCTAGAACTGTATTGAAGTAAATGCTTAAATGTGTTCACTTCTTTTCCTTCACAGGTTAGTCTATTATTACATATTTGTTTTGTTGACAGTATCATGGGCAGTCAGCTGAATACTCGGACGCCCTCGACTACATGAACATGTTCTTCACAGGCGTATTCACTGTTGAGTTCGTTCTCAAACTGACAGCATTTAGATTCAAGGTAAGAAATGTTTACTGTTGAGTTCGTTCGGAAACTTACAGCTTTAAGACTCTAGGTAAGAAATGTTCATAGTAGAGTTTTTCTTGAAACAGCATTTAGATTCAAGGTTAGAAATGTTCAGAGTTGAGCTTGTATTGAAACTGACAGCATTTAGTTTCAATGTAAGAAATGTTGCGGTTGAGTTTGTCCTGAAACTGACAGCATTTAGATTCAAGGTAAATGAACAATATTTTAAGTTCAAATGTCCACCTTTGAGAGTCTTTCGAAACTGACAGAATTTAATTTAATTTAGATTTAAGGAGGGTAACATTCACAGTAAGTTTGTGTTGAAACTTACAGCATTAACAATCAAGATAAGGGGTTAAGCTTGCTTTGAAATAAATAACATGGACATTCATTGGAAGAAATATCCCCAAAACAACCTTAAAAATTGATTGAAAGATATTGTAATGTTTTGTATGTTTATTTGTCTGAAATACATATTTACTTTTCTGTTATTTTCAGTACTACATCATAGATCCTTGGAATATATTTGACTTCATCATAGTGCTTGGCAGTTTTATAGATATCATCTACACAGAGGTCAATGTAAGTAAATGCATTATACATATTATTGCTCCAACATTTTTTTTTCAATCAACCACATTTGTTTTTTTTATATATTTTAAGTTATTTATTTTAGATCTTGGTACCTGCTATTTTCCCTTGCATTTTCCATTTCAACATTGTTTGAGGAACTCTATTTTACATATTGGTGTTTATACACATATTTGATTGAAAGCAAAAATCAACTGTTTGTAAAGATAAACATTGATATCTTACTGTGTAAAAGCATATAGTTTACTGTAGTTCTGATAATTTAATGTTTAGAAAGATAATTATAATGTGGTGCAGCTCTCACAACAGTTTTTATTGGAGTCAAATTGTGGCGCATGTCAAAATTTTTATTCTAACAGTTGATTTAGGCTTGATTTACTTTTGTTATCTGATATCTGTTTTGATGTTACAAATTACATTCTTTATCATTTAAGAAATCTTAGTTCAAACAGTGATATATAATGTAAGGTGTTCACTGCACAGTCTACAAATGTCAGTTTTCACCACTGGCTTTGCTTCTGGGCCGATGCTTGGGTGTTTTTTCTCAATTCCATTTGATAAATGCTTGCCTATTTGCTTTCATAAATGTTTTTAGTTCTGAATGAATGGTTGCCATGGATTTTACATCCTTTAATGTGACAAACAATATATTGTCTTAATCGGGATAAGTGCGACAAGTTGAAGAGCTGGTGTATGCATTTACGATATAAATTATTTACAGAGGAATAAGATAGTACATACAAGCTGTTGTGTCTTTTGATCCACCTTAGTTTTCAGTACATGTTTTTCTGCTAGGTGTTTAAAACATTGTTTGTAAGAACTTCCGAGCATGAATGCATACCGTCAACATAAGCTGTTACGGACATGGCTCCTTAACACTCATCTGCTTTGAGGAAATCTCAAATACATTTATGAAACTCATCATGAAATTCCTTTTTGTCTCTTTGGGTTAAAATGTATGTAATTTTAAGTCAGCATTTCCTTAGGCATCTTGATGAATACCAATTTAGACCATGTTTCTCCTTTTGTGATGAGATGATGTGAAATTTCAATGATGGCACTACCACAGGAAATAGATTACCGTTATAGAGTAACTACCACAGGAAATAGATTACCGTTAAAGAGTAACTATTTAAAAGAGCCACATCATGCTAAAATGTGTGTCATTTGATTATAAAAGTTAAAATCATTGTTGACAAAAGAGATTATCCTTCATATAAATTAAAATTGAGGGTAAGCATTCTTCCAGAATGGAATTTTTTATTTAAAGACCATTTTATTAAGAGACCACTTTTGATTACTCCCTTGAGTGGTCTCTTTATACAAGATTGACTGTACTACCTATTAATTTGGCAAACGATATAAGGCCATTTTGACCATTTTCTATTCTGCACAAATTTTTTATGCCCCCGAAGGAGGGCATATAATGATCACACTGTCCGTCTGTCAGTCCGTCCGTCTGTCAATCACACTTTGCGTTTAGGTTTCTAAAAATGCTCATAACTTCCATGTCTCTTCAGATGTAACATTTATATTTGGTATGCATGTGTATATGGACAAGGCCTTTCTATAGGCACACAAATTTTGACCCTTTTGACCTTGACCTTGAACTTAGGGTTCGCGTTTAGGTTTCGAAAAATGCGTTTAAGTTTTGAAAAATGCTCATAATTTCTATCAAAGCGTTTATTGGGGGCATATGTCATCCTTTGGAGACAGTTCTTGTTTTTAGCTCACCTGAGCTGTGCTCATGGTGAGCTTTTGTGATCGCCTTTTGTCCGTCGTGTGTCGTGCGTCGTGCACCTCAATGTTTGCCTTGTGAATACTACAGAGGCCACATTTATTGTCCGATGAAACTTGGTCAGAACATTTGTCCCATTGATACCTCCACTGAGTTCGAAACTGGGTCATGCTGGGTCAAAAACAAGGTCACTAGGTCAAAAAAAAAGAAAAACCTTGTGAACACTGTAGTCACATTTGATGCCCAATCTTCATGTAACTTTGTCAAAATGTTTGTCTAAATGATATGTTGGTTGAGTTCAAAAATGGTTCCGGTCCGTTGAAAAACATGGCCGCCAGGGGGAGGGGCAGTATTTCTTATATGGCTATAGAAAAACCTTGTGAACAATCTAGAAGTCACAATTTTTGTCCAATCATCATGAAACTTGAAAAAACATGGCCACCAGGGGGGGCAGGGCAGTTTTCTCTAAATGTATAAAGGGAAAACATGTGGACACTCTAGAAGTCACATTTTTGGTCCAATGTTCATGAAATTTGGTCAGAACATGTGTTTTCTGGATATGACGGTTAAGTTTGAAAATGGTTTGGATCGCTAAAAAAGCATGGCCGCCGGGGGAGGGGGTCATTTTCCTTATATTATATAGTCGAAACAGCTTGTGAACACTATAGTTTAGCATGTCCAGGGAAGTAACTGCAAAATGGCTTTTGAAAAATTATGTTGAATTGACAGAGTTGTCTCCCTTTTTAAAATATATTTTTTAAGCACAAGAAGATTAAGTGGAATTAATTATAAATGATAGTTTTACATTCTGGAAGATAGCAAACTTTTGAATATGCTTTTTATTGTTTGATGATACTGTACAATATGGCATTCTTTTGTCAAACGATTAAAGCGAGACTATACGATTTTTATATGTGTTAAACTGATAAATACATGTTCCAATAACACTAAATAGGCAAGACATTGACGACGAATTTCATAAAATGCAGCAAAGACAAATTAGCGCCCTGAGCCGATGTGATGAAGATATTTCGTACATATTTTCCTACAATTACTTAAGAATTCGTCTTTTTATTAGGATCGGAGTTAGTGTTTGTGTGTCTTATGAATAGACATCACTACAGGAATTTAAAAACAACCATTAAACTAAATTAAGATTCACATCGTTCATGCATGATAAACATTCTGGCGAATTGGACTGTACGACATTTTTGATTTCAGAATTAAATATCTGGCTCATTTCGCATTTTTCGACACATGTTTTTCTTAACTTTTATTTTAAATTATATTGAAATGTATGACCTTGTTAACACTCTAGAGGTCACATTTATTTTCCGATCATCATGAAACTTGGTCTGAAGATTTGTCCCAATGATATCTTAGATGAGTTTGAAAATGGTTTTTGTTGCTTTAAAAAAATGGCCACCAGGGGCGGGGCATTTTTCTTTAGATGGCTATATATGGCTTTAGTAAAACCTTGTGAACACTCTAGTTTTCCTGATCTTGATGAAACTTGGTCAGAAGATTTGTCCCTATAATATCTTGTTATCTCAGGTGAGCGACTTTGGGCCTTTCAGGCCCTCTTGGTATATTAGTTGGTTTATTTTGCATTCACTTAAAACACAGTTCCCCACACATTGTATATTTCTGTTTTGCAAATGTCCACAAATCAATGGCATCCTTTGCATCAATATCTATGCCAGGCCCAATCATTTGAGCACCTGGAACATGATGACAGTTATTTTATGTTCTTTATATTTGAGTCGCGTTCTGAGAAAACTGGGCTTAATGCTTGTGCGTAGTGTCGTCCCAGATTAGCCTGTGCAGTCTGCACAGCTTAATCAGGGACGACACGTTCCGCTTTAATGGTATTTTTAGTTTCAAGGAAGTTCCTCCTTACCGAAAATCAAGTATAGGCGGAGAGTGTCCTCCCTGATTAGCCTGTGCGGACTGCACAGGCTAATCTGGGATGACACTTTATACGCACATGCATTATGCCCAGTTTTATCAGAACAAGACATATTTTTACTAACAATTGCTGTGCATTTTATTATGGCAAATCCAGAGATCCCAGGTTTGTTGTTTTGTCTGCATGAGCAATGTACTTTGCATGGCGAATATTTCCCTCCTCCTTCCCTTCAATATTCTTCAAAGCATGTGATTTATTTCAGCTGTCCATGTCCTCCAGTTATCTCCTTGATATTGGTATACATCAGCTATCTACTTTCATATTATCCAATACCTCTCTTTACAGCTGGATCAGTTATTTCCCTTGATATTAACATAGATTAGTTATCTACACATGTACCTTGTTATTTATGTACATCAGTTATCTACCTTAATGTTTATGTTAATAAATTATAAATTATCAATGGGAATCAGTTGTCTCCATTAATATTTATAGGCATCTGTTATCTTTCTTGACATACATGTACTTAGCACAAAAGCAAACATATGTTTTAAAACTCTACTTTGAATATAACAATTTAAAGAATCAATGTTGTTCTTCTTAATTAAATGTATCTGGATAATGATTACTGATAATATATTTCATAATGGTAAAGGAAATAAAAATAACTTACTTCATTTGTTAAATTTTGAGTCCCATATTAGTTGGCATAGAAAGTACAAAAAAGGGTTATTTACAGCTCCATTATTTTTGCTATATTATTGTTGCCATTTTGTAATCATGTGGTAAACCTAATTGTTCTTAAATGATATGTTTTAGTTAGCATATAATTTGCTGGCCAACTTGTATTGCTGGTAAACTACTATGTTATAATTATGTTCATGTTAATTTGTTTATACGCTGAATATAATGCTTTTATAAGCTAATGGATGATTTGCTACATTTCATCAGTTATGGATGATTTGCTACATTTCATTAGTTATGGATGATTTGCTACATTTCATTAGTGTTTTTGTTTTAATCATATTACACAGGGATTGATCATCAAAGCAAGCAAAAACTTCAATGTATTCAAAACTCAAAATCTGTGTTTATTAAAAGACTAATATAACCAGGTTTTAAACAATTATTCGGATAGAACTATTACTCAGTCCAGTTTAAAAAGATTTTTTCAAAATCCACTTCGTTTCAATTGAAATGAGTCCAGCTCTGGGAAAACAGGTTGTAATGCATGTGCATAAAGTGTCGTCCCAGATTATAGGCAGTGAAGTACGCACAGGCTAATGAGGCACTTCACTTTGCTGCTTAACTGTATGTTTTCCAGAAGGGACTTCCTTTTTACGAAAAATAGCATAAAAGCAAGTGAACTGCACCGGCCAAACTGCGACGACAATTTACGCACATGCATACAGCTCCATTTTCTGTGAGCATGGCTCATATGGTAATCACAATAATCAGCGTTAAAACCAGCTACTTCAAGGAAAAAGTTCACACTTATAGAACCATACTGCATATCTTATTGTTAAAATTAAATACTGTTAACTTAAGTTAAAAATGGGTAGTTGTTATGAAATAGATGTAATATCAGTCCTTTTTCCCTTTGTTGCTTTGGTTATGTGTGCCTCATTTTCGATGGTTCAGTAATTATTCATGTTGTCCTTGAAAAGTAGCCAATAAATAATGTGACAATCTTGTGTACGTTGGTCCATCTGTACGTTCAGTTACATGTCCCTTTTAGATATTCCCAACTAATAATGTTGTTAAAACTTTGTATAGTGAGGGAGTTGAGCGCGAACGTTGTTAAAACTTTGTATAGTGAGGGAGTTGAGCGCGAACGTTGTTAAAACTTTGTAGAGTGAGGGATTTGAGTGGGAACGTTGTTAAAACTTTGTATAGTGAGGGAGTTGAGCGGGTACGTTGTTAAAACTTTGTATAGTGAGGGAGTTGAGCGGGAACGTTATTAAAACTTTGTATAGTGAGGGAGTTGAACGGGAACGTTGTTAAAACTTTGTAGAGTGAGGGCGTTGGGCGGGAACGTTGTTAAAGCTTTGTATAGTGAGTGAGTTGAGCCCGAACATTGTTAAAACTTTGTATAGTGAGGGAGTTGAGCGCAAACGTTGTTAAAACTTTGTATAGTGAGGGAGTTGAGCGGGAATGTTGTTAAAACTTTGTATAGTGAGGGAGCTGAGCGCGAAAGTTGCTTATACTTTGTATAGTGAGGGAGTTGAGCGGGAACATTGTTAAAACTATGTATAGTGAGGGAGATGAGCGGGAACGTTGTTTAAACTTTGTATAGTGAGGGAGTTGAGTGGGAATGTTGTTAAAGCTTTGTATAGTGAGTGAGTTGAGCGGGAACATTGTTAATACTTTGTATATTGAGGGAGTTGAGCACAAACATTGTTAAAACTTTGTATAGTGAGGGGGTTGATCGTGAATGTTGTTAAAACTTTGTATAGTGAGGGGGTCGAGCGCGAACATATGAGCCGCCCTCTGGGATAACGGGGCTTAACAAAGTTTTTGTCCAAGATTAGCCTGTGCAGTCCACATAGGCTAATAAGGAATGACACTTTCTGCATATGCTTTATTTTTTTTTAGTAGAGACTTCCATTGAACATTTTTATGCCCCCGGTAGGGTGGCATATAGCAGTTGAACTGTCCGTCAGTCGGTCTGTCTGTCCGTCTGTCAAAAACCTTTAACAATGGCCATAACTTATGCAATATTGAAGATAGCAACTTGATATTTGGCATGCACGTGTATCTCATGAAGCTGCATATTTTGAGTGGTGAAAGGTCAAGGTCATCCTTCAAGGTCAAGAGTCATAAAATACAATCTAAGGGAAGTAATAAGCTTTATAAGGGAGATAATTTTTAAACCATGCCAAATGATATATTGAAATTGTATTTCAAAGTGGCGCAATACGGGCATTGTGTTTCTGACAAACACATCTCTTGTTTTTATATAAGCAGAAATTGTCATCCCTGATTAGCCTATTCAGACTGGCCAGGCTAATCTGGGTCAACTCTCAACTATCCCGGAGCGTGATTCATATTGTATCTGCCACTTTAATTTAAAAAATATTGATTCTGAGGAAACTACAGCATTTAAAAATGGTTTAAAAGGCATTTTATTAAATAATTTCCATTTTTATTATTTAATTGAGGTACATTTCAGTTGTTGTTTATAGTTATACAAAGTCAAATTGTTTTTAGCAATATTTTGATGCTTAGATTTTCATCTTTAAAACCCCATAGATATTGAGTTTTGAATAATTGTGTTTAAAATGAAACATTTCTGCTTAATCTTGAAACACAATTCTGAATGAAAAGTCATTATTTATGTATAGAAAATAAATTACTGGTAATTACTGGTTATGGTACTTTTTTATGCCCCCCTTCGAAGAAGATGGGGTATATTGCTTTGCACATGTCAGTCTGTCGGTCGGTCCGTCCACCAGGTGGATTCCGGATGATAACTCAAGAATGCTTGGACCTAGGATCATGAAACTTCAAAGGTACATTGATCATGACTCGCAGATGACCCCTATTGATTTTGAGGTCACTAGGTCAAAGGTCAAGGTCACAGTGACCCGAAATAGTAAAATGGTTTCCGGATGATAACTCAAGAACACTTAGGCCTAGGATCATGAAACTTGATAGGTAGATTGATCATGACTCGCAGATGACCCCTATTGTTTTTCAGGTCACTAGGTCAAAGGTCAAGGTCACAGTGACCCGAAATAGTAAAATGGTTTCCGGATGATAACTCAAGAACGCTTATGCCTAGGATCATGAAACTTCGTAGGTAGATTGATAATGGCTGGCAGATGACCCCTATTGATTTTCAGGTCACTAGGTCAAAGGTCAAGGTGACCCGAAAAAGTAAAATGGTTTCCAGATGAGAACTGAAGAACGCTTATTCGTAGGATCATGAAACTTAATAGGTAGATTGATCATGACTCGCAGATGACCCCTATTGATTTTGAGGTCACTAGGTCAAAGGTCAAGGTCACGGTGACCCGAAATAGTAAAATGGTTTCCGGATGATAACTCAAGAACGCTTATTGCTAGGATCATGAAACTTCTTCAAAGGTACATTGATCATGACTGGCAGATGACCCCTATTGATTTTCAGGTCACTAGGTCAAAGGTCAAGGTCACAGTGACAAAAAACATATTCACACAATGGCTGTCACTACAACGGAGAGCCCATATGGGGGGCATGCATGTTTTACAAACAGCCCTTGTTTTTCTATTATTAAATGCAAATGTTTAAAGTGAATCACAAATAATGTGGTCTAAAAACTAACAGCAATGAGTTTCATGAAGTGAGCACCAAGAACCGTTAAATTGAATGGAAAATTTGTCTGTTTTGTGGTCGTTTGAGTCTTGGATGAACAATAAATTATTTGCGTTCAAACAAGCTTAATCCAAGCTTCTATCAATATAGTCAATTCTGTAATGTCAGCCCATCCATTCACAACATGTTCTCACAAGTCCTACCCAAATGGTGGATTTACATTCAGTTCTTAACTTTTTGTCAGCCCATCCATTCACAACATGTTCTCACAAGTCCTACCCAAATGGTGGATTTACATTCAGTTCTTAACTTTTTCAGTGCTGGAACCGAATTTTGAAGGCCTTTGCAAACAGTTTGGATCCAGATGAGATGACACAGAACGTGGCGTCTCATCAGGATCCAAACTGTTTTTGCTATTCTGATAGTATTCTTTGAAAAAAAACGAAGAAAATGCTAATTTAAGAAATTCAGCTGGCAACATTTTAGCAGACGACAAATTTTCCAGCATGTAAAGGGTTAACACATTCTTTTTAATTGAGCCTTGCTGGAGGAAAACTCTGTTTAATGCATTTGCGTTAAGCATTGTCCCAGATTATCATGTGCAGTATGCACAGGCTGATTAGAGACAACACTTTGCGCTTTATTTGAATTTTGTATTCAAAGGAACAAAAATGTGCCTTCATAGTGAAAATTCAGATTGGGCTGAAACTGTCATCCCTAATCTTGGGTGACACTTCATGATCATGCATTAAGCCCTGTTTTCCTAAAGGGAGACTAAGTATACACAATAAGATCTGCATTTTTTGCTCATTACTTCAAAACCAAGTCCCAACTTTTACCTTGAATTATACTGAAAAAATCTACTTTATTGTTACTATTTCCCACCCACCCCCTAATTTTCCACTTAAAAAATGACGCCTAAAACACAACCTTTTACTTCAATCCTTTTTTGGATCATGCCAATACCCAGGCTGTTTGGTGTTTGGTTTCAGACGGGATCTCTAATCATCAGCATCAACTTCTTCCGCCTGTTCCGAGTGATGAGGCTCATCAAGTTGTTGAGTCAGGGTGAGGAGATTGGGACGCTGCTCTGGACCTTCATCAAGTCTTTCCAGGTACGGTTGCCATGGCCCTTGTCTGAGCCTATCTCTGGGGAGGGATTAATGCTGGCCCGTAAAGTATTGTCCCAGATTACCTGTGAAGTTCTCACTGCTCAGGATAATCATGGATGAAGCTTTCCGCTCTTAATATAATTTTTCTGTTTAAAAAAGGGGTCTCTTCTAAACAAAAAATACTATCAAGGCAGAAAGTGTGGTCTTTGATTAGCCTGTGCAAACAAGGCCCATACTTGTTCTGATTCATATTGAACGTTTTGAGTTAATATTTGGTACCAAATGTTATTCTGGATTTCAGGCCAAAGACTTTATAAACATCTATTAAATTTGGTGAGTGTTCTAGTATTAACTTTAATCAACATTTCTTACCAAACATTGACAACCTAATACGTACAGAATGTTTAGCTAATTGCAGGGAACGTTGATCCTAGGGGCCAATATCACTTAGCTGTGTATCAAATACTAGGTCGCCGTGGTGTAATGGATATGGTGTCAGCCTAGCGACCAGGAGGTCACGGGTTCGATCCCCACCGTGGGAGCATTCTTTAGATCTCCCCGAAAGACACCAAGTACTGGTTCTAACCCCAGGAAAGGGACTCGAGAGCGTTTATATATGCCTTAGGCTTTCGATGCAATCTAGCTGAAATAAATAGGTTTAAACTAAATACTGCAACAAAATGTATTCGCTAATTCAAGATGTCTATCCTTGGTCTTGAAAACACGTTAAACTTTGTATACAAAAATATTTTATGTTTGTTTAACCCTTTCAGTGCGAAAACTGAATTTTAAAGGCCTTTGCAAACAGTTTGGATCCAGATGAGACGCCACAAAACGTGGCGTCTCATCAGGATCCAAACTGTTTGCTATTCTGATGGTATTCTTTGGAAAAAAAATTAGAAAAAGCTAATTTTAGAAATTCAGCAGACGACATTTTAGCAGACGACAAATTTCCCAGCATGCAAAGGGTTAAAGTGTGTGCTGTTCCATTATGTCACAGCAGACAAATGTATTGTTTTTGCAAAAGGCTATCAGTACTAAGTTTTGGTTGCTGCCTTACTTTATAGGTAGGGGAAAAAGGGATTCAGGCTCTTCAATGTGGCATATCCCTGTTTTGGTTGCTGCCTTACTTTATAGGTAGGGGAAAAAGGGATTCAGGCTCTTCAATGTGGCATATCCCTGTTTTGGTTGCTGCCTTACTTTATAGGTAGGGGAAAAAGGGATTCAGGCTCTTCAATGTGGCATATCCCTGTTTTGGTTGCTGCCTTACTTTATAGGTAGGGGAAAAAGGGATTCAGGCTCTTCAATGTGGCATATCCCTGTTTTGGTTGCTGCCTTACTTTATAGGTAGGGGAAAAAGGGATTCAGGCTCTTCAATGTGGCATATCCCTGTTTTGGTTGCTGCCTTACTTTATAGGTAGGGGAAAAAGGGATTCAGGCTCTTCAATGTGGCATATCCCTGTTTTGGTTGCTGCCTTACTTTATAGGTAGGGGAAAAAGGGATTCAGGCTCTTCAATGTGGCATATCCCTGTTTTGGTTGCTGCCTTACTTTATAGGTAGGGGAAAAAGGGATTCAGGCTATTCAATGTGGCATATCCCTGTTTTGGTTGCTGCCTTTATAGGTAGGGGAAAAAGGGATTCAGGCTATTCAATGTGGTATATCCCTGTTTTGGTTGCTGCCTTTCTTTATAGGTAGGGGAAAAAGGGATTCAGGCTATTCAATGTGTATTTCTTCTAAAAGTGATGTTTTTTTATTGCAGGCTCTTCCATACGTAGGTCTGCTGATAGTGATGCTGTTTTTCATCTATGCAGTCATTGGCATGCAGGTGTTTGGTCGAATCGCCATTGACGACTCAACACAAATTCATAGGAACAATAATTTTCAGACTTTTCCACAAGCCTTGCTGGTTTTGTTCCGGTAAGTTTGGACTACCATGTATTATTTAAGAACCTCTTGTAGATTATTAGTAGACATTACAGAACAATCAGTTTTGGAAAACTTTTGTTTTTAAGTTTAATATCATGTATAATGTGACTAAAGTGTAAATGTTTTTAAATATGACAGTTATTTCATGTGTACTTATTGATAGACTTTTCAATGAATTGTATTGATCATAATCAACTTGCACTTATTATCCCCTGCCAAAGGCAGAGGGATATACTTTGGCAGGGGATATAAAATTGGCGTTGTCAGTCTGTCCATCTGTCACAAAAATATTTTTTTATGGGGAATATCATTTCAACAAAGTGGCTTGTTTTTATTTTATTGTTTGCAATGATTGATATCATTTCAAGTGGAAAAAGCTTCATTGGATATTCTCATTCAAAATTTCAATAGTACCAATTTGTATGAAAGCAAATATACTATGTCAGTAATTGTATGTAATCTCTTAAGTTCACTTTTTCCAGACCAAATATATATTAAGTCTTTCAAAACTTCATATATTGCATACTGAATATGAAACTTCCATACTTGTTTTCCAATCTAAATATGAATTATTGACCACATAGAAATCTGTCTTTAATGGGTTTGGAGATTTATCTTATGTTGGGTCTTTTTGCTTAGATATATTACAGCTCTGTTGTATTGCGGTTCGCAGGATCCACTGATAGTGAACACAATATATCCTGATCACGATATAACTTATCAGGTCCTTTATTCATATAAATATAGTCATAAGCATAGTTTGGCAATCATAAAACATGTTATTGACCTACCTAATTGCATTATTACGATCCTGGTAAGGTGGCATATAGCAGGCTATCTATCTGTCTATCCTTCTCTCCGTCTGGCATTCTGTTTTGCGGATGTTTTGTGCCCAACACTTTAGGATATTGGGCTGATTTTTGGTATGTGAGTCCACCTCAATTACCTACAGATCAAGTGTAAAATTCATTCTGGTCCATTGATTTTGACAAAGGTACATCCTTTAGCTGATGTAAAGGAAAATAATAAGCCTTATAAGGAGATAATTTTTATGCCCCTGGTAGGGTGGCATATAGCAGTTGAACTGTATGTCTTTAATGGCCATAACTTTTTCAATATAGAAGATAGCAACTTGATATTTGGCATGCATGTGCATGTCATGGAGCTGCACATTTTGAGTGGTGAAAGGTGAAGGTCAAGGTCATCCTTCAAGGTCAAATGTCTTATATATGGCGTCTGTCCGTCCGTCCAAAAACTTTAACATTGGCCATAACTTTTTTACAATTGAAGATATCAACTTGATATTTGGCATGCATGTGTATCTCATGGAGCTGAACATTTTGAGTGGCGAAAGGTGAAGGTCAAGGTCATCCTTCAAGGTAAAATGTAAAAATATGGCGTCTGTCTGTCCGAAAACTTTAACATTGGCCATAACTTTTTCAATGTTGAAGATAGCAACTTGATATTTGGCATGCATGTGTATCTTATGAAGCTGCACATTTTGAGTGGTGGAAGTTCAATGTCAAGGTCATCCTTCAAGGTCAAAGGTAAAAAAAAAAAAATTCAAAGTGGCGTTCTCATGAAGCTGCATATTGTGAGTGGTGGAAGTTCAAGGTCATGGTCATCCTTCAAGGTCAAAGGTCAAAAAATAAATATAACAAAAATGTTTAAAAGCGGCGTTCTCATGAAGCTGCACATTTTGAGTGGTGGACGTTCAAGGTCAAGGTCATCCTTCAAGGTCAAAGGTAAAAAAAATATATAATTTTTTTTAATTATTTCAAAGCGGCGCAATAGGGTGCATTGTGTTTCTGACAAGCACATCTCTTGTTTTCCATAATAATAGATTTACGCAGGTTTTTTACATAAGGCTTGCAGATATTAAACTCATTTTTTGCATTTGAGTCTACCTATTGAGCTTCAGACAAAGTGTAAAATTCATTCAGATCCAGTAATTTTGGGGGAAGTTATTGGCCTTGTACTTAGGAATTTTGATTATTAT
This sequence comes from Dreissena polymorpha, assembly GCF_020536995.1. Taxonomy (NCBI): domain Eukaryota; kingdom Metazoa; phylum Mollusca; class Bivalvia; order Myida; family Dreissenidae; genus Dreissena; species Dreissena polymorpha. The sequence goes on from NC_068355.1 coordinate 157,583,378, forward strand.
CACTGTTTTCTGGAGTGTTTTTGTTACACAAGTCTCTCAGATATTGAGCTGAATTTTGGGTGAGTCTACCTACATATTAATGGTGATATTCTTTTTGGTCCGTGTATTTTTGGCGAAGTCATGGGCCTTGGACTTAGAATATGTTTCTATAATAACTGTTTTCTGGAGGTTTTTTACACAACGCTTTCAGAGCTCATTTTTGGTTAAAGTACATTTATTGCATACACCCTTGATGTTTGGACAATTTGTATCTGGCTGCCTGAGCGCTGATTGGCTGATACGATTACCGAGAAAAATTTGATTGACAGCTGACATGATAGTGAAAGAATATTCATTAAAAAAAATAGTCAAAGTGGATATGGGCAATATTGTTGATCTTTGAAGTTGGGCAAGTAGGGTTGTTGTTCTTGCACTACACAAGCATGAATGTAATGTACAATGAAGGCTCACAAATCTTGACAAAACTAAATTTATTATACCCCCACAAACGAAGTTTAGGGAGGTATATAGGAGTGAACTTGTCTGTCGGTTGGTCGGTCAGTTGGTCGGTCGGTCTGTTGGTCGGTCTGTCGGTCTGTATTGAGTGTCCGCTCTCTAATTCAAGTAGTTTTCATCCGATCTTCACCAAACTTGGCCATAAGTTGTATCTACATGATGTCTAGGCCAAGTTTGAACATGGGCCTTGCCAGGTCAAAAACTAGGTCATGGGGTCACTTAGTGCGTTTTAAACATTCAGCTTGTGTCCGCTCTCTAATTCAAGTAGTTTTCATCCGATCTTCACCAAACTTGGTCAGAAGTTGTATCTAGATGATCTTTAAAGGCCAAGTTCAAACATGGGCCTTGCCGGGTCAAAAACTAGGTCACGGGGTCACTTAGTGCGTTTTAACATTCAGCATGGTGTCCTCTCTCTTATTAGCTCATCTATTTTTTTTTTTTCATCACCTTGGCGTCGGCGTCCGGTTAAGTTTTGCGTTTAGGTCCACTTTTCTCAGAAAGTATCAATGCTTTTGCATTCAAACTTGGTACACTTACTTACTATCATGAGGGGACTGGGCAGGCAAAGTTAGATAACTCTAGCGTGCATTTTGACAGAATTATGTGCCCTTTTTATACTTAAAAAATTGAAAATTTTGGTTAAGTTTTGCGTTTAGTTCCACTTTTCTCAGTAAGTATCAATGCTATTGCATTCAAACTTGGTACACTTACTTACTATCATGAGGGGACTGGGCAGGCAAAGTTAGATAACTCTGGCATGCATTTTGACAGAATTATGTGCCCTTTTTATACTTAGAAAATTGACAATTTTGGTTAAGTTTTGTGTTTAGGTCCATTTTATTCCTTAAGCATCAAAGCTATTGCTTTCATACTTGAAACACTTACTAACTATCATAAGGGGACTGTGCAGGCAAAGTAATGTAACTCTGACTGGCATTTTGACAGAATTATGTGCCCTTTTTATACTTAGAAAATTGAAAATTTGATTAAGTTTTGTGTTTAGGTCCACTTTATTCCTACAGTATCAAAGCTATTGCTTTCATACTTGCAAGATTTATGAACTATCATAAGGGGACCGTGCAGGCAAAGTTATGTAACTCTGACTGGCATTTGGACGGAATTATGGGCCCTTTATACTTAGAAAATTGAAAATTTGGTTAAGATTTATGTTTTGGTCCACTTTACCCCTAAAGTATCATAGATATTGCTTTCATACTTGGAACACTCACAAACTATCATAAGGGTACAGTAAAAGGACAAGTTGCATAACTCTGGTTGTCATTGTTACGGAATTATGGCCCTTTTTGACTTAGTAACTTTTAATATATGGTTAAATTTTGTGTTTCGATCCACTTTACTTCTTAAGTATCAAGGCTATTGCTTTCAAACTTCAAATACTTACATGCTATCATGAGGTTACTGTACCTGGCAACTTGAATTTTACTTTGACCTTTGAATGACCTTGACTCTCAAGGTCAAATTATTAAATTTTGCTAAAATTGCCATAACTTCTTTATTTATGATTAGATTTGATTGATACTTTGATAAAACTACTCTTACCTGACATACCACAATAGACTCCACCCAAACCATCCCCCGTGCCCTCCCCCCCCCTCCCCCCCCCCTCCCCCCCTCCCCCCTCCCCCCCCCCCCTATTTTTTTTTTTTTTTTTTTTTTTTAAGATCATCTCACAAATGACCACCACACCCTCACACTATACCCCCCACCCCCCCACCCCACCCCACCCCCCCCCCCATTTTTTTTTTTTTTTTTTTTTTTTTTTTTTAAGATCATCTCACAAATTACCACCACACCCTCACACTATACCCCCCCCCCCTCCCATTTTTTTTTTTTAAACTGTTATGTTTCAAATACCGTCCAACCATCGCACCCAAACCCCCCCCCCCCCATCGCCCCCCCAACCCCCCCTCCCCAATTTTTTTTTTTTTTTTTTTTTTTTTTTTTTGTTTCGCTTTTTTGGAAGATAATGTAATAAATGTCCACAACCCCACACTATACACCCCTCTTCACTCCACTCCTCCCTCCTTTGTGATTGAAAATGAGAGTCCCTTCACCTTTAAAAAGAAAATAGATGAGCGGTCTGCACCCGCAAGGCGGTGCTCTTGTTATTATTTTATTTTTGAAATACTGTCCAACCATCGCACCCAAGAATCTCCTCCCCCCCCCCCCCCCCCCCACCCCCGATTTTTTTTTTTTTGGGGGGGCATTTTATTTTCACATTTTTGGAAGATAATGTAATAAATGTCCACACCCCCACACTATACACCCCTCTTCACTCCACCCCTCCCTCCTTTGTGATTGACATTTAGAGTCCCTTCACCTTTAAAAAGAAAATAGATGAGCGGTCTGCACCCGCAAGGCGGTGCTCTTGTTCAAGTAGTTTTCAGCCGATCTTCACCAAACTTGGTCAGAAGTTTTATCTAGATGACCTGAAGGCCAAGTTCGAACATGGGCCATGCCAGATCAAAAACTAGGTCACAGGGTCACTTAGTACGTTTTAAACATTGAGCATGGTGTCTGCTCTCTATTTCAAGTAGTTTAAATCTGATCTTCACCACACTTGGTCAGAAGTTGTAACTAGATGATGTGTAGGTCAAGTTCGAACATGGGCCATGCCGGGTCAAAAACTAGGTCACGGGGTCACTTAGTGTGTTTTAAACCTCACCATGTTGTCAGCTCTCTTATTCAAGTAGTTTTTATCCAATCTTCACCAAAATTGGCCAGAAATTGTATCTTGATAATGTCTATGGCAAGTTTGAATATGGGTCATTCTGGGTCAAAAACAAGGTCACGGGGTCACTAAGTGCGTTTTAAACATCACAATGCTGTCCGCTCTCTAATTCAAGTAGCTTTCATCCAATCTTCACCAAACTTGGTCAGAAGTTGTATCTAGATGATGTCTAGGTCAAGTTTGTATATGGGTCATGCCGGGTCAAAAACTAGGTCACGGGGTATCTTAGTGCGTTTTAAACCTCACCATGTAGTCCGCTCTCTAATTCCAGTAGTTTTCATCCAATCCTCACCAAACTTGGTCACAAGTTTTATCTAAATGATCTCTAGGACAGGTTTGAACATGGGCCATTCCGGGCCCAAAACTAGGTCACGGGATCACTTAGTGCGTTTTTTAACATTCAGCATGGTGTCTGCTCTCTAATTCAAGTAGTTTACATCCGATCTTCACCAAACTTGGTCAGAAGTTTTATGGAGATGATCTTAAGGCCAAGTTAGATCATGGGCCTTTCTGGGTCAAAAACTAGGTCAAGGGGTCACTAAGTGCATTTTAAAAATTGAGCATGGTGTCCGCTGTTTTTTGTGAAGACCACATGCAGAATATTATGTGTCAATGCGGCATGTGGGGGTATTCGTCACGTCTGTGACAAAGCTCTAGTTTATGAATGTTGGATTACAGTCCAACCCCTACTTCCGGTCACCCCTCATCGCCGGTCGCCCTGTGAAGGCGGCCGGTCTGTGCCTCTACCGTCGATAAACACTATATGATGCATCCCTCTTTAGCGCTAACCCTGTTTCTCTGGCCAGCGGCCAGCAATTTTGCATTCCAAATGTTAAATTTCCCCCATATGAGTGGTCACGCGCAAGTAAGTCAGTTTTGTACATTGGCAAAATTACACTGATGCAACGGCGAAAAAATCGATATGTACTTCCAGTCTGCAGTTTAGGTTCTGTAGTACTGAAGCGTGATGTGTGATAAACATTTTGACAGCCAGTTTGCAAATTGCAATTAATTAGCGCCAGATTATCGGGTTATCGGGTTAAAAGCAATATGCAACAATTTGATCGTTTTGTGTCCGCACGTGCGAATATCACCTATTATTACTGGAAAAGATATTCTTAATTTATAATTTATTATTTGTAGCTCTTGAATCATACTATTTCAAGCACACATTTATGACAATAATCGGCTAATTAAAAGTTAAAAAGAACAACAAAACTTTTAGCTGAAATCAACTGATCTACATGTTCTCTGTGCTACAAAGTTTTTATCCAAAAATCAATACACGCACACTTTCCATGGGTATGGCATGACATTGTACATTGGTGCATAATTTTCGTGCGCTTTTGTCGGGACAAAGGAAATACATGAGGACTTTTTTGATGCTAGAATTTGTAAATGTCTTGTTAACATAAAACAATCGGGAGTGTGTTTCGGATAACAAATTATTATTTTCATTTGGGAATTAAACAAAACATTTATATTTGTTTTATATTTACAATGATTTCAATATTAATTTTGACAAAACCCTTTATGTTTTTATAATATTATGCATGAAAAGCACGATTACCAGGAGGATTACACCTGGTTGCTATTATCAGTCTCTTAAGTAACTGGCCACGATTTTATCGTGGAGGAGATCACTGTCGGGACCAATTCGTGCGGTAGGTATTACAAAGCCATAAAACTGCAATAAACCAATTAAATTATCGATTGTTAGTGACACGGGAGTTATTCACGCATAACTTATTCACAATTGTTCCCATCTTAAGTGCAATGGGGCCATACAACTTGCATTGTGTAAACAACGAATCATGAGAATGATTCTTTTTCATTGACTTGATTCTGATGATGATATTGATGATGATTAAAAAGATGAATAGAATATTCTTTTGAATGAAAATGTTGTTTTATAGCTGATATTAGAAAGGAAGAAATAAAATTATTTTCAGTCTATACATTGTTTAGTACATGTACACATATTTACCATTATGTTTATACAAAAATTGAACAGTTGGCCATGCACTCATCAACTCCAGACTCCCTATGACCCAACCCCCTCTTAAGAGGCCACCCCGCTTAAGCAGCCAATTTGGCCGTTTCCCTTGACTGGCTGCTTAAGAGGGGTTGGACTGTAATCAGAAAATTAAAGAATCTGAAATAAATTGAGGTCTATGGCCGACTTGCAATTTATATGACATTGGGAAAAAAGATCATGATATAGTGGATCTGCATTGTAATAACCTTTATGCTATTTATGCTATTCATCAGTTACCACTTTGTTCTCATCATATTTCACACACTTATTTATTCTCATACACGATGACAGCCTGTCCTGCAGTGCCCACATTTGCCATTGCAGATCTGCCACTGGTGAAGCCTGGCAGGAAATCATGCTGTCATGTAGAGCTGACCCCACCGTCAAGTGTGATCCACTGTCAGAAAACAGAAATACAACAGAAACCTGCGGGAACAACTTTGCCTTCCCATACTTCATTTCCTTCTATGTTCTCTGCTCATTTTTGGTGAGTTCAAACAAATTTTCATTGGAGCCGCGTTCTGAGAAAAATGGGCATAATGCTTGTGCGTAAAGTGACACTTTCCGCTTTAATGGTATTTTTAGTTTCAAGGAAGTCCCTCCTTACCGAAAATCAAGTTTCGGCGGAAAGTGTCGTCTGGGACGAAACTCAGCACATGCATTAAGCCCAGTTGTCTCAGAACAAGCCTCATTCCATAGGAGCCTTGCCCCAGTTGTCTCAGAACAAGCCTCATTCCATAGGAGCCTTGCCCCAGTTGTCTCAGAACAAGCCTCACTCCATAGGAGCATTGCCCCAGTTGTCTCAGAACAAGCCTCATTCCATAGGAGCCTTGCCCCAGTTGTCTCAGAACAAGCCTCACTCCATAGGAGCATTACCCCAGTTGTCTCAGAACAAGCCTCATTCCATAGGAGCCTTGCCCCAGTTGTCTCAGAACAAGCCTCATTCCATAGGAGCCTTGCCCCATTTGTCTCAAAACAAGCCTCATTCCATAGGAGCCTTGCCCCAGTTGTCTCAGAACAAGCCTCATTCCATAGGAGCCTTGCCCCAGTTGTCTCAGAACAAGCCTCATTCCATAGAAGCCTTGCCCCAGTTGTCTCAGAACAAGCCGCATTCCATAGGAGCCTTGCCCCAGTTGTCTCAGAACAAGCCTCATTCCATAGGAGCCTTGCCCCAGTTGTCTCAGAACAAGCCTCATTCCATAGGAGTCTTGCTCAGTGAAAGCCGGATGTATGCATGTGCGTAAAGAGTCAATGGGTATGCATGTGAGTAAAGAGTCAATGGGTATGCATGTGCGTAGAGTCAATTTGTATGCATGTGTGTAAAGAGTCAATGGGTATGCATGTGCGTAAAGAGTCAATGGGTATGCATGTGCGTAGAGTCAATGGGTATGCATGTGTGTAAAGAGTCAATGGGTAAATTGTGCATGCTGGCATGTGTGTAAAGAGTCAATGGGTATGCATGTGTGTAAAGTGTCAATGGGTATTCATGTGTGTAAAGAGTCAATGGGTATGCATGTGTGTAAAGTGTCAATGGGTATGCATGTGTGTAAAGTGTCAATGGGTATGCATGTGTGTAAAGTGTCAATAGGTAAATTGTGCAGGCTGGCATGTGTGTAAAGTGTCAATGGGTATGCATGTGTGTAAAGTGTCAATGGGTATGCATGTGTGTAAAGAGTCAATTGGTAAATTGTGCAGGCTGGCATGTGTGTAAAGTGTCAATGGGTATGCATGTGTGTAAAGTGTCAATGGGTATGCATGTGTGTAAATAGTCAATGGGTATGCATGTGTGTAAAGAGTCAATGGGTATGCATGTGTGTAAAGAGTCGATGGGTATGCATGTGCGTAAAGAGTCAATGGGTATGCATGTGCGTAAAGAGTCAATGGGTATGCATGTGCGTAAAGAGTCAATGGGTATGCATGTGTGTAAAGAGTCAATGGGTATGCATGTGTGTAAAGAGTCAATGGGTATGCATGTGCGTAAAGAGTCAATGGGTATGCATGTGCGTAAAGAGTCAATGGGTATGCATGTGTGTAAAGAGTCAATGGGTATGCATGTGCGTAAAGAGTCAATTAGTATGCATGTGTGTAAAGTGTCAATGGGTATGCATGTGCGTAAAGAGTCAATGGGTATGCATGTGTGTAAAGAGTCAATGGGTATGCATGTGCGTAGAGTCAATGGGTATGCATGTGTGTAAAGAGTCAATGGGTATGCATGTGCGTAAAGAGTCAATGGGTATGCATGTGTGTAAAGAGTCAATGGGTATGCATGTGTGTAAAGAGTCAATGGGTATGCATGTGCGTAAAGAGTCAATGGGTATGCATGTGTGTAAAGAGTCAATGGGTATGCATGTGTGTAAAGAGTCAATGGGTATGCATGTGTGTAAAGAGTCAATGGGTATGCATGTGTGTAAAGTGTCAATGGGTAAATTGTGCAGGCTGCACAGGCTTATTAAGGAGGACACTTTCCACTTTTATAAAAAAAAATGTTAAAAGAATCTTTTTACTGAAAATCCAATTTAGGTGAAAAGTGTTGACCCTGACTGCACAAGCTAATCTGGGACAAAAATTTTAGGTTAGTGTATTTTTTGTGACAAAATACCATGGATTTATGTCATATTTTTACTGTGTAAATTAGCGGAAACTATTTTTTCATAATATTTTAAGAAGTGTTCATGTTTATGAAGGATTTTACTCCCATTCATGTAATAGAGAATGACACGGACACTCCACTGATAATTGAGACCCATCATGCAAAAATGGATCTAATGACATGCTGCAAGAGTACCTTCAGACCAACCTGTTCAGTCGGCACAGTCTTGTCAGGAGTTATGCTGTGTGCTGTAAAGTCACACAAGGTTTCCTGGTCTCATAAGCTGATTGGGTAGCTTCTTACCAGACTGCGTGATTTGGCAAATAATGAACAACAAATGACTGAATGAACGTTCTGAATGTTTCAGATCACAATGTGATGAATTGTACCAATTTTAATGACAATTCATGAGCTAGTTTTGTTTGCTTCCAGATCATTAACTTGTTTGTGGCAGTCATCATGGACAACTTTGACTATCTCACTCGTGACTGGTCCATTCTTGGTCCACATCATTTAGATGAGTTTGTGCGGCTTTGGGGAGAATATGACCCAGAAGCAACGTAAGTGTATTTTGGACCAAGATTTGAATAATTTTTTGTTAGTTATTTTGTGAGAAAACTTACTTTTTTTGCTAAAGGTATTTACTTTCTCTTTTTGAACGATGATTGCATTTTAGCATAATATTGCTTTTTAGATTTACAAAAAAAGTACCACCTCAGTAGTTATTGGAATTCATTTATTAAAATTTCATAATAATGTATACTAGAGATATAATTTGGTTTATTTCCATTTGCTGGTAATTTGAACTTATTTGATTTCAGGGGCAGAATAAAACATTTAGATGTTGTCACATTACTTAGAAAAATATCACCACCCCTAGGGTTTGGAAAGTTGTGCCCACATCGAATAGCATGCAAGGTTAGTAACAGGGCTTCTGTATAACATGACAATTACGCAGTTTACCAAAATTGTAATTATGCCATGAACGGCCAGCATGATTCCAGACCAGCCTTTGTAGTAAGACCGGGAACTAGACTGTCTGCTGTTAACCCTTTAACAATTAGATACATATTTTTATGCATTTGTAGTCCCTTACAAAGTTAAATTTTATGAAAGACTTTTTTTACTAGATAAAAGTTTTATAGGCTTCATTTACAACCCTTAAATACCAATGAGCAGCAAACAGCATAAAACATGAACAGAATGCGAGTTACACGCAGGCTGTTCTGGTTTTATGCCCTTTGCACGTAGCAATTTTCACTTTGTTTCTGAGAAGAAAAGTTTTAAGATATGCCAAGATTTCATGGTTTTATTAGCTGACATTATGATTGCTATTCAGAGTATATGGATGCAGACGCACATCTTGTCATATTTTTCTAACACTAAAGCCCATTTTCACATGATGCCACTCATGTGTTTAATGAGCTGATAATGCTGTTGTATTTTATATCAAATTTATTGAGGCTTATGTTTCAAAGTATGTGTTTCTCTTTTGAAAAATATAAATATAATGTTTAGCTATCAAAAAGGTCTGTTGTTATGTTTAAACATCAAAAAGGCAATTTTTATGCCCCCAGATCGAAAGATCGGGGTATATTGTTTTTGGCCTGTCTGTCATCCTTCAAGGTCAAAGGTAAAAAAAAAATCAAAAACTTTAACCAAAACTTTAACCTTCTTCATAACTTTTGCAATATTGAACATAGCAACTTGATATTTGGCATGCATGTGTATCTAATGGAGCTGAAAATTTAGAGTGGTGAAAGGTCAAGGTCATCCTTCAAGGTCAAAGGTCAAAAAAATAGTTCAAAGCGGCACATTAGGGGGCATTTTTTACTGACAAACACATCTCTTGTTTTAAAATTATTCACTTACATACTAGCTTCAAATTATTTAATGTTTCAAATACTAGAATTGTAATATAAATAATTGTATTATATATTTTTGCAGCGTTTAGTGAGTATGAATATGCCATTAAATAGTGATGGAACTGTGATGTTTAATGCTACGTTATTCGCACTGGTGCGAACTTCACTAAAAATCAAAGTAGAGGGTAATATAGACCAGGCGAATGCAGAACTAAGGGAGGTTATCCTGAAAATATGGAAGAGAACAAGTTCAAAGATGTTGGACACAGTTGTTCCCCCTGCTGGTGAGACACCGGATGCTGAATGCAATTCTTAAAATTAATTATTATTTGAAATAAGCAACAAAGTTTAGCTTGTTTTCTTAATATGTTTATAATAACAGTTATGCATTGTTAAGATATATGGGTTATAACTGGAATAAATAATGTGTTAAGGAAATATTTGCATTTAATGTAAATACTTACTAAATATCATTTTTAGAGAAAAATTGTTAAACAATTAAGTTAACAAGCATGTGCCATATAGTATTTTTACTTTCTTAAGGTGACGATGATGTGACGGTGGGGAAATTCTATGCAACATTTCTCATCCAAGACTACTTTAGGCGGTTTAAGAAACGGAAAGAACAGATGCAAAAGATTCAGAAAGGCCAGGAGCACACTAATGCACTCCAGGTAGATATTGCGGAAAAAGCTGTGCTGTTTGAATGTTATTTGTTTAGATGAGCCTTGTTTTGGGAAAACTGGACTTCATGCATGTGGGTAACACAAAAACATTTGTCATGTTCTGAGAAAACTGGGCATAATGCTTGTTCGTAAAGTGTTGTCCCAGATAAGCATGTGCAGTCCGCACAGGCTAATCAGGGACGACACTTTCTGCTTTTATGGTATTTTTTGTTTAAAGGAAGTCTCTTCTTACCAAAAATTGTGTGAAGGGGGAAGGTGTCGTCCCTGATTAGCCTGTGTGGACTGCACAGGCTGTGTGGACTGCACAGGCTAATCTGGGACGACACTTTATGCACAATTATTATGCCCAGTTTTCGCAGTTGCATCATCTTTTCACTTTTTTGGGGGGGGGGGTGAAGGGCAAACCTAGTTGATGTTGATTGTTAACCAGTACCAAGTGCACACAATGTTTTGCAGTACCTGACAAAAAGTGTGAGTCATAACCAATACCAACTCAAGGTATGTGGCTGGGTCTTGTTCTCACTAATTATTCATGATTATTGTGGAATGGACCAACTGAGCTAGCTAGCACTGTGCAAAGATTTGTTAACTATAGTACCAGAATTTAAACACTTCTTGTAGTATACAATCTGGGTGTTTTGTTGTTCAGGCTGGATTGCGTGCAGTACATGACCTGGGTCCAGAAATACGTCGGGCAATCTCCGGGAACCTGGGAGAGGAAGAATTCCCTGACAAGGATGTAGAAGAACCTATGCATAGAGTGAGTACAAACATATGCATACAGTGAATATTTAGTTTACAAAAGGAAAAAAGTTATGGAAATCTTTTGAGGGGGGCATAATGTGTCATTTACTGACACAATACATGGAGCAAGTAGATTTTTTTTATTCATCTCATGAAATCCCTTTATTGCAACAATACCAAACAGAATATACATAGATTTGGTAGATAATGTATATTCACATTTTATTATGGTCATCTCTGTCTTAGCCTTTCTTAGATGGTATAGAATATTATGATATTATCCTCAATTTATTTATTCTTAAGAATGATCCTTGATTTGAAATTCATCATTTGTTTCCAGTTCATGCTCATCACTGAATATTGATATCATGTCAGTTCCTTTAGTACGGTTACATGGTATTTGTTTTCCCCAGAGAAACCACAGTCTGTTTGGCAGCGTGATGAACGCGCTGACGGGCACAGTCAAGACTGGGCTCCCATTTGCCACCAGGACCCAGTCTCTGTTCATAAGCAATGCCAAGGTGCCACCCAAAACCTCGCCCTCAAACTCCTTCCACAGCCAACACAATAAAATGTCACCAAGGAACTCAGTGAACGGGAAACTGTCATCGTCGGATACAAATAATCACATAAGTGGAAGTAGACTTAATGTGGAGTTGAATAATGCTATAAATAGATCACAGTTGCCATTAGCAAAGCAGCTGGGAGCAGATGATGCACAGATAACCAATCAATATTTGTCGTCTGTGCCGCTACGGGTCTCGTCTTCAAGACATTCAAGTCAAACATCAAGGTTGTAGACAAAAGTAGAATTGGTATTGTCTGTGATTTTCAGTTTGTGTGTTTAGTTTGCTTTTTCCTGTTTTCAACTGTATTTCTGTCATAAACCAAGTCACACTTTTCCTGGATTTGCTGGTTTACCAGTACTAAGTGCACATGTAAATGAAAGTAACTGACAACTGTCTGACTTCAATCAGAGTTAAAGGGAGAATGACCGTAGAAAAGATTTCATGACCACTTCACCAAAGAAGTTATGTTGCCAGGCCGGGCATTGAATCCACCATGCTCGGATTTGTAGTCCCGTGCCCAACTGAGCTAGCTGGCCCAACTCTAATTTTCTGTGATTTTGATTGCAATATGTGTACATAATTTATAATCTCTACCAGATCTTTTTTCATGCTCCCCCAAAATTTATTTTGGGGGGCGCATAAAGTTGCCGCTTCGTCTGTCCGTGCATGTGTGCGTCTGTCTGTCCGTCCGTGCACAATTTTTTTCCGGGCTATTTCTCAGCAAATAATGACTGGAATTAAATGAAACTTTATGGGAAGCTTCACTACCAAGAGGAGATGTGCATATTTTCAGCCGGTTCTGGTCGGATGATTTTTCACAGAGTTATGGCCCTTTAAAATTTTCTATAAAAAAAATCTTGTCCTCCCAACTACTGTGCCCTCAAGACGTTTCCTTTTATCTGAATATATAGTGCAATATTGTGACAAAAAAAAACACTTTGGGGAGCATCACCTGTCTCCGACGGTTTCTTTTTTAAAAATATTGTTTAGATGGTAAAATTCAGTGCCAGTTTCAAGATACTATGTTCATTTAAAATAGATAAGTTAAACAAGTCAAAGTTATATTAATTGTGTAGAAATAATGTAATGGTAAAAGGCAGACATGAGCAAACCTGAGGTCAATTGTTTTTCTGCTATTCCCTAATTGATTAATGTTGGTGATGGTAAATTCTATATTATCTTTTATTATCTCTATATCCTCAAGTGTTGGTTACAGTGAAAACTTGTTTCATTAACATTTATCGCAGGTATTGGTAATAATTCAAGATCAATATATGTAATTAGGTTTCAGTGACAGCTCATTCCATATCAGTACCTCTAATTTTGGTTGCAGTGATCAGTATCTCTAATTTTGGTTGCAGTGATCAGTATTTCTAATGTTGGTTGCAGTGATCAGTATCTCTAATTTTGGTTGCAGTGATCAGTATTTCTAATGTTGGTTGCAGTGATCGGTATCTCTAATGCTGGTTGCAGTGATCAGTATCTTTAATGTGGGTTGCACACTGATTGTTTTGTATCTGTTTCTCTAATATAGGTTATTTAGTTCAGTATATTTCATGTAGGTTTTAGTGATCAGTATTTATGTGGGTTGCAGTGATCAGTTTCTTTAATGTGGGTTCTATTTTTTATTGTTTTTAATGTGGGTTGCTCAGTGGTGGATAGTTTTCTATCAGCACCATAATTATACCGGTAGGTCATTTTTATCAGTATCCCTAATATAGCTTGCTGTAACCAGTATCTCAAATGTGGGTAAAATTGATCTATATATATGTGGGTTGCACTAATCATTATCTAAAATGTGGTTTGCACATTGATTGTTTGTTTGTGTATCATTTTCTCTAATGTAGGCTATTTATTTCAGTACCTCTCATGTTGTTTGCAGTATCTATAAGTATCAATAATGGGGTTTGTGCAGTGGTAGTTCATTTTTTTATCAATATCTAATATTGGTCATGTGTATCAGTGTCTCTTATGTGGGTTGTAGTGATCAGTATCGATGTGGGTTGTATGGATCATGAACTATAATGTGGGTTGCACTTTAATAGTGAGTTTTGTAAAATTATCTCTGATGTAGGTAATATAACCCATGTGTCTATTGGGGGTTACAGTGAGGGGTCATTCCATGACGTTGAGGAGGGAAGTGAGGCAGGCTCTATCTCTGAGGTCTCAGAAGACAAGTGGGCGCACATGAACTCTGTGGGTTACCCACCACACTATGCCAACAACGTGCAACAGATACAGAAACAGCCAATCTATGTGTATAGAGAGTATGTGTCATAGGCATACAGCCAATCTATGTGTATAGAGAGTATGTGTCATAGGCATAATAAACCAATTTATGCATATAAAGAGTATGTGTCATAGGCATAATAAACCAATCTATGTGTATAGAGAGTATGTGTCATAGGCATAATAAACCAATCTATGTGTATAGAGAGTATGTGTCATAATCATACAGCCAATCTATGTGTATAGAGAGTATGTGTCATAGGCATACAGCCAATCTATGTGTATAGAGAGTATGTGTCATAGGCATAATAAACCAATCTATGTGTTTAGAGAGAATGAGTCATAGGCATACAGCCAATCTATGTGTATAGAGAGTATGTGTCATAGGCATACAGCCAATCTATGTGTATAGAAAGAATGTGTCATAGGCATAATACACCAATCTATGTGTATAGAGAGTATGTGTCATAGGCATACAGCCAATCTATGTGTATAGAGAGTATGTGTCATAGGCATACAGCCAATCTATGTGTATAGAGAGTATGTGTCATAGGCATACAGCCAATCTATGTGTATAGAGAGTATGTGTCATAGGCATAATAAACCAATCTATGTGTATAGAGAGTATGTGTCATAGGCATAATGAACCAATCTATGTGTATAGAGAGTATGTGTCATAGGCATAATAAACCAATCTATGTGTATAGAGAGTATGTGTCAAAGGCATACAGCCAATCTATGTGTATAGAGAGAATGTGTCATATGCATAATACACCAATCTATGTGTATAGAGATTATATGTCATAGGCATAATACACCAATCTATGTGTATAGAGAGTATGTGCCATAGGCATAATACACCAATCTATGTGTATAGAGAGTATGTGCCATAGGCATAATACACCTATCTATGTGTATAGAGAGTATGTGTCATAGGCATAATACACCAATCTATGTGTATAGAGTGTATGTGTCATAGGCATAATACACCAATCTACGTGTATAGAGAGTATGTGTCATAGGCATACAGCCAATCTATGTGTATAGAGAGTATGTGTCATAGGCATAATACACCAATCTATGTGTATAGAGAGTATGTGTCATAGGCATAATACACCAATCTATGTGTATAGAGAGTATGTATCATAGGCATAATGAACCAATCTATGAGTATAGAGAGTATGTGTCATAGGCATACAGCCAATCTATGTGTATAGAGAGTATGTGTCATAGGCATACAGCCAATCTATGTGTATAGAGAGTATGTGTCATAGGCATACAGCCAATCTATGTGTATAAAGAGTATGTGTCATAGGCATACAGCCAATCTATGTGTATAGAGAGTATGTGTCATAGGCATACAGCCAATCTATGTGTATAGAGAGTATGTGTCATAGGCATACAGCCAATCTATGTGTATAGAGAGTATGTGTCATAGGCATAATAAACCAATCTATGTGTATAGAGAGTATGTGTCATAGGCATGCAGCCAATCTATGTGTATAGAGAGTATGTGGCATAGGCATAATAAACCAATCTATGTGTATAGAGAGTATGTGTCATAGGCATGCAGCCAATCTATGTGTATAGAGAGTATGTGGCATAGGCATAATAAACCAATCTATGTGTATAGAGAGTATGTTTCATAGGCATAATACACCAATCTATGTGTATAGAGAGTATGTGTCATAGGCATACAGCCAATCTATGTGTATAGAGAGTATGTGTCAAAGGCATACAGCTAATCTATGTGTATAAAGAGTATGTGTCATAGGCAAAATAAACCAATCTATGTGTATAGAGAGTATGTGTCATAGGCATAATAAACCAATATATGTGTATAGAGAGTATGTGTCATAGGCATAATTAACCAATCTTTGTGTATATAGATTGTGTCATATGCATACAATCAATCTATGTGTATAGAGAGTATGTGTCATAGGCATCCAATCTGTGTGTATAGAGAGTATATGTCATAGGCATAATAAACCAATCTATGTGTATAGAGAGTATGTGTCATAGGCATAATAAACCAATCTATGTGTATAGAGAGTATGTGTCATAGGCATAATAAACCAATCTATGTGTATAGAGAGTATGTGTCATAGGCATAATACACCAATCTATGTGTATAGAGAGTATGTGTCATAGGCATACAGCCAATCTATGTGTATAGAGAGTATGTGTCATAGGCATAATACACCAATCTATGTGTATAGAGAGTATGTGTCATAGGCATACAGCCAATCTATGTGTATAGAGAGTATGTGTCATAGGCATCCAATCTGTGTGTATAGAGAGTATATGTCATAGGCATAATACACCAATCTATGTGTATAGAGAGTATGTGTCATAGGCATAATAAACCAATCTATGTGTATAGAGAGTATGTGTCATAGGCATACAGCCAATCTATGTGTATAGAGAGTATGTGGCATAGGCATAATAAACCAATCTATGTGTATAAAGAGTATGTTTCATAGGCATAATACACCAATCTATGTGTATAGAGAGTATGTGTCATAGGCATACAGCCAATCTATGTGTTTATAGAGTATGTGTCATAGGCATACAGCCAATCTATGTGTATAGAGAGTATGTGTCATAGGCATAATAAACCAATCTATGTGTATAGAGAGTATGTGTCATAGGCATAATAAATCAATCTATGTGAATAGAGAGTATGTGTCATAGGCATAATAAACCAATCTATGTGTATAGAGAGTATGTGTCAAATGCATACAGCCAATCTATGTGTATAGAGAGTATGTGTCATAGGCATAATAAACCAATCTATGTGTATAGAGAGTATGTGTCATAGGCATACAGCCAATCTATGTGTATAGAGAGTATGTGTCATAGGCATAATACACCAATCTATGTGTATAGAGAGTATGTGTCATAGGCATAATACACCAATCTATGTGTATAGAGAGTATGTGTCATAGGCATACAGCCAATCTATGTGTATAGAGAGTATGTGTCATAGGCATACATCCAATCTATGTGTATAGAGAGTATGTGTCATAGGCATAATACACCAATCTATGTGTATAGAGAGTATGTGTCATAGGCATACAGCCAATCTATGTGTATAGAGAGTATGTGTCATAGGCATACATCCAATCTATGTGTATAGAGAGTATGTGTCATAGGCATAATACACCAATCTATGTGTATAGAGAGTATGTGTCATAGGCATACAGCCAATCTATGTGTATAGAGAGTATGTGTCATAGGCATACATCCAATCTATGTGTATAGAGAGTATGTGTCATAGGCATAATACACCAATCTATGTGTATAGAGAGTATGTGTCATAGGCATACAGCCAATCTATGTGTATAGAGAGTATGTGTCATAGGCATAATACACCAATCTATGTGTATAGAGAGTATGTGTCATAGGCATAATAAACCAATCTATGTGTATAGAGAGTATGTGTCATAGGCATAATACACCAATCTATGTGTATAGAGATTATGTGTCATAGGCATAATACACCAATCTATGTGTATAGAGAGTATGTGCCAAAGGCATAATACACCAATCTATGTGTATAGAGAGTATGTGCCATAGGCATAATACACCAATCTATGTGTATAGAGAGTATGAGTCATAGGCATAATACACCTATCTATGTGTATAGAGAGTATGAGTCATAGGCATAATAAACCAATCTATGTGTATAGAGAGTATGAGTCATAGGCATAATAAACCAATCTATGTGTATAGAGAGAATGTTTCATAGGCATAATAAACCAATCTGTGTGCATAGAGAGAATGTGGCATAGGCATAATAAACTAGTATGAATTTCATAGCATACATACAAAAGTTAGATTTGATAAAATACTTGTTATAATTTTCATGCTGTAATGGACAAGTGTTGGCCATTTTATTATTGTTTTCCATCAATTCGATAAGTGCAAAAATAATATTATAAAATTGGTTATTAAATTCATTGGTTAGCCTTGTTTGAAAGTATCTTCAATACAACTCTCAGGTGTAGGGGATAAAGAAACTGCACCAATATTTGGTATGAACAATTATAATAATAAATTAAAAAAAGAATGCTTCATCACAAAACTGTTGCCCATTTCAGTCTACCACCGGAGGACAGTGATTTTGAGCGAGACCACGCACCACCCACTCCGCCCCCAAGAAAGTTGTCGAGAAAAGGTCTTGCAAACCGGCTTGGCTGCATTGGGAAACAGGGCAGTGATGAAAACCCACTGATGAGAAAGGTTGGGGAGCCTCTGAAGTTGACCCAGTCACAAGTAAGTGACACCACATTTGCTTGATATATATGTCCAGTTTGCACAGGCTAATCAGGGATGACACTTTTGGCTTTTATAATATTTTTCGTTTCAAGAAACTCTTTTCTTAGCAAAAATCAAAATCAACTGCACAGGCTAATCTGGAACGACACTTTACTCACATGCATTCAAACCCCTTTTCAGATAGCGC
This sequence comes from Dreissena polymorpha, assembly GCF_020536995.1. Taxonomy (NCBI): domain Eukaryota; kingdom Metazoa; phylum Mollusca; class Bivalvia; order Myida; family Dreissenidae; genus Dreissena; species Dreissena polymorpha. The sequence goes on from NC_068355.1 coordinate 157,601,814, forward strand.
AGCTCAAATGTGTTTTTGAAATCAATCAATTTAATAGTTTTATAGTCCCCTACTGGTGAAACCGGAGGGGACTTATGGTTTGCACTCCTTCTGTCTGTCAGTCTGTCTGTCAGTCCGTCACACTTTTCTGGATCCTGCGATAACTTTAAACGTTCTTAATATTTTTTTATGAAACTTGAAACATGGATAGATGGCAATATGGAGATTATGCATGTCATTTCATTTTGTTCCTAAGTAAAAAATTCTGGTTGCTATGGCAACAAATTAAAAAAAATATTATTTTTTTTTACCGACAATGGTGGAGTTTCACCGGTAGGGGACCATATTGCTTGGCAATCTCTTGTTTAAATATAATTATTTTTACTTTGTGTTTTAATTAAAGAAGGTTAATATTAGTTTAAAATGTTACAATTGTAAATTTAAGTCTTAATATTGTTACATTGTTAAGATTATTGCTAGAAATATAATTTAGAACTAAATGGTTTATAATTAAGCCCCTTTTAGGGGAAACCAAGCTAAAATGCATATATGTGAATTGTCATCCCTGATAAGCCTGTGCAGTCCAAATAGGCTAATTATATAGGTACAACACTTTCTTTCTGGACTTGATTTTTGTTTAGAAGACTTCAAGTGGCTGCCATTAAACAAAAATTTCCATATAATCTGGAAAGTGTCGTCCCTTATTATAGCTTGTGCACAGGGTAATCTGGGACAACACTTTACATGCATGCATGCAAGCCCGGTTTTTGCAGAACTCAGCTCATTTGAAGTAATTCATGTGAAGCGTGCATCTCGTTGCCACTATTATTCAGTGAAAAGCTTTAAGGAAAGGACAATGTCTGAAGCATAAAAACGCTGTATCTACTTATCAATTGTCAAAAACCTAACCATGCCAATTCTTGTATGCTGGTATTTTCAGGCTATGGCAGTTGCAGGTTTTACCGGGGATGGACAACCAAGATCTGCACAGATTCCTCGGGCACCAGTTGCTACGCCCAACAGAGCACGGGCTTCCTACATTCAACCAGGTTAGCACCTGCCCGTCACCTTGGCCCTGATTGGCAAAGTTTCTTAACCCATTTATACCTAGCGTCTAGAAAAAAGGCCTTGGCAAACGACGTAGACCCAGATGAGAAGCCGCATGATGTGGCGTCTCATCTGGGTCTACGCTGTTTGCTTAAAGGAATTTCTGTAAGAAATATTCTAAATAAAGAAATAAATATACTAGACATCCCTAATTTTGGAAATAAATTGATCCAATTTAGAAGGATGGGAGAGTCCACTAGGCATAAATGGGTTAACAACATATTAACTGTTATACTTTAAAGAAAGACAAATTATGAAATATCATTTTCCTATTCATGTACTTTGTATAAAAAGTTTTATATTTAAACCTGCTTTTCGCCCAAGGCATACTAGTATCTATATTGTAATATGAGGTATCAAGGTGAAATTTTATAGGTATTAAGCATGTATTAATAAACCAGTTCTTAAAAAAAAAACGCTGTCTAAAAAGTGTAAATTCTCTTTGACAAAGGGACATTGGTGGTATTTTAGAAACACTAGTGAAAGTTCTTGTTTAAATGTAGTAAAATAAAAAAATCACTTCATAAAGAGTATGTTAGCTTACCATGATTAAACAAAGATGTTTTACTGCAGTTCATTACTTGAAAGCTGCTTGTGGTATTGGCAGAATTTTGACAAGAAAATGTTAAGTTTGAAATAGTCATGCTTTCATCTATATTATTATGTTCATGACTGATAATCACAAGTTTGGTCACACATTATATGGTATTATTTAGGAGTTTTTGTTTTGTTAGAATGCTTTAATTGTTCAATATGTAAAATTTATTAAATATCTGTTTGTCTAAGGCTATGCTTACTAACATTCAGTGCACATGCCATTTCTCTTTCTGTTTAACAGTACTTTTTCCAAAGATATTTTTCCGTCTGTTTTGTCTTTTAGTTGCATGTACCTTATTCTTGACCAGCATTTCATGACAATTGATGACTTTTTACTGAATTTTTAGAATTATTGGGAAATTGTTCACACATTTTTATGCCTCCACAGTGTGTGTGTGTTTTTTTTTTTTGGGGGGGGGGGGGGCTTTAAGCATTGCAGCTGTTCTTCTGTACCTATGTCTTAATGGCCAGAAGTTTGAATCTTGCTCCTTGATGTGTAGGTGATCTTTGAGGTTTTTCTGTTGTTCAGAATTATTGCCAGGTGCCTGAAGATTCTGTTTTTAATTTTGAACTCCTCAGAACATTTTTTTTAGTGATCAATGCAATAATAATGAGTTGATAAATGATTTTGTTCCATTCAAAAACATGGCCGCCAGGGTGCTGTGCAGTTTTTAATTGTATGACTTAAGTTAACCTTGCAAAAACTCTAGAAGTCACATTTTTAGTAGCATCATCATGAAAATTGTTAAGAACATTATTTTGTTTCAATCAGATCTTGACTGAGTTTTAAAATGATTCTTGATCATTGGAAAAAGCCTCCAGGGGTGGGAGGGACAGCCATTTTCCATGTATGGCTATACAATGTATTTGTGAACACTCTTTAAGTAGTATTTTTTGCCCATCATGAAACTTTGCCCAGAACATTTGTTCTTATGTTATCTCAGAAAACTTGAAAATTTGTTACAGCCTGTTAAAATATATGGGGATGGCGATGGGGTTGGTTTGCCTTATAAGGCTACGGTAAACATTTTTAAGTCACTGTTTTGCCTATTCAGTATGAAATTTCCTCGCAAATGTGTTCCAATAATAATCTTGGCCAAGTTTGTAAATGATTCCAATCCATGAAAAAACATGGCAAGTAAGTTGGAATAGGGGAATTTTTCTTTATTTTTCTATAGTGAAACTGAAACCTTGTGAATGAAACTGTTAAGATCAGTTTTATTCTTTGGTGTCTCAAGTGAGCACCATAAGGACCCTCTTGTTTAAACTTATGTTGTAATTGTGAAACCATTCAAAATATTTTGAATGTTGTGTTTGTCCACCCTATATATTTGGACAAAATATATTATCAAGGAGACTTGGTCATCTTGTTTGAACTTATGTTGTTATTGTGAAACCATTCAAAATATACTGTTTGTCCACCCTATATATTTGCTATTTTTTCTGTTTGTCCTCAAATATGCTTACTAACAGCATGCCTTGCTTTCAGTGCACCAATGCCTTCGTTTCAAACGTTCGCATTCCATTGTTGAAGGTGAAGGTCGTGCCAAGCCTGACCCCATGAGGGTCGCACGCTACAGTGATGCCATGTTGCCCCGGGAGGGCGGCCCCCTTCAGTTGCCTAGCAATGTGATGTCATCCAACCCTAGCGACAACGTCAGCGCTGAGAGCCTTGTTGAACAGGTGGGGAAACTTCCTGGCAGACTATAACAGGAATTTTATTACACATTTTTACCTTTTAAAAGTTTGCATAACACGCTACTTTCATGGTGGCAGAATAATTGATTTGCCTTTGTCTGACCAGACAATCCTGTGGATGTATCATATGGATGTTGGTGTAAAAACATGTGACAGCATAAGTGTTTGAACTCGTATCAATCAATTTGTGAATTTGTGCATATAGGTAAATGTGTAGTCTTTTGCATAATCCTCGTTTATACAGTTTTGTTTATTAAGCATACACAAACTTTTTGATGATATGATGATATTGATGTCCTTATTGTTTATCTCATGCTCATCAGAAGTCAAGATCATTGTTTGCAGAGAACATGAGGAAATACAATGAGAAGATTTCTGATTTCCTATGTATATTAAAGATATGTGCATTTCTGTCATTTCTCTCATTGTTCTTAAAATGTTTGCCATCAGAACTCTAAATCAGTCAAAACATTTTTAGCTCACCTGAGCACAACGTGCTCATGGTGAGCTTTTGTGGTCGCATTTTGTCCGTCGTCCGTTGTCCGTCGTCCGTTTTGCGACGTCAACATTTGCTTTGTTTACTCTCTAGAGGCCACATTTATTGTCCAATCTTCATGAAATTTGGTCAGAAGATCAGATTCAATGATATCTTGGATGAGTTCGAAAATGGTTACGTTTGCTTGAAAAACATGGCTGCCAGGGGGCGGGGCATTTTTCCTTATATGGCTATTTATGGCTATAGAAAAATCTTGTTAACACTCTAGAGGCCACAGTTATTGTCTGATCTTCATAAAACTTAGTCAGAAGATTCATCCCAATAATATCTTGGACGAGTACGAAAATGATGCCGGTTGGTTGAAAAACATGGGCTCCAGGGGGCGGGGCATTTTTCCTTATATGGCTATAGTAAAACCTTGTTAACACTCTAGAGGCAACATTTATTTTCTGATCTTCATGAAACTTGCTCAGAAGATTTGTCCCACTGATATCTTTGATGAGTTCAAAAATGGTAACCTTTGCTTGAAAAACATGGCTGCCAAGGGGCGGGGCATTTTTTCTTATATGGCTATATATTGCTATAGTAAAATCTTGTTAACACTCTAGAGGCCACATTTATTGTCCAATCTTAATGAAACTTGGTTAGAAGATTCATCCCAATAATATCTTGGACGAGTTCGAAAAGATGCCAGTTGGTTGAAAAAATGGCCGCCAGGGGCGGGGCATTTTTCCTTATATGGCTATAGTAAAACCTTGTTAACACTCTAGAGGCCACATTTATTGTCCAATCTTGATGAAATATGGGCAGAAAATTGTCTTAATGATATCTTGGATGAGTTCGAAAATGGTTATGTTTGCTTGAAAAACATGGCCGCCAGGGGGGGGCGGGGCATTTTTCCTTATATGGCTATATAAGGTTATAGTAAAATCTTGTTAACACACTAGAGGCCACATTTATAGTCCGATCTTCATGAAACTCGGTCAGAAGATTCATCCCAATAATATATTGGACGAGTTCAAAAATGATGCCGGTTGGTTGAAAAACATGGCCACAACAGGGGCGGGGCTATTTTCCTTATATGGCTATAGTAAAACCTTGTTAACACTCTAGAGGTCACATTTATTTTCCAATCATCATGAAACTTGGTCAGAAGATTTGTCCCAATGATATCTTGGATGAGTTCGAACATTATTTTCCAATCATCATGAAACTTGGTCAGAAGATTTGTCCCAATGATATCTTGGATGAGTTCGAACATGGTTTTGGTTGCTTTAAAAACATGGCCACCAGGGGCAGGGCATTTTTCCTTATATGGCTATATATGGCTAAATTAAAACATTGTTAACACTCAAGAGGCCACATTTATTTCCAATCGTCATGAAATTTGGTCAGAAGATTGGTCTCAATAATATCTTGGATGAGTTCAAAAATGATGCCGGTTGGTTGAAAAACATGGCTGCCAGGGGGCGGGGAATTTTTCCTTATATGGCTATAGTAAAACCTTGTTAACACTCTAGAGGCCACATTTATTTTCCGATCTTCGTGTCCCAGTGATATCTTGTTATCTCAGGTGAGCGACTTTGGACCTTTCAGGCCCTCTTGTTTAAATAAACACCTCAAAAAGCAAAAGTTTATTTCTTTATTTAATATTCCTCAAAGCCTCCAATTCTCTTTTGATTTCTGCTATTCAGCAAAACTTTCCGTACATGCTTTCTTTTACCTTTTGTTCATTTCTTCCATGCATCAAAATTGCATTATGAATATTTTAGCCTTTTTTGGAAAAACTGGGCTTAATGCATGTGCATAAAGTGTCACCAGAGGCTAATCAGGGAGAACACTTTCTGCTTAATGAAATTTTTCCTTTAAAGAAAATCTGCTTAGGATGGATAGTATTGTGCCTGATGAGACTGTGTGGACTGCACCAGCTTACTAGTATCTGGGACAACACTTAATTTGCATGCATTAAGCCCAATTTTCCGAGAATGGCTCATTTCCTCATTCAATCCGTCCCCTTGTTCTCTCCTCAGGTGATTATCAGTGAGGGTCTGGGTCGCTACGTGGATGTGGGCGCCCTCAAGCGGGAGCTCCAGGAGGCTGGGGACATGACCTCGGAGGAGATGGAGGTTGCGGCGCGGCACATCATACTGGAGCAGCGGCGCAAGAACAGCGGCCTGCAGCCACCCATGTTTGACCACATGGGGGGGTATCATGCCCACGAAATGAAGGACTATAATCAATACTCTGCTCAAGTTGAACTTCGCCATAGAAACGAGGATGAGGAAGAAAGTGAAAATACACAAATGGTATATGTGACGTCTTTATAGCATCTGTGCCCTAAGAGAGCCTGGTGTTCTAGTAATCTTACCTACCCCTGGTTGAGCATTGACGTTTTTTCCTTGCATGTTTTTTCCCGTCTGAATTTTCAACTCCAGCTTGAATATGAATGCGCATTGCACTGGATTGTGTATCGCGCTCAGTTTAGCTTGTGCCTGGAAAATAAATGTGAGTTCATTTATAGTGAGTGAATTTTTTGGATATGATTTGAATTTTGTATACATTATAACAAAAGTAATTCTTAGAAAAACGTGTGTTATTATGGATTGCGTGCATTGGACAAAATTAAAGACATACACCGTACAGGACAGTATTCAAGTGAGCATTGTTTAGTTTTTCAACCTGATGATACCATCAAGAACTAAACTTTCCAAACATGTATCAGCATTACAACTTCTTTCTGATGGACATTGTGAAATTCTTTGGTAGGGACTTTTCAAAGGGGCTTGCCAAATTGAGTAGCAGACAATGCTGTTAAGTCTTTCATGTATGGCAGTTATCACCACTTATGTAAGTTATGAAGTGAGGCATAACTGCATGATGTCACTAGAGTGCATTTTGAAGTTGATTGTGGGATAGTAGTTGCTCTGCATAAAAGTTGTTCATGTATTTACAAACTAGCAAAGATTTTTATTTAACGCAAATGAAGAAAAGTTTTGATGATTGATGGTTGTTATAGAATTTATTTTACATATTTTTGCCTTATTTCAATCATGTTAATTGTGATATGAGTGAGAAAACAAGATTTTGTGTTATCGTAAAACTGCCAAATGTGTTAATGGTGATAAAGTTCCTAGTTAAGGCTTGACAACAAAAAGAGTCACATTTATAAAGCATTAAATGTTTTGATCTCAGTATAGGTACTCTAAAATTCTAACTTAGTTTTGTAGTTTTCTAATAATCCAGAATTCACTAGTCAAGTTTTTGATGCATACATTTGCATGATGTTTTGTTTTACTTGGTATGTACATACATTTATAACATTGTAATCATGATTATTTTACTGAAGTTTGGCCTTTTGATTTAATTATTTGTTCAATATTGATTTATGTTTTGTTGTGGTGAACTGCATATACTCCAATTGCTTTTTTTGTTTCATGTAATCATTTGTGGGATATGATGACATGTATATAATTATTACTAACGTGTTTATATTTTGTCGCCATTATAACCTTGTTATAGTCAACAACTTACCACCTAGACATCCTGCTAAAACTAACAACTTAATTGGACCTTACTTTTGGAAACAGGGCTGAATGCATGGATGTATGAAGTGTCATCCCAGATAAGCCTGTGCAGTCCACCTAGGTAAACTAGGGACAAGACTTTCCACTTTATTAGTATTTTTTGTTTCAAGGAAGTCTCTTCTTTGCAAAACTCCAATTTTGTCGTAGAGTGTTGTCCCTGAATCTGTTACGACACTTAACGCACATGCATTAACCCTTTCAGTGCGGGAACCGAATTTTAAAGGCCTTTGCAAACAGTTTGAATCCAGATGAGACGCCACAGAACGTGGCGTCTCATCAGGATCCAAACTGTTTGCTATTCTGATAGTATTCTTTGAAAAAAATAGAAGAAAATGCTAATTTTAGAAATTCTGCAGACGACATTTTAGCAAAAGACAAATTACCCAGCATGCAAAGGGTTAAGACCGGGTTCCCCTGAGCAAGACTCTATTGAAATATGAAAACATGTCTTATCTTTGAGATAGTATTTTTGTCAGCAGTCAAATTAGAAGTAACTGCTTATTTAGTATTACTATTTTCATATAGCACTATTTTAGTGTTTAAAAAATGTTGTTTTATGAAATTAAAGCTTAAAATGAAACAAGGTTAGGTGCATAACCATGACAACCCCCAGCTGGTCTGGACTTACTCATGTATATAGCTACCATTTTGTACATTTAATTGTTGTTGTTTTAATCTCCTGTATTTACTAGACTGTGTTACTCTTAATCTATCGGTGATACATATTTTTCCATCTTTTCCATTGATCACTTTAATCTTTTGTATGCCCCCAGATGGAATGATCTTTTTTTGTGTGTTTTTGGCCTCAGTCTGTCTGTCTGTCTGTCTGTCTGTCATTATGTCCCAAAACTTTAACCTTGGTCATAACTTTTGCAATATTTATTAAGATAGCAACTTGATATTTGGCATGAATGTGTATCTCATGGAACCGCACATTTTGAGTGGTGAAAAGTCAAGGTCATCCTTCAAGGTCAAATATATGGAGGGGGCATTGTGTTTTCACACAGCTCTTGTTCATTTCATTATGCACGTACATGCATTACTGTAAGTGATTGGATATGTAGCCTAAATTGGATTGCCATTTATTGTAATATACAAAATATATACAGAACATGTGAGTAATTCCTTTTGTATGGATTTGAGCCTGGTATTCAGATTTTTGCTTAACCTTAATTTTTGATACAATTAAGGGAAAAAGAATCAATTAAAAACTAAATTGTTTGTTTTTCATAGCATAAGACCTTGACAACTTATGTACTTAACCATGGTTTTTCTGTTTTGGGAAGACGGGTAATATTGTATTTCAATATATTGTTATTAGCCGGATTTTTTTCGAAAAAATCTCGGCTTATAGATTGATGTTGTCGGGCGGGCGGCGTGCTCGAAAATGTTAAAGTTCTTATTTCATGGTATAACTTTGGTATGCTTGGACCTAGAGTCTTCAAACTTGACATGAAGGTTGGCCAGGATTAACAGATGACCACTGGTCATTTCAAGGTCATTCATTTGAAGGTCAAGGTCACTGTGACCTTCAATAGTAAAAATGTTAAAGTTGTTATAACTTTGGTATGCTTGGACCTAGAGTCTTGAAACTTGACATGAAGGTTGGCCATAACTAGTTAGTAACCACTGGTCATTTCAAGGTCATTCATTTGAAGGTCAAGGTCACTGTGACCTTGAATGTAAAAATGTTAAAGTTCTTATTTCATGGTATAACTTTGGTATGCTTGGACCTAGAGTCTTCAAACTTGACATGAAGGTTGGCCAGGATTAACAGATGACCACTGGTCATTTCAAGGTCATTCATTTGAAGGTGAAGGTCACTGTGACCTTCAATATAAAAATGTTAAAGTTGTTATAACTTTGGTATGCTTGGACCTAGAGTCTTGAAACTTGACATGAAGGTTGGCCAGAACTAGTAAGTAACCACTGGACATTTCAAGGTCATTCATTTGAAGGTCAAGGTCACTGTGACCTTGAATGTAAAAATGTTAAAGTTGTTATAACTTTGGTATGCTTGGACCTAGAGTCTTGAAACTTGACATGAAGGTTGGCCAGAACTAGTAAGTAACCACTGGACATTTCAAGGTCATTCATTTGAAGGTCAAGGTCACTGTGACCTTGAATGTAAAAATGTTAAAGTTCTTATTTCATGTTATAACTTTGGTATGCTTGTACCTAGAGTCTTCAAACTTGAAATAAAGATTGGCCAGTACTAGAAGATGACCACTGGTCATTTCAATGTCATTCATTTGAAGGTCAAGGTCACTGTGACCTTAAATGTTAAAATGTTAAAATTGTTATAACTTTGGTATGCTTGGACATAGAGTCTTCAAACTTGACATGAAGGTTTGCAAGCACACTTAGATGACCACTGGTCATTTCAAGGTCATTCATTCTAAGGTCAAGGTCACTGTGACCTTGAATGTAAAAATGTTAAAGTTCTTATAACTTTGGTAGGTAAAAATGTTAAAGTTCTTATTCCATGTTATAACTTTGGTATGCTTGTACCTAGAGTCTTCAAACTTGACATGAAGGTTGGCCAGTACTAGAAGATCACCACTGCTCATTTCAATGTCATTCATTTGAAGGTCAAGGTCACTGTGACCTTCAATGTTAAAATGTTAAAATTGTTATAACTTTGGTATGCTTGGACCTAGAATCTCAAACTTGACGTAAAGGTTTGCAAGCACACTTAGATGACCACTGGTCATTTCAAGGTCATTCATTTGAAGGTCGAGGTCACTGTGACCTTGGATGTAAATATGTTAAAGTTGTTAATACTTTGGTATGCTTAGACCTAGAGTCTTCAAACTTGATATGAAGGTTGGCCAGAACTAGTAGATGACCACTGGTCATTTTAAGGTCAAGGTCACCGTGACCTTGAATGTAAAAATGTTAAAAAATAAAAAAATTGAGATCAAACTTTCCTAATTGTCAATTCAAGTTCATATTTGTGACCTTAAATGTTATTGTTGTTCATGTATATGCATGCATTCAAAACATAACACAAGGTTTGCTCATGCCTTGAAAAGTACTTACATTTCATTTTGACCTTTGAACAATATTTCAGTAATTTAAGTATTGCATTGACAAAAACACGAAAGGTACTTTCCTGTCATTTAAATCAAAAATCCGGCTTCAATGCGGTCATCTCCGACCGCGGAACTCTTGTATTATATTTTTGTTTGCCCTACTACAAAGCAAAGAGGGGTTAACTGTATTGACAATGGACGGATGTCTATCTGTCCATCCTTTGTATTGACAATGGACGGATGTCTATCTGTCCATCCTTTGTATTGACAATGGACGGATGTCTATCTGTCCATCCTTTGGTCCGTACACACAAATTTGTGCGCAGACTTCCTCCTTATCTATTCAACTTCTGTCATTCAAACCTACAAGCTGTTTCTTATGATTTAAAGTTGCGCATCTGTTTTTTTATGTCCAGTGTAAAAAAACATACAAAAGTTATACCCCTTTTTCAACAAGACATTCATATAAACATCATGCTAGATATAACATGCGGCTTATACTTTGTCTACATCGTATATTGTAACAAATTCTCCTAGTTGTGACTGGTTTGTTGTAGGATCAGGAAAGTTCATATCCCTCGTTCCACCGTGAAAATGTCTGAGGAAAAACAGCGCAGTTCCTTGCAGCCATTCCACATAGACTGGTTCACCTCTCAGTGATGCTGTCCTTAACTTGGGGTGTAAAAATTGGGAACTAGTCAAGTATTATATTCACAGGAAGAGAGTGTGGTCACTGTTCTATGTAGATCATGCAGTGTTACCGAAAGATGGGTGTTAGGGTAGTTTTTGTCTTTGTAGCAGTGTGAAGAACAATGAGCAAAGAATTTATGTATTACAACTCAGAATTAGAAAACAAACTTTCCTTGATAAATGGGTTATACTGTAAGTTTTTCAGGAAAGGTACACAATGGTCAAGTACAATGTACGTTAAACTGTATAGTGACATGATTAGTTGGTTTTCATTATTGTAGCAAACATATGTGTGAGTGGAACATCAGAAGAGTTTCATATGTTCTCATTATGAATCATCCATGCTGTTGTTGTCTATTTTACATCCAGAGCCAAATTCAGTTTGTACATGTTTGTTTTTGTGCTGCTTTAAGCAGGTTGGATTGTTCAGCCCATATTTCTCCATTCATGTTTGTTTAGCAGTCATGTTTGTTTAGCAGTCATGTTTTAAGTTGCATTTTGTTAAATATATTGAAACTTTAGATAGCTTAAGTTATTGTGTATTTGTGCAATTTTAATTATTTGAAGAAATAAATGTTATAATATACATGTGTATGTCATTATTTTTCTCATTAAAAACTTTCTTGATATTCCCATAAGCACTGCAAAATATTTTTATTTTGTGAAAATGCGGGGTTTATTCCTTATATAAGATAACTTCGAAGCATCTTAAATTAACTTGTTAATTAATCTTCATATTAATCTTTTTTATTATTTTTTGAAAGACATTATTGGAACAAATTTGATTAGTGTTTGGTCAAACATGAAACACAACACCTTTTTGTTTTTGATTTGCTTTCATATTGATTCTTTAAGTGAATGTTTCTTCTTTAAGTTAATTTAATTTACTTGTAATAATGTGAACATTGGAAAAATGCCTAAGAAAGGCAACTCTGTAAATGATATAATGTGAATTAATAAGTTTTCCCCTTGTATTGATGAAGAAAAGCCAATGAATCTTGACCTCTATATAGAATTTTAAATAACATTGACTTTGCTGCCAACAATTGTTAAAAATATTGTTTTGCATTGAAGTTGCTTTGTAGTTTAACATTGTAATGATTGTAAGAGAACTTTTACAGATTAATTGTGTATTTTTTTAGTTTTTTATCTGTTTGTAAATTTAACAAGTGTCCAGTTAATATGGTTAATTTATATTTATTTTACTGTGTTTTTTTATGATAGATCTAGTTTTAGAATTAATTGATAAATTTACCTTTGCAATTTGTGTTAGTTGTATTGCAATCGAACATTGTTTTGGTTGGTATTTCTGCTATTGGCGGTCATGTAGCTCTTGGCTTTCATAACTGTAGAAAATTTGGTGAAAAGTTTGAAAATCGAAGATCCAATTTCATTTATTTGAAAACTAACAAACATTATATTGATTCAGTACACAACTATGCAAAGTTTGTGAATGATAAATGCACATAAAGCATTCTATTATTCTGCTCTTCTTATGAACACATTTTGCAGTAACTTACAGTCTATTCAACATATAAGACATCTTAGGAAAACCGAGCTTAATGCATTTGTTAAAAGTATTGTCCCAGATAAGCATGCAGGAACTGTACATGAATAAAGCCCAGTTTTCCCAGAGCTCAGATAATATATTTTAAGTATTCAAACTCAATTTTGTCATTTTCTCTTTCCTAAAACAAACCTCAGATTTATGTAGCTTTCCATTTTGAAATTTGTTTTACAATGATATAAATATGTAGATTTTTCTGAATTTGTTGATTATGTTTCTACATGCACTGAGTTATATGTCAGTAATTGGTTGTCCTTTGACAAGTATTTATTGCCCATGAAATGGTTGTGTTTGGCCGTGTAGCTCAACATTTTCCCATTTGCTGATACAAATGGTTGTGCATACTTACAACAACATATACACTGTTTATGGTCTTAGAGTATTTATACATTTTTGCTTATTTATGTACTAGGCTATGTATTGATACTAACATTGTTTTCCTATTTCCTATAACAACTCATGCGTGTGTCTTTTATTTTGTGGTGAATTGTCTACAGTGAAATGATCCAGTGATCTAGAAATAAGTGACCAATAACATTTCTTGTTACTGTGTAACAGGACTCCTTGATAGTTAACTAATAACATCATAAATGCTTGCATAAACATTCTTCGTGGCATTCAAAACTGTCTGAAATAATTTTTATCAATAAACATTTCTATGTACTCTTTATAATCCCTTGTTGAAAACATACCCTAGAGAGAGAAAATATGTTGACACCACTTTTTAAAAATGATTTATTTTTTTCTGTTGGAATTGATAAATTTTACAACACTTTAAATGAGTTTTATTTAATTATTATACTTTCATTTCTATATTAAAGTGTATTTGAGCTGAGTCGTGCAAATACAGGTCTTATGCCATGTTTGCAAACTGTAGCTCTAGACCAGTCATTGTATTTGTGCAGTCTGGCCAGGGGCTACCCAGAAGTCCATTAAAAAATCATGCAAGCTTTCGTTGTCTCATAAGCGGACTGGAAATTAGCCCCTGACTCAACTGACTGAAAGTGCAGGCTGATGTGGGGATGTGCTTGCTACCTATGGTATAAGACCAATTTATAATTATAATTTTTCTATTTTTTAAGCTGTTTGTTTTGCTTTTGTGCCCTTGTTGTCCATACTTGTGAGTGTAAATAGTGGATTGACATCATTTAGCTTCAGCATCATGGTTAGAATGTTTGTGTTTTTGTGATTATGCCATGATACACTCTATTGAAGAATAGAGAAACAATTTTATTATATTAAACATGAAAACGTCTATGTATACTGTCTATTTCAATAGATTTTAAGGAATGTTAAACTTATGTGCAATAAAACATATTCCCCAGTCAACATGACATTTTTATTTGTACCTTTGACCACCTGAGATTAGAAGATGGTGGCTGACCAAGGAGCAAACAGATTCACATGTGATAGTCACAACAAGTGAACTATGATGAATTGTTTGGTCTAGATTGCTAAAGACATTTCCTAGTGAAGTTTATTTGAAAAGCATGATTTGAACATGGACAAAAACCATGATTATTAAGTGTGGAAAGTTTTTCCATTTCTAGGTTCGTCTTAAAACCTATGTATCATTATAAATTGAAAGGTAGAGTTCTATAAAATAACAATATAAAGTACATTAAAACATTCAAACATGGTTTGTGCAATGCACTTTTAGAGTTCTAAAACATTCTTGTTGATATTTTTTTGTACTTTGTTTATTTGAGTATATATGGATGTTTGTCTTTGAGGGAATGAGCAATATATTTTAGAATCACACTTTTCGAAAGTATCTAGTGGAATATGGGTCAACATTCATTGCTTGTAATTTGTTGAAAGAACAATCAGAGAATACATTAAAATGTTGTTTGGCAACTGTATATGGTTAATTACTACCTATGTTGATAGTTATATAAGAGATTTAAATTTCTATCAATTCTACCATAATATTTAACAGCCATTTATCATCAGCAGTCATTAAATTATTAAAATCCGGGACATTTTAGAAAATTATTGCGTTAGCTGTTGTTCAGTATGTGAGTGTTTAGTTGCCTTCAAATGCAAATGAGGCTATGGCATATCAACTTTAAACCACAACTCAAAAAAGTAAGCAGTTAACAGGTACAACAAAGCTGTAAATCCTTTATCGAAGACTTTCTGGTGTAACTGTGTAGGTTGAATTCACAGAAAAGTCCATAAAGTAAACAATACTGTCATTACAAATAAACCACTGAACGTAATGCTTACCTTACCCAAATGTCATAGGGCAGTTAGCATAAGAGGACCTTAATGACCTTCGCCAAAACATGTGCTATCATAAAAGCATGAGCTATACACAGTACCGGATTAGCATCCTGGAAGAAATGACACTTGGGACCCATGCATCTGGCCCCTATTCAGCCTAGTGCTTACTAAAGCGCTACTGCCCAGTCGATTTCACTCGTTTAAAGAAGCAAAACTATACGTTTTTGCAAATAACAAATGATTGCCACTTGGTTAGAAATTGTCAAGCCCTTATTCAGAGCATAGCAGAAAACAATTGGATTTGTCATATCATTAGATCAGGCTAAGTAAGTACAGAAAATGCTTTCGTAACGGTGACATGGGGACCCTTAAAGGGGCTTTTTTCACAGATTTTGGCATTTTTTTAAATTTGTCATTAAATGCTTTATATTTATAAATGTAAACATTGGATCTAAAGAGCTCCAGTAAAAAATCATGAATATTTTTTTTAAGTAACCCTCAGCAGGGCTCGAACCACTGACTCTGGAGTAAAAACTCTACCAAGTAGACCGCTCGGCCATCCTGCCAAGTATGTATTACAGACGTATTTTATACGTTATATAAGCAATCTTCGAAGTTTCACAAAATATAACGACAACAAAAGAACTCCCCAAATTTTTCATTCGTTTCGCGTTGGAACGCTTTATAATTTTCAGGTTTTTAAATCGTCGAAAGATGCATATAATGACTATATTAGAGCATGGTAAATGTTCAGTATTACTGTTTCCTCACAAATATCATAACTAAAACGAAAATTTGCGAATCTGAAACAACTTTTTTCAATTTTGTCAATTTACAAAAACGTGAAAAGATCCCTTTAAGGGAAAGGATTATGCTTGATTGATAAATGTAAACATTGGATTTATAAATAAAAAGCTCCAGTACAAAAACAAGAATAAAATTAAACAAAGAAAAAAGTAACTCAACTGGGCTTGAACCACTTACCACTGGAGTAAAAGTCTAACTCTTAGATCTCTCGGACCTCTGTGCTCATACCATCAGTGATGTATTTTATACTTTATATGAGAAATCCTTGTAGTGTCAAAAAATATAACGATAACAACAGAGCTCAAAATTATTTATTCGTTTCGCGTTGCAACGCTTTATAATGTTCAGGTTTTTAAAACGTCAAAAGATGCCTATAATGGATATTTTAAAGCATGGTAAATGTTCAGTATTACTTTTTCCTCACAAATATCATTACTGCAATGAAAATTTGCGAATCGTAACCATTTTATTTTGTAAATTTACCAAAACGTGAAATGGTCCTTTTAATTAACGGGAAACAGTGAATTTTAATTACCGGTACTCAACACTGGTTTTCAAAAATAAATTCTGGATCTGGATAGGTGACTTGAAGGCCCTGTCAGAGTCGGAGCAACGATAGAGCGGGTAGTTTAGTGCCACTGTAGGACAGTTGACATGACACTGTCTGTTGCTTCCACGTGCACTACACTTTCTTCAAGCTTGCTCAAATCGATTATAATCTTTGGACGAAAACGAGAGTTTTGCACTTAGTTATCACAAACACTTGGAGTTATTTATGGTATATGTTTCAACAATACTTTCGGTCTTATATTCTAAGAAAATCTTAGGTGGACCCTACTAAGGCAAGATAGGTTGTTTACCGCAGGATTTGGTGAGAGTTTTCAAATAACGTCTAAGGAAGCCAAGAGTGGAGTTTGAATTCTCAATGTAAGAGCTCAATTTAAGTCTTCAGATAATCCAACGCTGAGATAAAGATTTTCTGGTAATTGTTGGAGGATTCGATATTAAAGTTGGTTACATTTTGATAATTTGTTGTTTATGGTCAGGATGAAGCTTTTTGGCGTTGAAGCGCAATCCCCATGTGTTGGTCCAGACTTGGTTTAAGTCTTGCTGTAGAATATCATGGTCTTGGCGACTTTTGATAGTGCGCTACAGGAGGCAATCCTGAGCAAATTGGTGGACATAGGGCTTTATTAAGTATGGTTGATCATCGATTTGGCAGAGGAATGGCAGAGGCATAGAACTGTGCCCTGATGTATAACGGAGTAGCCGGTTCGGATTTTTCTCTCTGCACAACAACTTCCATTCTCCTGTCTGTAGGAAGTCATCGAGCCAGTGGTTGATGATTAAAGTCATGCCATTCTGCTCTAACTCATATGGAATCTTTTTTATGTGGGACAGTATCGAAAGCCTTACTGAAGTCAATGATAACCATGACTATATGAGCCGCGTTTTGAGAAAACATGGCTTAATGCATGTGCGTAAAGTGTCATCCCAGATTAGCCTAATCAGAACAACACACATGTGTGTCCCAGAGTCGTAGTTTGTGACAAAATCGTGAACAGTAGTCAGCAGCTGTGTTTCACAGAAGTATCCAGTTCTGAAACCATGGTTTTAATTAGTAATGATCCTATTATTCTCCAGAAGGGTAATGATGTGTTTGCATATAATGCGCTCTAGTAGCTTACATATCACGCAGGTTAAGGACACGTGCCTGTAATTTTCAGCTAGGAGGATGTTGCCTTTCTTTTAAACGGGGGAAGTCGAATAGTCTTTCCAATCACGAGGAAGTTGATCATAAAATAAATGTTGGTTTATAAAGCAGATGCTAACTGGATGGCACATGTCTTAAGTGCAAAGTGATGGATCATGTTTTGTCCTTGAGCTATAGTAGCCTACTGCAGGGCTGATGTTTTGGAGGACTGTCTCAACGCCCGATGTGGAGATGATGAGTGTCGGTAATGGTATTGGACATAACTTTGTAGTGCAAGGAAGTTGAGTGTCTCCTATGTCATTTGTGAACGCGGATTCGAGCTGGTCAATCAAACAGCGCTTTGATATTACTGTCACTCACCAGTCAACTAATCCTTTTTAGTGGGACCTCAATAATTCCGTCTTGTCTACGAACTTTCACGTATCTTCCGAAGGGTTGGTGTTGTCCTCATCGAGATCTCTCATTATGGTGCAACTGATGTGCTTAAGCTCGGCATTCTTGGATGTTTTCTTTCATTCTCTCTGATTTTTTTTTTTTAATGAGTTTCATTTATTAATTTTGTTGAACCTGATTGTTGATTGAATTTACAATGACAGACGTGAAAGTGTCTCACAGTGACAGGATGATTGAGTCTTGGCTTTTACCTTCATCAATGACTGTAGCTGAGAGATACTGCACATCGTGGTTGATGTTGTCCCAGTTTTCTTTAGAGTAAATGAAAATCTTTATAGTCGTCAGCTTGATAGTCTATGAAACGATGTCTATGTCAGTAACTACCATGGTGAAGTCCCTAATACTAGGGACTGACTATACTGTCAGGGTATTTTAATACACGGTCAAGTATGTTGTTGTTTCTAGTAGGTTGGGCATGTGTTTGGGTGAGACGATGTTCAATGGAGAGGTCTCTAAGAGCTTGTTTGACATCTCTATTGCGTTTTTGACGATGCTGCGAGGCGGCTCGTCTAAGTTATCATACCATGAACAATTCTTCACAATGGCGACCTATGTAAAAGACCGAGCCAGTCCGATTGAGATAGCGCTCGATTTTTCTACCGTACCCGGGAAATGCTAAATCAGTTGTTGTCGGCTATTTCTTTTATTAATTATAATTATGCAAACGATTTGACCCATTTGGCGCTGACGTCATTTCAGAGAAAAACCAGGAAGAAGTTGACGTACTGTTTTTGCGCGATATTTTCTCGCAATTATTTTTCTAATCGGCATACCTCGCTTATTATCATTGATAAAGGTAAAGGAAGCTCAGCTATAAATAGGATAGCATATTCTGTGAAAAAGACTTAAGAATATTTTCAAAACGTTAATTTTAAATCAGTTATATTCAATCCATTATATGTTTATAGATCAATGAAACAACTTTGCATTTTCTGTATTGTATTTGACATTTGCAGTACTTCTGTAATTAAATTGCGAATGAAAACGTGTATAATTCACGTTTAACGCGATCATGAGTGTAAATAAAACGAATTATTTCGAACCTGCCATTGTAAACGCTATAGCGAGTATGGTATATAAACCGCATAATAGCCGTCCGACATCTATGAAACTCGCTCTCATGCGTGATCTCTCATTTTGCAAATTTAATAAACTTTTCAAACAGAAATTACAGAGTCACATCAGTGCACACACTACGTTTGATAATTCATTCGTTTGTTGGATATTGTTTTCTGTTTTAAACACATATCGCGGAGATTTAGTTAACCTTACCATGTGTTCATGGGCGAACTCACGTATTCAAGTCCTTTGTTTCGTACCCCTTGTGTTTTCGTACCCAAATTTTTTTTCGTACCCAAATTTTGTTCGTACTCATTTTTTTGTCGTACCCAATTTTTTTTGCGTAACCAATTTTTTTTCGTACCCAATTTGTTTGGCATAATTTTCGTACCCAAAATTTTCGTACCCATTTTTTTCGTACCCAACATTTTCGTACCCACATACACAATTGTGGTGATGTAGATAAACTTAAATTGATGCTTTTATATCCATTCTCTTCAAAAGCACCGTCACACCAGTACTGTCAGTACTTTGGTTTACTATCAGGTTAGGCCAGTCAATATCTCGGAAATTAATGCCACATAGAAATATAGTGAACATCTATAACATTAAGGTGTCCAAACACATGGACGATCCCCTCCTCCCCCCCCCCCCCCCCCCCCCACACACACAGGTAAACTGTAAAATACTTCGATTAGCAAACCTTGTTCCCATTTTCCAATATATGTAGTTTATTGTTGGTTGTATTCCTGTGGTTGCACTTATTATTTTTTTGGATCCGCTACGATAAATTTATCTGCGTCGGAAACTTATGGAACAATATTCACATTTTGCATCGAGCATTGGTTAATATGGCCTCCAATACGTAAACATATCAGAAAGTCAACTCGCGGTTAGAGAACGTAAGCTATTGGAATGCGATCAGATACCCCGGTCAGATACATTGCATATTGTTTTGCAAATGATGTGTTTGAATAATCGCCTCAGGAAGTAACACACCTGGAACATGGAACCATCGAGGAGTAACCCATTTAAGCCTAGCGTCTAGAAATAATGCTTTGGCAAACAGCGTAGACCCAGATAAGACGCCGCATGATGCGGCGTCTTATCAGAGTCTGCGCTGTTTGCTTAAAGGAATTTATGTAAGAATAATTCTAAAAATAGAAATAAATGTATCAGACATCCCTAATTTTGGAAATCAATTGATCCAATTTAGAAGGATGGGAGAGTCCACAAGACATAAATGGGTTAAAGTTAGCTTCCACTCCTCACTCCTCACCTCCTCACCACCAAGTGTCTGCTGCCAAGTACTTAGACATGCAGTACTTCGCATGGGTTCGTGTAGACAGACAGGTATATCGTGCCTAATAACAGAGTATTTTGTTTACGTTATGACAGCCGCTTCCACACCTGAAGAGGGGAAACAATTTACCGACGGTTTACCCAAAAACGTTGGACTTTCTTAATTCAGAATCTGGCATCGACGGCAAACACATAATCATCAGAAAAACTGCCATATCTGGTTCCATATATGGGCCTTACTCGGGGAAAACGGGATTTATTGCATGTACGTAAAGTGTCGCCCAGATAAGCCTAAGAAGTCCGCACAGCCTTATCAGGGACGACACTTTCCACATCGACTAAAATTTTGCTAAGAAAATACTTCCTATAAAAGAAAAATGCAATAAAAGCCGAAAGTGTTGTCCCTGATTGGCCCGTAAACATTGTAGTCGACCCTTAACGTACATGAATTAAGCCAGAATTACCCTTTCGAGACTCATTTTATAAACATAAGGGTTTTGCCTTCATCATCCTGTTGCATATAGTTAGAAACGACTACACGTTTGTATGGAGTGACCTAGGCGATGAGTTATAGTCTAAGCGTAACTCTACGTTTGTAGTTTCATGTTTAAGGGATAAGAAACATGAATTGATGTTTGCAACGTATAATAACTATAAAATCTGTATGTTTTGGGAATGGTTTGAGTGGAAATGCCAGAATCTATAATCCATCGGCATGACTGGGGTGATGTACTATGGTTCCGTTGGATTTCGATGACGACAGCCATTTCCCAGTTACTCCGTCAACATGTCATTCTTCTTGGTCCCATATCTCTATGAACTTAGAATCCTGACCAGAGAGGAACGCATTCTGAACTTCCGGTTGTCCAGAGTTAAGAGGGTTTAATAAAACGCATTAGGAGATTTGACCAACTGATTCCATGTATCTTTATTTGTATCTTTATTTTGGCAAATCAGGGTTTTATACATAAAAGATGTTCTTTCATGTTAGGATTTTTTTCAATTTTTTTTTTTAGATATCGCAAATACTTCTGACACGAACAACAGGTCAACCGCAGTAAGCCTTATTGTCAAGAAATGCTGCGTTCATCACAATTCGATGAAGATGAAGTACCCGACTATGCGGAATTCACTGGTAAACCTTGAGGGTAAAAGACGTGTCATTGATCATAGAGCATGAGGGGGAATGGCTCCATTCGGAGGATATCAGGATTACAAATATTACCAACTTACATAAAAACATTAGTAACCAGCCCGAAAGAAGAGAAACATATTTATAAAACATTTATTAAAAACAATGACATTCCAGCTAGTAATACTGAATGGAATTCAGAATTTTTAAATATTGAATGGAAAACGGTACATGCACTTGTATTCAATCTAACTAAAGAAACTTATATCAGATGACTCCAGTTCAGAATAGTCCACAGAATATTGGGAACAAAATCCCTAATGTTCAAAATGAAAATAGTTGCAAATAATTTATGTACATTCTGTAATTTGGAAGTTGAAAATATAATGCACTTGTTCTGGTACTGTCCATATACCCAAGAAATTATTAAATTTGTTGTTGATATTGTTCGTAGAAGTAGACCAAACATATCTATTCACATTACATGTCAGGATATAGTACTTGGAATTATTCATCCAAAAATGAATGATTTAAATATAGCATGTCTAGAGCTTAAACGGTATATCTTTTATTGTCAAAGAAAAAACAGAATTCCTTCAAAATACGGACTTGTAAATAGTATGAAACAAACTTTTGAAATTTACAAACATACAATTAAATCAGAAGAAGAATTAAAAATATGGTCTCTGGCCAAAATATTTACTGACATCTCATATAATGACATAACTTATCATAACACATAATATAAATAATGCTTATAACATATTTATTTGTTGTCGTTGTAAAATCTGCATTATCAGTTTTGCGTATACAATGCAATTCAGCACTTACTATTTAATTTTCTTATGTGGAATATTTTATGTTAAAGGATATACATACTTATATTCAACATTAATATAGTTTGTATTGTACAAACTTGTGTTGTGTTTTCCTGTTTTATTTTGCTCCTGTACAATACTTGAACTATAACACAATTATAAGATTATATGAATGTATGTTGATTTTACTACACGTTTAATTATAATATTTATGTACGCATCAAAAAAGCTATAGGAAATACTTTGTTTTTATTATAAAATTCATAATACTGTGTATGAATGTTCACACTATTCTACGTATGTATGTATGTATGAATGTAATATTATACGGAATGAATAAAATTCTGCAAAAAAAAGGATTACAAATCGCCCTATTGGTGCAAAAAGGTACCATGTGACATTGAAATTAGAAGGCACATGGTGCCTATTTGCACCAATAGGGCGAAATAACCCTCAATCTGGGAAACTTGGGTCAAGATGCAAGTGAGTAAACTAGGTGAAGATGCAAGTGAGTAAACTGTTGTTCCAGATTAGCCTGACGGCGTCGATAGTTTCGCTATAAGCCCTATCATTTCGGTGTTATCGAACGAACATGCATAAATTTAAAGTTTCCTCCAAACTATGTGTAAGGACGCCTTAAGGGAAAGGATTACATATAAAGTCTATAGTAATTTTGAACCAATTCTCCACTTTCATTACCTTTTTTATGTTAACAGACAACATACATTGTACTTCTAGTCTAGTTAAAGCAGGATTTTAAAAAGTCCATAATGATAAATATCAGCCAGCTCTAAAACAAAAACATTTCTAAAAAACAGTTGGAGATAGAGTTTTTTTTAAAGACCCAGTTTAAGAGGATATAATTTTAATTGTTGAACGCTCTTTTTTGCTGTGAAAACAATAAAAAAATCCAATCAATATGGAATCCAGTGTCATCTATCAATATGTATTTTTGTTTTAATTCCAATCACAATTTTTCTTAAGGGATGATTTATGGATATTTACGTTGCCTTTAATTCCTTTTAATATCTCATGTTACAAGCCCCTCTGAGATAGTTGACCTGTTGACCTAAAAATATAGGCATCTTCATTTTCCCCTAATTATCCAGCATGCCAATTTTAATTATGGTAGGTTGAAGTGTTCTCAAGATATCGTGCGGCTACGAAATGGTCTACGAACGGTCATTTCAAACAACCCTCCGAAAGACTAACAGACCAACAGACTGACGGACAGGTGCATACCCCGCCTCTTCTAAGTGGGCCATATGTGTACACCTATCGTTTTTTTCTGCTTTAATGCATGAAATATAACACTCAGATGCGTGAACAGTAATCTGTACTAGCGTTTTCTGTTTCCGAATAAAGCCATGTTTTTATAGAGCGTGGATCATATGTAGAGCGGCCCGTATTCACCAACGCATTCTTATACTTAAAAATAAAAAATTGACTTAGAACCAAGAAAAATGCGCCCAGTGTTTGAATATATACATGCCTCCATTGGTGATTATGTCATTAACAAAATATTATACATGAAGAATGATATAGATAGAGGTGTTTAATGCCAAGTCTGACTCAAATTTCAAGCAATTCTTGAATATATCAACTCAAAGAATATTCTTTATTCTTACACTAAGAATTGTTTGGTGAATATGGGCACTGGTTGCTTGAACATGATAACAAATAAAGAAAAACAAATCAAAGGCATCATGTTTATTAAACAATTAAAAGTAAAGTACAATTAACATATATCACAGCATGGGCATTCTCATCACAGTCAAGCGCCCCATGTTCAAAGCTTACAAGATTACAATGTGCTCTTCCTTGTAAAATAAATTGCAATGGTATTTAAAGGTAGTTAGTTTTAGATGTGGTCACTACAACGAACAGATGGATACTCGTTAAAAAATTATTCTGTATGAATCAACAGTTCAACAAACAGCTCAACGTATCTCATTCTTTCTCCCTTGCATGTCGAAACGTTAACTTATTTCTTGAAGTGGTGGAATACAGCTCCGCACGCCTCGCAACACGGCTCGATGCAGCATGAGAGGCACGTGCGCATTACCTTCGTGCAGACGGCGCAGTTCATCTCGCACATCTTCAACATCGGGGTGATGAACCAGACATGGTAGAAGGCGACTTCGGCGAACTCGCAGCCCCACTGCGCGGCGATACAGATTCCGCATAATAAGGTGGAAATCTTGTAACAGAGTCCAAGCCAGCACGAAAAGCACGTGTACGCAAGCTTCCAGACGCAGTCGATCGAGTGTGCGCCTTCAGGTTCACCGAGAACATCTTCGAAAGAGACCTGTAAATAGAAACAACAAATTTGAATCAACGAATTGGGCGTAACACAAACAAAACGGGAAATTAAGTTCGAAATGTACTAGTTATTCACAACGTTTTGAGCTATACGTGTATCTTATAATGCAGCTATTCAGTATGATAAAAAGCAACGTTTTGTTTATTTGCTCATTTCGACTTAAACATTATATACTGACGAAGAACAAAATGCCATTATAAATACATTTCAATGACAAAAAAAGTACAGAGCCTAAACCATCTAAAGAGTAAAGCGAATATGATGTTTGATCGTTTAATAATGAAACACATTTTCGCTTTTCCTTCGAATTACTGAGGAAAAAAACCCGTCGTTCATATTCAGCGTTTTTTTTCTGAAATTGAACACATGTTTTTCAAACCTTAACTCGAGCTCGGGAAACACGCTTTGTGCAAATTCCTCTCAACAGGATGACTTTGTGGGCATGTTATATTTGAATAGTTAAGAGAGCAAGTTATTTTTAAAATAAGCTGCTGAATGATAAAGTAACAGACTTGCATCTGAATGATAAAGTAACAGACTTGCATCTGAATGATAAAGTAACAGACTTGCATTGACTTTTACGTACGATCTTGACGTGATAAAGTAACAGACTTGCATTGACTTTCACGTACGATCTTGACGTGATAAAGTAACAGACTTGCATTGACTTTCACGTACGATCTTGACGTACATTTGAACTAGAGATAAGGTGACATGATATGACGTTGCACTGCACGTCATTAAACGAAATAACATGACATGATATGACATGATATGAGATGATATGAGATGATTATATGATGATTAAAATGGGTGGTAAGTTCTTAAATTGCCTGATGAAATATGATATTACAATTTAGCCATACTACTCATGATGAAGCTCCAATATAGCCGTACTACTCATGATGAAGTTACAGTAAAGCCATACTACTCATGATGAAGTTACAGTAAAGCCATACTACTCATGATGAAGTTACAGTATAGCCAGACTACTCATGATGAAGTTACAGTATAGCAATACTACTCATGATGAAGTTGCAGTAAAGCCAGACTACGCATGCCGAAGTTACAATATAGCCAGACTACTCATGATGAAGTTACAATATAGCCAGACTACTCATGATGGAATTACAATATAGCCAGACTACTCATGATGAAGTTACATTATAGCCAGACTACTCGTGATGAAGTTACAGTGTAGCCAGACTACTCATGATGAAGTGACAGTATAGCCAGACTACTCATGATGAAGTTACAGTATAGCCATACTACTCATGATGAAGTTACAGTATAGCCATACTACTCATGATGAAGTTACATTATAGCCAGACTACTCATGATGAAGTGACAGTATAGCCAGACTACTCATGATGAAGTTACAGTATAGCCATACTACTCATGATGAAGTTACAGTATAGCAATACTACTCATGATGCAGTAACAGTATAGCCATACTACTCATGATGAAGTTACAGTATAGCCAGACTACTCATGATGAAGTTACATTATAGCCAGACTACTCATGATGATGTTACAGTATAGCCAGACTACTCATGCTGAAGTAACAGTATAGCCAGACTACTCATGATGAAGTTACAGTATAGCCAGACTACACATGATGAAGTTACAGTATAGTCAGACTACTCATGATGAAGTTTCAGTATAGCACGACTACTCATGATGAAGTTACAGTATAGCCAGACTAATCATGATGAAGTTAAAGTATAGCCATACTACTCATAATGAAGTTACAGTATAGTCAGACTACGCATGCCGAAGTTACAATATAGCCATACTACTCATGATGAAGTTACAATATAGCCAGACTACTCATGATGAAGTTACATTATAGCCAGACTACTCATGATGAAGTTACAGTATAGCCAGACTACTCATGATGATGTTACAGTATAGCCAGACTGCCCATGCCGAAGTTACAGTATAGCCAGACTACTCATGATGAAGTTACAGTATAGCCAGACTACTCATGATGAAGTTACAGTATAGCCATACTACTCATAATGAAGTTACAGTATAGCCAGACTACGCATTCCGAAGTTACAATATAGCCATACTACTCATGATGGAGTTACAATATAGCCAGACTACTCATGATGAAGTTACATTATAGCCAGACTACTCATGATGAAGTTACAGTATAGCCACACTACGCATGATGAAGTCACAGTATAGCCCGACTACGCGTGCCGATGTTACATTGAAGCCAGACTACTCATGATGAAGTTACAGTATAGCCAGACTACGCATGCCGAAGTTACATTATAGCCAGACTACTCATGATGAAGTTACATTATAGCCAGACTACTCATGATGAAGTTACAGTATAGCCAGACTACTCATGCCGTAATTACAGTATAGCGAGACTAATCATGATGAAGTTACAATATAGCCAGACTACTAATGATGAAGTTACTTTATAGCCTGACTACTAACGATGAAGTTACAGTATAGCCCGACTACTCATGATGAAGTAGAAGTATAGCCAGACTACTCATGATGAAGTTACAGTATAGCCAGACTACTCATGATGAAGTTACAGTATAGCAAGACTACTCATGATGAAGTAACATTATAACCAGACTACTAACAATGAAGTTACAGTATAGCCCGACTACTCATGATGAAGTAACAGTATAGCCAGACTACTCATGATGAAGTAACAGTATAGCCAGACTACTCATGATGATGTTACAGTAAAGACAGACTTCTCATGATGAAGTTTCAGTATAGCCTGACTACTCATGATGAAGTTACAATATAGCTAGACTACTCATGATGAAGTCACAATATAGCCATACCACACATGATGAAGTTACAGTATAGCCATACTACACATGATAAAGTTACAGTATAGCCAGACAACTCATGATGAAGTTACAGTATAGCCAGACTACTCATGATGAAGTTTCAGTATAGCCAGACTACTCATGATGAAGTTACAGTATAGCCATACTACTCATGATGAAGTAACAGTATAGCAATACTACTCATGATGAAGTTACAATATAGCCCGACTACTCATGATGAAGTTACAGTATAGCCAGACTACTCATGATGAAGTTACAGTATAGCCAGACTACTCATGATGATGTTACAGTATAGCCAGACTACTCATGATGAAGTTACAGTATAGCCATACTACTCATGATGAAGCTACAATATAGCCAGACTACTCATGATGAAGTTACAGTATAGCAATACTACTCATGATGAAGTCACAATATAGCCAGACTACTCATGATAAAGTTACAGTATAGCCATACTACTCATGATGAAGTCACAATATAGCCAGACTACTCATGATAAAGTTACAGTATAGCCATACTACTCATGATGAATTTACAGTATAGCCCGACTACTCATGATGTTGTTACAATATAGCCAGGCTACTCATGATAAAGTTACAGTATAGCCATACTACTCATGATGAATTTACAGTATAGCCCGACTACTCATGATGATGTTACAATATAGCCAGACTACTCATGATGAATTTACAGTATAGCCAGACTACTCATGATGAATTTACAGTATAGCCAGACTACTCATGATGATGTTACGGTATAGCCAGACTACTCATGATGAAGTTACAGTATAGCCAGACTGCTCATGATGATGTTACAATATAGCCAGACTACTCATGATGAATTTACAGTATAGCCAGACTACTCATGATGAATTTACAGTATAGCCAGACTACTCATGATGATGTTACGGTATAGCAAGACTACTCATGATGAAGTTACAGTATAGCCAGACTACTCATGATGATGTTACGGTATAGCCAGACTGCTCATGATGAAGTTACAGTATAGCCAGACTACTCATGATGATGTTACGGTATAGCCAGACTACTCATGATGAATTTACAGTATAGCCAGACTACTCATGATGATGTTACGGTATAGCCAGACTACTCATGATGAATTTACAGTATAGCCAGACTACTCATGATGATGTTACGGTATAGCCAGACTACTCATGATGAAGTTACAGTATAGCCAGACTACTCATGATGAAGTTACAGTATAGCCAGACTACTCATGATGAAGTTACGGTATAGCCAGACTACTCATGATGAAGTTACAGTATAGCCAGACTACTCATGATGAAGTTACGGTATAGCCAGACTACTCATGATGAAGTTACAGTATAGCCAGACTACTCATGATGAAGTTACGGTAAAGCAATACTACTCATGATGAAGTTACAGTATAGCCAGACTACTCATGATGAAGTTACAGTAAAGCAATACTACTCATGATGAAGTTACAGTATAGCCAGACTACTCATGATGAAGTTACAGTATAGCCAGACTACTCATGATGAAGTTACGGTATAGCCAGACTACTCATGATGAAGTTACAGTATAGCCAGACTACTCATGATGAAGTTACGGTATAGCCATACTACTCATGATGAAGTTACAGTATAGCCAGACTACTCATGATGAAGTTACAGTATAGCCAGACTACTCATGATGAAGTTACGGTATAGCCATACTACTCATGATGAAGTTACAGTATAGCCAGACTACTCATGATGATGTTACGGTATAGCCAGACTACTCATGATGAAGTTACAGTATAGCCAGATTACTCATGCCTATTATGATGAAGCTGAACTTTGACTTCTTTATTTGACCTTTACCATTATCCTGGGGAACAGGTCTTCTGTACGATACGATATCTGCACATGCTGATCAGTTGTGTTAAGTAATTTTAAAATGACATGATTTATGATTACTTGACTGTCAAGGCAACCTGTGTTATGTAGAAATTTGACCTTTGACAAATAAGCCTTGTTCTGAGAAAATTGGGCTAAATGCATGTGCGTAAAGTATCGTCACATATTAGCCTGTGCAGTCCGCACAGGCTAATCAGGGAAGACACTTATCGCCTAAACTTGATTTTTGGTAAGGAGGGACTTCCTTGAAACTAAAAATACCATAAAAGCGGAAAGTGTCGTCCCTGAATAGCCTGTGCGGACTTCACAGGCTAATCTGTGACGATACTTTACGCACATGCATTTAACCCAGTTTTCTCATAACGCGGCTCAAATACACGTTGCATCGACCTTTCAGCCAAGGACACTTCACAAACCGTCTCATGATGGTTAACATTGGTGATAACTTTAAATTCGCATTATTAATTATGACGATACAGACAAGCTTCATTATCTCCAAATTTTATATGACCTTTATGTATGACCTTGAATTTTTACGCACTGGTTTGAAAAGCCGTATGCTCATTATTAACATTAACGATTGTTTTATTTACTTATGACAGAAGTTGCTTACTAGGAATTTTAGGACAGACAAACACACGCAAGGACAA
This sequence comes from Dreissena polymorpha, assembly GCF_020536995.1. Taxonomy (NCBI): domain Eukaryota; kingdom Metazoa; phylum Mollusca; class Bivalvia; order Myida; family Dreissenidae; genus Dreissena; species Dreissena polymorpha. The sequence goes on from NC_068355.1 coordinate 157,631,758, forward strand.
GCCCACATACCCCAAACCGCCATATAAATGAAGAGTCATCGACACTCTCTATCCCAAAAGTTTATGTTTTCTTCGCTTGATTTCTTGAAATTAAAAAGATTTTGTGCTCAAAGTACATCTGCATATTTGGTTAACAGAAAACGACTGTTATTTGTGACGATAAAAATCCTTTTCGACAAAAATCATGACATTTAATGTCGAGATTCGTATGTTCAAAGTATTTTAAAGCCTATGATACCAAACAAATGTATCGTTAAAACATGCGATGTTTCAATTTACATTAACAAAATGGGTAGGTGAAAAGGATTTCTTTTAATGAATAATAAAGAATTTAAACTGAAACTAAATCAACGCATATCGGAACAATCGTTCGACGATAATTTGAAGCAGATACGATATAATATTATTTTAACAAATATGTTAATTATTTTAAAAAACATACACACACAATCAAAAATATTCATTAAAAAAATATCACACACAACTTAATTACTTATTATAATGACAAAACATGTCAATCGGTGATTGGACAAACATACATTTTACGCGCAATAAGGGAACCAAAAATTGTTGAAAACTGTCGCGCACAATAAAGATATGTATAAAAACAACGACAGCAAACAAAAATGAAAGTTAACAAAAAAGCAAAGAAAACAAACAAATAATAACCTTGACGTGTGCGTTAAGACCGTTTGGGTCACGGTTGATCATATCCAAGTCAGACATGTTTCACTGCTAAATGCGAGATATCCCAAGATATACGTAGAACCTGGACGGTCGATGCGCTGGACTGTAGTGACCGCTACTGGCAACCAGTGGTCAGTTATACGTCGGTCGTTCTGGTTTGCTGGCCGTATCCAAAACATGGTACCATGACCACAAATCCTTTCACAGGCCGATTAAACATTCTATTGTTGCTAAAAATCGATACAAGTAACAGTACAAAATACCAAAGTGTATGTACATTCTTTGCCTATTTAATGTGATTAACAAATCATTTCAACTATCTTAGCGGAAATTCGCAACAAATATGCTTAAAAGAACATGCTCAAAATAAATATAAGTACACATACATGTAGAATATATATAATTTAACATGTCAAGCGAACACATAGTCCTTACAGTAATGAGCTTTATATTAGTTTTAATAAAGGATGTTAATATTTCCCGTTTAAAAAATGATGGAAAGTGTTCTAGCTATTATTTTGTTTTGCAGATTATGCTGTTGATATTGAACATAATGGAAAAAGTCTGTTTTTTATGAGCTTTGAAAAATCTGTAGCATGAATTAGATTTTACATTTGCATAACTGTATTGCAATCTTGAGTTTGAATACAGAATAAAAACAACCAAGGGACTGGATATGTATGCTTTTACGTTAGTTCCTCTCGCGTTCTCGAGCTTATAATCTGCATTTCGAGAGTACGAAATCACTATTCGATAATACGATATTCCATAAGAGGTGGCGAGAATACGATGCGAGATTGTGGGGTTAATCTGGTAAGTCTATTAATTTGGATCGTACTCTAAACAGTTGTATATTAAAGCGCGAAACGCGAAAACACGATGCGATGACACGATTTACAAGTTACAACTAGTTCAGAAAGGGAAATCGCTAAAGGCTCGCTTTATTTTATAACAGTATAAAGTATTCTGATCTAGTTATCCCGCTTTGATTATCGATTGAAATCTTGGTAAAACCGTACACATGAATGACAACAAATTAAATTTTCGTATTGTCTCATATCATAGTCAATACGGACTATTATGACAACTTAATAAGAGCTTTAAACGAAAGGGAGTATTTGTATCGATATATCGACTGGTACCACAGAACCCGCGTCATGCAAAAATAGGTTATATGCCATATATTACCGATGCAAGAATTTCTCCAGGTATGCATGTTTGTGCTTTTAAATTTCGATGACATATTTTTACTGTCGGTAATAAGACGATGAGAAACTTCGGTTAATATTCCAAGATTCCGGGCTCGAAATTATGTCAGGTACATCAGGATTCTTCTAAATAGTGCCTACACTACATGTACCCTATTTGTGTTTCATATTCAGTGTTTCGTAGAGACTGACGATAATAAAATAAAATGTCAAAGACTACTAAAATAATGGCACACATTTTCGAGAAGGCTTTGATAAGTCCCAGATAAAACTTTCACTACACACCATTCTTAATTCGTCATGCGTAATGTTGCGCCAATACATAATTGCGATTTATTTTGCTCTAACAATATCTATTTTGCAGTGACTCGTAAAAACTAACTAGAAAATGGGGGGATTTTGTTGCCTGGATGTTGTCGATATCAAACAAACTCCAAATGATTATTATATGATCTTATTCAATTGTGGTATTAATATTAGAAACCAAAACAGGCTTGCTATAGCTAATTCCCTAGTTGATCGGGAAGTATCTTGAAGTATTGTTTAACGTTTATACGAACTCTACGTAATTTCCCTTCGCATTTCACAGCGCTTAATGCGAGAAATATAACAATGCTGAAAATGCGGGGGGGGGGGGGGACTGTCACGGGATATCGTTGACATAGTTTGGCGCATTAACCAAAATTTAACTGATATGTGTTTATGCATGAAACATTTAGGCATTTGGAGTCGAAATATAAACTATGAAATAAGACTACATTACGAAATACTTGGTGTCCGAGAAATTAATCAATGCGGGCATGATGTAACTATACTTCATAATGCATCAAAAAGATGAATGGTGAAATAAAGTATAGTTTAAATAATATGTTGCGTAATAATGACATGAATAAAAAAAGCAAAACTAAAATATCACACACACTTTTGACATGTTTTGTCACGTCATTGTCAAAGATGCTTTAAACACTAGCGCGTTCAAACAAGTCTTCAGCGTGTATACAGAAGCGACACAATGTATACAAATGCAACAACGACGATGTCAGCAGAAAGGGCGGCGTAGCTGATTGTCGTTAAGCTGATCGAGACCAAAGTTCGCCTATACACATTAATATTATGTGGAAAATATTAAAGGGGCCTTTTCACAGATTTTAGCATATTTTGAAGTTTGTCATTAAGTATTTTATACCTTATATAAGCAATCTTCGTTGTTTCGTAAATTTAAACGACAACAACAGAACTCTCCAAATTATTCAATCGTTTCGCGTTGCAACGCTATATATTTTTTAGGTTTTCAAATCGTCAAAAGATACATATATAAATGGCTATATTGGACTATGGTAAATGTTCAGTAATACTGTTTCCTCACAAATATCATAACTAAAACGAAAATTTTACGAATCTGAAACAACTTTTTTTAATTTTGTCAATTTACCAAACCGTGAAAAGATCCCTTTAAGAACAGTTTATAAAATGACAATTTGCACAAAAGAATCCAACATGCCAACCAATAAGGCTGACCAGACCGATGGGACATAAGGCACACGACAAAGATATAAATTAGTGGTGCTTTTTCAAACCAGAAATGTTGCGAAATATTGCCGATTAATAAATCTTGTTTACAACAAAGGCTTGACATTTAAAAATATATTGAAGCATTAAGCATGTGTGTTAAAAACATTTTCAATAATTATGTGTAGATGAATTCAATAAAAGAGCCATAACGACGGATTAAAATGCTAAATATCGAAAAATAGTTTTTTTTTTCTTCAATATTGAATCAAACTCGCGCGGTGGGTCGCGCGGTGGGCTCGTTCAATATATTGTAAGCTACGTTGGTCACAGTGTAATAAATTATTTAACAACGAAAGGAATGCGTATACTAATAGTATCTTTCCTTACAAACAGTTTATTTGTCAACACTGTAAAAAATACTCGTAAAATAGACAAGTAGATAAACCTATACATAACATTACATAAATGAGCATTAAACATTTGTGAGAAGAGATATATCAACATTATAACACATATCACAGTTATCACAATTCTTGTATAGGTGAATGTCTAGATCAAGATGTACACAGACACAACATGCACACATTCTCTAGTGTTCTTTTATTCTGGTCCATACATGTTAAACAACGTCATGTATAATTGCACATACCAATGTGTTTGCATATTCATATAATGCGAATATATGTCTGAAACATACGTTTGAATCACAAATTATACAAATTTATATAAAAGGTCCTCAGATCTTTTCCATCACGCCAATGCGGACGTTTTTTCAGCGTTTACAGTAGTTTTTCGCTGTTTGTATATTGGTACAAATTTGAATTTCTTTTCGAAAGCGAAATTATTTAAAGGTGACTATATTTTACGTATATAATCTTCGCTAAGCTTGTAATAGATTTTCAATTTATTAACCAAAATATTTTATCAGTGATACTTTGATAATTTGGGTAGAATTATTCAATTTCGTTCTGAATCATTTCACCTATAATTAGACACCCTACAAACTGGACGGTATGATAAGGGTAAAATACAGAATCTCTCCAAAAAAACTGGAAGTGGCTCATTTACACATCACATACAAGTAAGCAGACAGAGTTAAGAATAATAATACAATGAAAGATACACACGTTTTTAACTAACTGGTATATAGTTATAATTTCGATTGTCTTTGCACATTTTTTTTTTCGTATTATCTAAACATTGTCTTAAAATTTCCTCTATTACCAGCAGATGATTTAAAAAGAGTGATCACAAAACAATTTCTGTTTTTTTTAATACCCTTTAAAACTTGTCTAGAAGCAGAAGCGATCATCTTTATTTTCTATTTCTTAAAGTGGTGGAACAATTGTCCACACGCCTCGCAGCACGGTTCGATGCAGCACGAGAGACATGTGCGCATGAGCTTCGTGCAGACGGCGCAGTTAAGCTCGCACATCTTCAACATCGGGGTGATGAACCAGACATGGTAGAAGGCGACTTCGGCGAACTCGCAGCCCCACTCAGCGGCGATGCAGATACCACAGAACAGCGTGGAAAGCTTGTAACAGAGTCCGAGCCAGCACGTGAAACACGTGTATGAGAGCTTCCAGACGCAGTCGATGGAGTGCGCTCCTTGCGGTTCCGCGAGAATATCCTCAAATTGGACCTGATAATAGAAAAAACGTATGTATCTTTTTTTCTGCAAGAAAAAATCCGTTTACTTTCCAGTCGAACTGCTTTTTATCTATGCGTAACACATTTAGAGTGCAAATAGCTTTTCAAGAAGCCTTTCGAGATGTGGACTTTTGCCTAATCTTTACACCACACCCTACGCTGGATACAATTCAGTAACTGTATTTGGTGTGGGTAAAATGGCAAATACACACATGTGACTATATGGAAGTAAAGTGGTGTTTTACATGAATTTTTTCGACCACATTCTGTCTATGTGAATTGTTAGAGATACTCATCATAACTATAAATAGAAATTAAAATACCGACAGTCCGTATTGAGTTGTGTTCAGCTTGTAGAAGACGGTAAGACTTATCAATTACTACTTTTTCTGTTCATTCGTACATATTACTATGTACTTAAATGGTTTCTAAAGGGTAAAGTTAGATATAAAAGCAATGATAACATCAATGGTAATGCAAATTACAATAGTATTGCATTGTAAGTGCGTCTACTTTACTATCACTAAGTATGAAGTTTGTCATGTCACCAATATTATTTTTCACACCTGCGTAAATAATGCTTTGAGCCTTGTTCTGGGAAAACAGGGCATAATGAATGTGCGTTGAATGGTGTCCCAGATTAGTCTGTGAAGTCCGCACAGGCTAATAAGGGACGACACATTCCATCTAAATTGCATTTTCTTTTAAAAGAAAGATCTTTTATGCGAAAACTTCCACAAAAGCGGAAAGTGCCGTCCAGATAAGCCTGTGTGGACTGCAAGGGCTAATCTTGGACGACACTTTACGCAGAAGATTTAAGCCCAGTTTTCACAGAACGAGGCTAATTTTATTCTTATTTTATTTATTTTATTCTAAATTGTGATGAAAAGTATAATCTGATTTTTCAAACGTCATTCTATTTCTCTTATTCGTCACATTTTCGTTAAAGTTACGTGATCCTGAGACGTTTCTGATATGTCATATTTAATACCGTAACCCCTATGTCTTTACCAATCTCATGGGAGAAAGCATATTATTCAAAGATTTTTCAAAAGGGCATCTTTAAGTATGATCTTATATACTTATAGTCAATTCTGATGTGCATAGCATTGGATGAACACATGTAATTATTTTCTGTATTAAAATCTTCTTTTCCCGGTACATGTAACTGAGAGACATTTGTAGAACTGGGATTAAACGAATAAAAATCCATTGAATTGCCTCAATTCAACTAAGGATATATCAACGATTTAACTTAAATTAATCTTTTAAAATATTACAATATATACCTTTTTACAACTTTGAATAAACCATATTTACCTTAATGTGCTCGTTTATACTGTTTGGATCGCGATTCGACATATCCATATCAGCCATCGTGAGTTAAAATGTATGGATTTCTTTCAGCAAATTCACTAAAATCTACACCTGAATCTGTTCCGGTGTCGTTTCCACCAAGTCACGTCCGACTACTAGCTGAACTTGATGTCGACTGATGCGGGGGTTAGGACTCGTGGATAATTTGTTGTACCTTGTTACCATATCAACCCATGCATAATTAATTGTGTTGTTGTTGAATATTGTGGATACCAAAGCTTTTAACTTATTCAGCATCGATACGCGTTGTCTCGTAAATTTCACGGGTGAATAGCTTGTTATTTCCTAGAACACAAATACGACAAAACGCATTGGAGGTAATACAGAATTGGCGTAATTTGACGAACATAAACGATGCAATGCGATTGGTTTGTTTCCAAATACGTATGATATCAATGTTTAATTACCGAATACAAAGGACGTTGATCTAGCCATATCATTGATTTTGTGACTCAATTACCTCGGCAATTATCTGATAACAAAGACTGATAATGAAGTCACCTATTAAACATTTCTCGGTGTTTAGAAACTTCAGCTGGGATACAAAACGTGGCGTCAGGCACGTTGTAATTGATACCTGGAAAGTGTCGTGAGTGCTGCCAGTGCACGACAAGCATACGTAATAAAACATTTAAGGTTGCCCGGGGATTTGCTCGCACTGAAGTGTTCCCCTTTAACGATCTGTTGATTACTAATGAAAGATACCACATAGATATTACGAAAGACTCATAAATATATTTCGTCTACATATTAGAACTTGGATAACATGCCATAGCAAAGAACAAGACTTATTTGTGTTTCAAGTACGTACACAGATACATGCAAAAGAGAATTAGTTTTATAAATACATGTATGACACTTACGTTTTTAAGATATAGGAAGATTTAAGCTTGCTCGACAAAAAATAGTTAAAGAACTTCTTTTATGAGCTGTTGTCTTTCCCACTGGTGTGACAACTCTGAACTTCATGGTTCGTATTTCGGATACACTTTTTAGAAATTTCTCTACGTCCTATGCACTTTGATTTAAATGTATGTGTGTGCGGTAAAATATCGCGAGCTTAATTTTTGTAGAAGATAGGTATTTGTATTTGTTTTTATATGAGTTGCGTTCAGGGCTTACTGGTTGTAATGCATTAGCATAAAGTTACTGATAAGCCTGTGCAGTCCGCTTTACGCACATCAATTAAGCCTGTGCAGTCCGCTTTACGCAAATGAATTAAGCCTGTGCAGTCCGCTTTACGCACATGAATTAAGCCTGTGAAGTACGCTTTACGCACATGAATTAAGCCTGTGCAGTCCGCTTTACGCACATGAATTAAGCCTGTGCAGTCCGCTTTACGCACATGAATTAAGCCTGTGCAGTCCGCTTTACGCACATGAATTAAGCCTGTGCAGTCCGCTTGACGCACATGAATTAAGCCTGTGCAGTCCGCTTGACGCACATGAATTAAGCCTGTGCAGTCCGCTTGACGCACATGAATTAAGCCTGTGCAGTCCGCTTGACGCACATGAATCAAGCCTGTGCAGTCCGCTTTACGCACATGAATTAAGCCTGTGCAGTCCGCTTTACGCACATGAATTCAGCCTGTGCAGTCCGCTTTACGCACATGAATTCAGCCTGTGCAGTCCGCTTTACGCACATGAATTCAGCCTGTGCAGTCCGCTTGACGCACATGAATTAAGCCTGTGCAGTCCGCTTGACGCACATGAATTAAGCCTGTGCAGTCCGCTTGACGCACATGAATTAAGCCTGTTCAGTCCGCTTGACGCACATGAATTAAGCCTGTGCAGTCCGCTTTACGCACATGAGTTAAGCCTGTGCAGTCCGCTTGACGCACATGAATTAAGCATGTGCAGTCCGCTTGACGCACATGAATTGAGCACAGTTGTCCCAGAGTGCGATACATTTGAGCCTCGTTCTGGGAAAACTAGACATAATGCATGTGCGTAAAGTGTCGTTCCAGATTAGCCTGTGAAGTCTTATCAGGGACGACACTTTCCGCTTTTATGCCATTTTTCGTTTAAATGAAGTCTCTTCTTAGCAAAAATCCAATTTAGGCGGAAAGTGTCGTCCAGCGGAAAAAAACATGAATACACACGAATATTGCATAATATTCATTAATACCACAGGTTGGAGTGTTTTCTTGTTGTGAGGTATTCATTAATTGTGATATCAGTTTGGTGAAAGGTGGGTTATGGATAATGTGTAAGCTTACCGCGAAATAAGTTGCGATCGCTCTGTTGCTATTTAGCTGAAATTGATTTGCACGCTACTAATTACGTTGGACTAGTGCGCTGTAAACAGTTCTTGGGTTTTATCCGACTTCGGTGTTCAACACCAAACTAAAATATCAGGTGAAAATAATGACAATAATGACTAAGACGACAACGACAAATTATATGACGACAACGAAATGAAGGTACGAAGACGGTGACGATGGTGATTATGATGATGATGATGATGATGATGATGTAAAATTACTTAGTTATAAAGAACTTTGATTGAGCCCGTGTTACTAATCCTTGTAAGATAAATTCAGTCTGCGATATTTTTCTTTTATTAATTATGCAATAAAAGGTATTATCAGTAAAATGCAGTAACAATGTATTTGAATCTTCAAGATGCCGTTTATTTGCAATGAAATAAATATCATAATTATTATTTTCATATTTAATAAGTCAACATTAAATATTATAAGTCGTAACATCTTTTTACAAAAGTCGGAAACATGAAATAAACAAAACGTTATCACATCAAATATTTAATATTGCAGAAAAAAAACACAAAGACAAATATTAAGCCACATGCCATATGCATGAACGAAAATTGTGTTCTAAAATTTGCCTCATGTGGTGTACAATAAATAAAGTATACACTTAATAAATAATAGCAATTTTTCATAAATCACAATTTACAATTCGTTGTATGTTCAAATGTTCAAAGAGAAAATGTTTGAATAGTTTTCAAAATATGCTCTGCATTGTTCGTTGTTTTTGGTCTATTTCTTGAAGTGGTGGAATAGCTGGCCAAAGGCCTGACAGCACGGCTCCATGCAGCACGAGAGGCAGGTACGTGTCATCTTGGATAAAACGGCGCAGTTCATCTCGCACATCTTCAACATCGGGGTGATGAACCAGACATGGTAGAAGGCGACTGTAGCAAACTCACAGCCCCACTCGGCGGCGATGCAGATACCACACAGCAGCGTTGAGATCTTGTAACAGAGTCCGAGCCAGCACGTGAAGCACGTGTGCGACAGTTTCCAGACGCAGTCGATCGAGTGCGCTCCTTCCGGTTCAGCGAGTACATCCTCGAATGTGACCTAAAAGCACCCAGTTACGATACATAAAACAACTGCACGAAAGTCCATGAAACGGGCAGATACAGTGATGGCAGTAACGGGCAGATACAGTGATGGCAGTAACGGGCAGATACAGTGATGGCAGTAACGGGCGGATACAGTGATGGCAGTAACGGACAGATACAGTGATGGCAGCAACGGGCCGATACAGTGATGGCAGTAACGGGCAGATACAGTGATGGCAGTAACGGACAGATACAGTGATGGCAGTAACGGGCAGATACAGTGATGGCAGTAACGGACAGATACAGTGATGGCAGTAACGGGCAGATACAGTGATGGCAGTAACGGGCATATACAGTGATGGCAGTAACGGGCAGATACAGTGATGGCAGTAACGGGCAGATACAGTGATGGCAGTAACGGGCAGATACAGTGATGGCAGTAACGGGCAGATACAGTGATGGCAGTAACGGGCAGATACAGTGATGGCAGTGTGTCCACTTTAAAGTTTTGTAAATATCCCATTAGGAAGATACATTCAAATTGTTGTTTTTACTTAAAGCGAGATTATACGATTTTGTCAAATATTTATGAATTTATATAAAATGTGTAAAAAAACTTATTATACATATATTTAAATATAAATTAAAATAAAAGTTAAGAAGAACATGTGTCGAAAACATGCGTAATAAGCCAGATATTTAATTCTAAAATCGAAAATGTCTGTACAGTCGAATTGGCCAGCATGTAAATCATGCATGTACGATGTGAATCTAAATTTAACGGTTTATTTCAAATTTCTGCAACGATATATATTCATACGACACACGAACACTAACACCGATTCTAATAAAAAGTCGAATGATTCGGTTATTGTAGGAAAATAAGTACGAAATATCTTCGTCACAATCGGCTCGGGGGCTTATTTGTCTTTGCTGCATTTTATGAAATTCGTCTTCAATTTATAATCTTTCTTGCCTATTGTGTGTTATTGTAACATATTTTTATCAATATATTACAATTTAACACATATAAAAATCTTATTATCTCGCTTTAAGTATAATGGCATATGTTACAGTTAGTTATTATTTAATTATTTAAGTATGTGCTAGTTTTTTTTATTTTAAAACAAGAAAACGCTGTTTATGTTTTCGATGGTATTTTTTTTAATTTTACAATTTCAAACTATCCTTACCTTAATATGGTCGTTGATATTGTTCGGGTCACGGTTGGCGAGATCCAGGTTGGCGGCCATAGTAGAGGCTAAGAACTTCCGGTAGGCAACAGATAGTTGGAAGGAACACGACTTCGGTAGATCAGCAGAACTCAATAGCCCCGACTGTCCATACCCGAGCTTTATACTCGGTATGACGAACAAACGAGCATGTGCAAGTTGGGTTCAGTCTGAGGAACGCGGGTCAGGTGCGATAAACGACGAATTAAAAACAACCATGAACACTTCAAAATTGATCGTGGAGTAATCTGTGTCGACAAATACGCTGACAGTTTGTCATAATACAATAATTGATGACAGATTAAAAGATAAATTAAAATAAGTCTGATTGTTGTTTTAAATATAGTTGAATTTAAAGATTGATCGATTGCTTTTAAAATATCAGCTGGAAACGTTTGACGAATATTTACATACACAGCTCGGCTGTAAACTATATATTTACCATTCGAACGAGATCGCATTTTATTTAAAAACAAAAACAATAACAAAACTTCAAAAGTTCCAACCTCTATTCTGCTGTATTAGTCGATCATTACCATAAAACCCATTTGAGCTTGCCAACATATAACATAAGCGTTACATGTTCATTAGAAATGCAATTTTAGTCAAAGTCCGTGGTAGCTGAAACGCAATATAAATAAAATTTATGAATTATTTAAACAAAAAATTGTTATCAATTACAAATACAGCTATATTGTTTTTCTAAGTTGAACTTTACTTTAAATGTTAAACGAACGATAACTCGGTTATTATCGATTATTGTAGTAGCCCATTTTTGATTAAAAAATATATCATTTACAGATACATTTCTTAACAGTTCGATAGTATCTTAACAATACCTTTAAATACATTAAGAGCTACTGGTATTAATACCTATTACATACAAAGTATAAATATAAAATATATATCGTATAAAACGTATCAAGAAAGTAAAAATGCTATATTACTATTTGTTATACCATATTCTTGAAGGTAAAATGACTATTCTAAACATTGTGGACAGCCTCCATTCAAATAATGAGACCGGATCTGAGTTGATCATGTTTGTTTGCAAATATATTGTCTGACAAAACTTGTAGCTAGCATAAAAGGGTAAATTTGATGGCAAAAAAGACATGAATGAATCGTGTTATCGAATGTTCTTTTTGCAAAATGGATCATATTGTTTTGAACATTGTATGATGCTGTTTTGTTTTGTTCTTATTTGCTTAAGGATGTTTGTCAGACAGTTAATCTAAAATAAATGTATAACAACATTATTTATTTTTTTCAGTTTTGTGGAAACAGGATAAAAACTTAAGCGATTATCGGTGGGCTTAAAGATCGCCCAATTCAGCATACAATTGTAAAAGCATAATGATTGACCTAATTGACACAGTTTCAATAACAACATTATTTATTTTTTTTCAGTTTTGTGGAAACAGGATAAAAACTTAAGCGATTATCGGTGGGCTTAAAGATCGCCCAATTCAGCATACAATTGTAAAAGCATAATGATTGACCTAATTGACACAGTTTCTGTTTATTATCTCTGCTCATTTTATGATTTATCATAATGAAAGTAGACATGACATTCATGAAATTAATTTGAAATAAAAAAAATATTCCATACTTAGGCCACTTAGAAAAATATAAATAGGAATGTTTTGTCAAAAAAAAGTTCAATATGTTATCACTTACCTTAAAGTAAAGTGTATTAAGATTGTTACTGGTAATGAAATCACCCTCACACTTTTTCATTATGACATTATTATGGTTTTTAACAAATTTAAATATAAGCGTTGAACAGGTAGTTTGTGTTAACCAAATTTCTACTTTATAAACCATGCAGTTAATCGTTCGAAAAGTAAATCAAACATCGATCATGTAAGTATCAAATATAGCATTAAGCACAACACACATGTGTTGTTTTTAACATTATTTAGACGATTTGCCCTGATGAAAAAAGTTGTGCATATTACCGTAACATTGCTATTTGTGTTTATATTAAGTTCCATGATGAGTATTTATATGTTTTTCAACAAATTGTAATGCTACGCGTTATTCATTTTAGTAACAGTAGCCTGACACGTGATATCTGCAGAAATAAAGTGTCTTCTCATATATATATTTTTTAAATGAGTTTAATTGTCATATTGTATGCGTTATTTTTTATTTTTGCGGAGAGCATTATCTGAGATATGGACGTATCCAGTTTTGTGATATGTACTGTTCTAGTTTTTTTCAGTTGTTGGTCAAATATGTCTGACAGATGAACAGGGAAAAATTGCCAAACATATAAATTTGTAACATGTGGCTGAATGCGCATATCAAGTTGAATAATAACATCTTATGTAGTTTTTTTTGTAATTGCAATTTATATTTTTATTCTTTTTTAGAACCAGCGATCTGAACGTTGACCTTTACTCTCAGACTGCCTTTTATAAGTATAACAAATTTCATCCAAGACAGACATACCCAAACTTTTCATTTAACTGTTTTTTGTAATGCCACTCCATGTTCACTTCGCAAGTAACACTTCAAGTTGTAATAGCTAATGAAAACAAACGAGAATTTAAGAAAAATAAGAATTGTCTTGAAATCCATGAAGTGAAATTCTAATGACGATATTGTAAATCATTTAATTTGAAATTATTTTGTGAAATTAAGCGGACAAATGGATACTGTTCAACGCGTTCGTGGTGTTTGAAATCGCGTGAGTACTAAGATTATTTCCATCATTAGATTTTTAAGTTTGTGTATTTCAAACGTGCAACTTTTGGTTATGAAGATTTAAATAAACAAATTTTACTTAATAGTTTTTATTATAACAATACAATAGCTGGTTTTATTTGAAATATATCAAATTATATCGCCAGATTTATCACAGAAATAAATGTATATAAATCACATTTAAATAAATCATGCTATTGAAAAGCCATTGACATCACACAGCTTAACAAGTAGTTTAATGTTATTGCATTATAAGATTCACAGATTATTTAAGATTTTCGATAACTGTCAACTCTGTATTTTGAAAGTCTATTTTATCAAATCTCCTCGTGTATATGAAGTTAATGAATGTCTTTGAGCGTTTATTTCTTGAAGTTGTGGAACAGGGCCCCGCACGCCTCGCAGCACGGCTCGATACAGCAAGAGAGGAATGTACGCATCATCTTCGTAAAAACGGCGCAGTTCATCTCGCACATCTTCAACATCGGGGTGATGTACCAGACATGGTAGAAGGCGACTGAGGCGAACTCGCAGCCCCACTCGGCGGCGATGCAGATACCACACAGCAGCGTTGAGATCTTGTAACAGATTCCAAGCCAGCACGTGAAGCACGTGTATGAGAGCTTCCAGACGCAGTCGATAGAGTGAGCGCCTTCCGGTTCAGCGAGAACATCCTCGAATGTGACCTAAAAGCAAGCAGAAACCATGCATATAACAACTGAACAATGCTTCATAAAAAGGGCAGATTTTATTATTGCCGTATGTCAATTTTAAAGTTTTTATTTTCACATTTTAATGATACGTGTACATTAAAATGTGTGTCCAATGGTTAAGTATACTGACAACTGTCATCACGAGACAGTTAATTATTATTTAAGTACTGTTGTAAGTGCTAGTTTTATGTTTATCCCAATATGATAATAGTCAAGCTAAACTTGTTTCAAGTGTTTACTCTTTGGTAAAAAAATGAAGTTTTTTTTTCTCTCCTTACCTTAATATGGTCGTTGATATTGTTCGGGTCACGGTTGGCGAGATCCAGGTTGGCGGCCATTGTATAGACTGGGAACTTCCGAGAGAGATACGGTGAAGGTAAAAGCAACTTCGGTAGAGCAGCAGATCGCAATAGCCTGCGAGTATCCAAACTCCGGGCTTTATACCCTGGCATGACGAACTAACTAGCCTGTGCATGTTGAACTCCGTCCTAGAAACGAGGACAAGGTGTAATAAACGACGACTTACAAACAATTATGAACTATTGAAAACTTATCTGGAGTAATCTGTGTCGACATATTTGCTGACAGTTTGTCACACTTTCAGATAGCTGACAGATTAAATGATAGATTAAAATCAGTCCGATCGTGTTTAAAAAAAAATATAGTTAGGCCTTTATCAAAAGATTAAACACTTTTAAACAAGACATCCGCTGGACACGTTTGGCAAGTATACGCATGCATAATTCGGCTGTTTTATAAATATATTTTCCGTTCTGACGACATAGCAGTATATTAAAAACGAATATAACAACAAAATTGCAATCGTATAAGAGTTCCAACCGATGTTCTGATGGTAACCATGTCTGCTATGCGAAATTGCCCACTTAAACATTGACTTTTCACATTAGTTAATGTTCCGTCAAATTCCGTGGCAAATGAAACGCAATTTGAATTATATGAATTTCAATAATTGATATAAACTGCAGCTATATCGTAGAATGAAGTTGAATTTTACTAATTGTTCTTGATCTTAATTTTGCGTCATTCGTTTAATATTAACGAATTTCGTTAAATATGAGCACATTTATTGTTTTAATTGCCCTTAATAAAATTTGCTAGTAAGATTGGTATTTTATTTGCAAAAGTTGTCAGAGAGTACAGAACAAACTTACGCGGTCATTTGTTTGACGTAAAGATTGATCAATTGATCAAAAGTTGTGATTCCTAAATATTGACTTAATGAAACGTAGTTCACACCTTTTAACGTTATTTTATTGGTCAATATCGCTGTAACCTAACATATAATAATCTCGACTTTTTACTTTTCTTTTAACATTTTCTGTTATTCATCTGGGCATCCTTTTTTATCATTGGTACATGTACAATGAACGGCGATATGACATTCATGAAATAAATTGAAATGTAAAAAAGAAATCCCTACTCAGGCTACTAAGTAAAAGGTTAATATGAATGATTTTAAAAATATTTTTGACATTTTCATCATTAAGCTGTAGGTAGAGTATTGTATTTAGTTTGTTACAGCAAGTAAGATATCCTCTCACGATACGTCATTATACGATTGGGTCGTGGCCTGTAAAAAAGGGTTTAATGCATGTGCGTAAAGTGCCGTCCCAGATTAGCCTGTGCGGACTGCAGGGACGACACTTTCCGCGTTTCTGATATTTTTCGTTTAAATATTTTATCTACTTAGCAAAAATCTAGTTTAGGCGTAAAGTTTCGTCCCTTATTACCCTGTGCGGACTGCACAGGCTAATCTAGGACGACACTTTACGCACATGCATTTCACCCCTTGTTCACAGAGCACGGCCCATTTATTGTTATCTGTTTATACGAATTAAAATCTAAACGTTGAACACGTTTTAGTTTTTGTTAACCAGTGTTCCACTTTGTCAACCATGCAGTTATTCGTTCGGAAAGTAAAAAAGTTTTGCATATTACCGTCACAGTGCTATTTCTGTACATACCTAGTTCCATTATGACGTCTTACGTACTTTTTAAGACATTGTAATACTACGAGTCATACTACGAGTCGCGTTCTGAGAAAACTGGGAATAATGCATGTGCCTAAAGTGTCGTCCCAGATAAGCCTGTGCAGTCCGCACGATATAAACTCTTACCACTTTCATGACTCATATTCCTGGATGTTTGGTATAAAATTTAATCCATTATAGATAAAAAAGCTGATGAAGAATTTAATAGTTTTGTTATAAATTCAATGAAAAATAAGCCATATAAACTTCAAATACCGGCTCGGACAGACAGACGGACAGATGGGTATGCAAGACCGAGGTTTAAACAATAGACCTATCCTGTGAGGGTGGAAGACATATAAGAAACTATTATTAATCGTTATTATTAAAATATTGCAGAATACTTTCAGAGCTAGCATATCGAAATATAATAATTATAGAACGCACATGTTGCACAACGCAAGTTTAAACTGAAAACGAAAATTCAGACCGTCTCCTTTTCCCCATTTCGAAAATTTTGCAACATTTTCGTTCATGAGAGTGTTGCGGTGTTTACGAATGCATGATTGGAATAAACCCACGTGTATCTCGTTCAATTAGAATATACAGACAATATGGAATCGTGTTTACCGTAACATAATCAGCCTCGGCTTTATGAGATGTTACCATCTTCAATCCGTTCAACGGTTATTCGTAAATCAGAACCAATGCAATACATGAGTTATGAAGTTTTCTATTCAACATCGTTTAATTTGAAAAATGCATTTTAATTTGTAAAATTTGGGACATGACTTAAAACAAAATCGTTCGTTGTTCTTGAAATCATGTGAGTACGTGGGTGATTTCAAATCGTTTAGTTCGGGTTATCCAAACTTACAGTGGTTGGTTATGAAGATTTTAACAACGAAATAAATATTTCTGAATATTTTTTATTAAAACCAAACAATACAATATCTAGTATTATGAACAACGATACACTATGAAAAAATATTACCAGATTTATCACAGAAATAAAATTATTAAAATAGAATTTAAATAAATAATACTATTTAATAGTCATAGTACATTATATGGCTAAAACCATGTTAAATGTTATATATTATAGGATTCACAGATTATTTGTGAATCAGATTTTCGAATACTGTTAACTCAGTATTTCGGAAATCTATCTCATCAAATCTCATCTCTATAATGTAATGATGCATATGAAATAGTGAGTGTTTATTTCTTGAAGTGGTGGAACAGGGCTCCGCACGCCTCGCAGCATGGCTCGACGCAGCAAGACAGCCAAGTGCGCATAACCTTCGTGCATACAGCGCAGTTCATCTCGCACATCTTCAACATCGGGGTGATGAACCAGACATGGTAGAAGGCGACTGAGGCGAACTCGCAGCCCCACTCGGCGGCGATGCAGATACCACATAGAAGGGTGGAAATCTTGTAACAGAGTCCAAGCCACAATGAGAAGCACGTGTATGAGAGCTTCCAGACACAGTCGATGGAGTGCGCTCCTTCCGGTTCAGCAAGAACATCCTCGAATTTAACCTGATAACAATAAATAAACGTTTAATTTCGCTGCGAATGGTCAATGTATATTTTATTGTTTCAGATCTTTCAAAATGAATTTTTGCAACATGAGCTACTAAGAGCTCAATAATGCTTGTCTCTATCCAGTTATGTACATGTTTATAAAACAAAATATTAACTACATGTTAAACAACTTTCTCAAGAAAAATACAGACCAGAGCTTGCGATTCGAACACAGAAGTATTATAAAGATGTCAGTTCATTATTTTGTTAAAATGCGCAACTAATTTTATTATTTTGCTAAAGTGATATTATGGGCATCTAACAGTATATAGGTGTCTATCGCAACCGTTGTTTATTTTTGGTGTTTTCACTTCCTATACACTTATATTTGTTAATGCAGCATCAACATACTAAAACAATATCCCGGAAAGAGAAAAATAATCCATTTGATTATCAACCGTACTTTCGTTTTGACAACTGACGACAGAAATGATTCGATGTACGACGTGAGTCTAAATGTAGCTTACATGCAGATTCGTTCATACGACACAAAGACACAATTTTGTTTCACGGAGCATTTCGGCTTAGAGGACTGGGTGAGTCATGTAAAATATCGAACATAATATATATTTTTTTTATAAACAACTAGTAGCAAGATGAGTTGTAGATAATTGGTCAGTTACCACATTTTAACTAATTCTTTTGACCTGTTAATTATATATTCAGCTCAATTCAACAGTGAAAAATGCCCATAATATCACTTTAAAATGCGCAACTAATAACTGTACAATAAAATCCATTTTGCCTAGTTGTTTTAAGTTACGATTTTTGAATGCACATCATACACATCAAGAGAAATAAACATCCATTAAGAATGCCTAAACACAGCTACCAGAACTATTGAACTATGTGAAAATTTCAAGCACTCTTAGATAAAGGTAACGTTATGTAAAACTTGTTTTTTATTCAATGCTTAGAGCTCTATAAATTATTAGAGATCAAGGCATTTCTATGCAAAGCAATACACACACAGATCCGTCCAAAAAACTGTACATACCTTGATATGGTCGTTAAGGTTGTTGGGGTCGCGGTTGGTGAGATCAAGATCGCCGGACATGGTAGAAGTTTCACAAAATCTTCAACAAAGGCAAAAAATCCTTAGATTGCTTGACTGGTTCTCCTTAAAGTTAATGGCTTCTCTGAAAAAAAACTCCGACTTTATACCTGACCCCTGTTCCACGAGTCGAAACAGGTTACCAAGACACTTGGTTGTATCTCCGCGTTGTGACAAACAGTCTATTGTTGTTGGATTGTGTTGCTCCACACCAATAATTAAACAATACACATTATGACACGTTCATAATGCCCTTAAGGCCCAATATTGATTGCATAAATCACTCTTTTTGAACAGGTTTAACCCGATTAGAGATATTTGTTGCACCTTTAATTGCAACAAGTTTTATCAATGCATAGTATGGTATTAAAATGGAAAAAACAACATTTTATGTTTCATGAATATACAATCTTATTTTTATAAAAAGATAAGAGAAAAAGAAATTGATGGTTTGTAATAGAGCGATTTAAAAGAATAAAAAAAACAAATTGTGCTTACCGCACTTCAAATGGCAATAGTTCAGTAAAATGCATCGATTTAATATACATTTGTATTAATATACGGGGTAAGAAGTTCATTAATTCATTTGTTGCTGAAAATTACAACAACAACACCACCATTTATTCAGCAGTAAAGCTTATACAAGCTCAAAGCCTACATTATGCATGCATTATACAATTAATTAATAAGAAATGGTAGAAGATAGCATTTTAGATGACATGCAAAGTATTGAGACATATATGTCTGGATTCATAATTTTATCTTATAGTTTGTCAACTCGAAGATTTTAAAATGATAATTATGTACATTAACAACAGAAGAGAACCTCTATAAGACGTCTATGAACGTGTATAGTTTTAAACGTATACTAGTAATCGGAAACTTATCAAACACATGTGTATGCTGTAACAAGATCGCAACTATATCCCAATAATAGATAATTCCACCCGCCTGATATTCATCAATCTTTTAATCGTACACATTAACAATCCAATAGTAACAATAAACGATTGTTCCTTTAGCACAAAATTAAAATTCATACGTTAATGAAAGTAGTATGCGGCTGATTTTTATTTTGTATTCTACTTTGATATGTAATTTAATAACGCTCTAGAGACACGCTGGTAATACTTGGATAACGGATGGCACTTCGATAACAGAGATAAACAAAAGCCATGTAGATTAATTACTGTGCATAAAAAACTGAAATTTTGATAATGTTCAATAAAATATGAACGAAGAAAGAGCATGTTTTAAAAGGTGGTATGAATGATGTTGTAGATACTTTGATAAAGGACACGTCGGATAATGGCGTCTTTTAACAAATCGGGCACTCTGATATGTTCTAGACCGGCGAGAGTGCCTGTGTAGTACAAAAGAAGCAGACATCGAAAGGACTGTATATAAGCTTCTGCGTTACAATCGATAGAAGAAAAATAAATTGAACCTTCACGCTGTAATGACAGATTTTAACCCTTTGCATGCTGGGAAATTTGTCGTCTGCTAAAATGTCGTCTGCTGAATTTCTAAAATTAGCATTTTCTTCATTTTTTTCTTCAAAGAATACTATCAGAATAGCAAACAGTTTGGATCCTGATGAGACACCACGTTCTTAAGGTCGACTTAAGAAGCTTTTACATGGAAAACGGCGTGCAGCAAATCGTCGCATATTGCCCACATAGAAGAAAACATAGAAACAGTCACGAGTTGATACAGGAAGTTTCTAGACCTATCAATCTGGATTTCGGCCGGGTCATAGCGCCGTCTATCAACTGCTAGAAATGTACGATTCTGTATGTAAAATCTTAATGAAAAGAAGCACACTTGTCTTGTCTTTTGTGATGTTTCAAAAGCATTTGATAGAGTGTGGCATAGAGGTCTTATTCATAAACTGGAAGCCTATGGTTTTAAAATTGAATTGCTATTATGGCTTACAGATTATATCTCAAACAGGTCACAGCACGTTCTTATTAAAGATACCATCTCTGACAGTAAGCCAATTAAAGCAGGTATACCCCAGGGCTCTGTACTTAGTACTCTTTTATTTTTAATCTATATTAATGATATATCTGAAAATCTTGAAAGTCTAACTAGACTTTTGGCTGACGACACTTCTCTTGCGTTTGCTTCTAAAGATATTGCCGAAATAACCGCAATTATTAACTCTGATCTTGACAAGTTTAACTGTTGGTCTAGGAAATGGCTTGTGTCTTAATCCAAATAAAACTGAATTCATTTTTGTGTCGAACACCTTATCTTGAGACGCGTTAGAACTGTAATTTCAAAATACCGTGTTATCCTCATCAAACAACCATAAACATCTTGGAGTTACATTAAGTTCAAATGCGAACAGGTCGGACCATGTAAATAATGTTTTGATTCCTGTTAAAGAAAATTAATGTTCTTCGAAATCTTAAGTATATACTATCGAAAAACAACATACCGGTATTTACAATTTATAGAACCTTTATTAGAGTATGCTAGTGAAGTTTGGGACGGTTGTACTGAATATGAAAGCAATAGGCTTGAAAACTTACAATTGGAAGCTGCTAGAATTGTTTGTGGATTACCCCTCTTCTGTAGAAAAGAGAACTCATATAAATAATCTGGTCTTGAGCCCTTATCATCGAGGAGAAAAAAACTAGTAACATTTTATAAAATTCAATCTCAATTACCACCCTCTTATTTATCTAATTGACTTCCACAAAATGTCGGCAGTATTTTAAATCTTATAAATCGAAAGAATTACTCTATGCCCCAATCTCGATTAACTTCATACAGTGTATCGTATTTCCCATCTACACTAACATTGTGGAATGACCTTAATATAGGCACAAGAGAAAAATCTACAATATCTTCTTTCAAATCAGCGATAACCCCACAGTCATATGTGTCATATGTAAAATATTATAATATATGCAGTAGAAAAGTAAGCATTTCTCACACTAGACTTAGAAATATGTGTAGTAGTTCAAACTACGATCTTATAGATCAAATCTAATCGTTGATCCAGCTTGTTTTTGCGGAGCACCTTGTGAAAATGCGTGGCATTACTTTTTTGAATGTTTAAAATGTGCACACATAAGAAGATTAACTATATGCAATTTGAACCATAACTGTAATCTTATTTTTTTGCTATACGGTGAACCCAACATGTCTTTGGATTTAATGAAATGGTGTTCAGAACGGTACAGGCATTCATAGCAGGCTCATTAGGTTTTAAATTTTAAATGCAATTGTCAATAACATACTTACAACAGTAGATACCTATATTTAATAACTTTACCTACTGCCATGTTTATAAATCTTTGTATATGTTATTCTAACTGATTGTGTTGTTGAATATAAATAATGTATTTTGCAATTTATGAGATATAATTATCTGGGAGAGGATCCAGATAAAAACTTGTAATCCAATCCCATGCATATTTGATGCAATAAATACGTTTAAACAAAACTATCTTGACCCAAGAAGCCGACAAGTGCACGGAGGGTCAAACGATAGTACACTGAGGCTTCACTTTGGGGCAATATCACCATTGGGTGTTCATTGTACATCTTTTCTTATCTTTGTAGTGCCGTAACCAACATTTATCTTCCCGTTTCGGCTAAGCTCTGATCATGTCGCCGAATTACGTGGGTCAAACACAAATACAATAAATCTGTCGCAGAATTGGAGCACTGAAAGTTTACAAAATTATACGAGCATTGCTCTAAGCAAACGGGGCTTAATGAATGCGCGAAAGGGTCGTCCCAGATTAGCCTTTGCAGTCCGCACAGGCCAATCAGAGAGGACATTCCCCGCCTGTTCGTGGTAGAATAAATGTATTTATTATCGGTGTATGATTGAATAAAGTTGTTATACAGGTTTTGAAGGTGCGCATGTTCAATGATGCGGAAATCAAGATTTCCTCGTGCATAGATTTGTAGGTTTGTTCATTCGACAGGCAAGCAGGGTAGAGCTTTGACGTGCTTTAAATCGTTTTATTTGTTAATGCTATGTTTTGTTTAAAGGTTAATATTATGCTTTATGTGTTTCAGTGAGTGTTAAGAGAGTAGAAGGATGACTTGAGATAGAAAGAGGCATTGGTTCCGGACATTAACGAATATACTTGTTATACTCCATTTTTCACAGTTCTATGTATAATGACACTTATTTGCCATTCATACTTTATGGCAATGTTTTTTTTGGAACCAGTGTTTGTGCGTGTGTTTTCAAGAAATAAATTACCCTGCTTGTCATGACACCTAAACAAATGTGTTTGTTTTTATTATACATGGTTAGATGATAAATAATTTATGTTTGACATAAAATGAAATGGAATATAAAACATAAACCTCATTAAAACGAAAAAGGTTAGCAAGGTAATCGAATCGGAGAAGTGTAGAAAGATATCTTGTCGCCTAAGTTGTTGATATACATAATTGTCGCGAGGAAGACACAGGGAGAACAGGTATTATCAATTTGTGTACTTAGGAAAGTTCATATTGAAACACAATTTGCACAATACTGAAAGGTGAAGGTGTCACATGGCGATTTGCACTAGACATCTGGAAAATACAATCATAATGTACAAGAGACACTGTTCACCAAGAAACAGTTAAGTCTCGATTAAATGTAAATGGGCCGTGCTCTGTGAAAAGGGGGTTAAATGCATGTGCGTTAAGTGTCATCCCAGATTACCCCGTGCAGTACGCACAGGCTCGTCGGGGACGACACTTTCCGCCTAAACTAGATTTTTGCTAAGAAGAGACTTCCTTTAAACAGAAAATATAATTAAACCCCCTTTTCACAGAGCACGTCCAAATATATGATCCTCGCTAAAGCTAAAGGGCACTTAATGCATTCACGTAGTCCACATTTTCCGCCTAAATTAGACTTCGCTAAGCGGAAAGTGTCGCCCCTGATTAGCCTATGCGGACTGCTAATCTAAGACGACACCTTACGCACGTGCATTAAACATATTTTCGCAGCAAGAGGCTCATTTCTAAGATCGTTTTGAGTGAATACACACATGTATAAGATAAGTACGCATCATTAAAGGTTTATTTAAACATGCTTATTCTTCCAGGCGTGTGAATTTGACATTTTTCTACTCTACTGTATGTACCACATACAACGCAAGAACAAAGACAAATCTTATTAAAAGAAGTAACGTTAACAGCGCTAAGATGTACAGTAATACATGTATAGTTTCATTAAAAATTCATACGTATGGAAGAAAACTTGGCATTTTATAGACCAACTAAAAATGAAAACATATTAATTATAAATACATTAATAAAACAATACAGATAACCCGACACAATCAATCAAGCCTCGATGTTACAACATTTCTCATGATGTACACTTCATAGCACCTTCATCTCACAAGGTTTAATCATGGACGCATCATAAATTGGTTCGATATATATACACGGTACTTTAAGAACTTAATATAAACACATATATTAGAAGCTGTATAAAAATAAACACGCATTTGTGGTCCATGTTGAAAAGTTGACATCTGTTTTGTTGCAATTCCAAGCTTCGAAGACATTAAATATAATGATTTTTTTTAAATACGTGTGATTTATGAACACACATGTTATTTAGGATACTGGTAATTTATGTTGTTACTAGTGGCGTGCATTTTCTTAATCGTCTTGCACATGTTTTCGCAAATATGAATAAGTCGGGCTATCCATCTGATCTATCTGATATATCACAGTTCACGCTTTAACAAATATAACTTCATGTCCGGACGACCGAAAGAAACAAGTCCAATAGTACAACCGAACAGGAGATCAAATAGTACAACCGAACAGGAGAATCATAAGCCCATCAATACAATATTAACCCATTTATGCCTAGCGTCTAGACCCAGATGAGACGCCGCATGATGCCTCGTCTCATCAGGGTCTGCGCTGTTTGCTTAAAGGAATTTCTGTAAATAATATTCTAAATATAGAAATAAATATACTAGACATCCATAATTTTGGAAATAAATTGATCCAATTTAGAAGGATGGAAGAGTCCACTAGGCATAAATGGGTTAACTGATGGAGGAACACGAGCGCGTCGGGTAATCTATAGGATATCAAAGTTTATGCTTACGAAGTAAAATTCCATGCCCAGAAAGCCAAAGTAGTAAAATATAATAGCACAACCTTACACAGACAATCTTATTAAATTTCTGGACAAACTTGACTAAATGCATGTGATTAAAGTAACTTCCCAGAGCGTGAGCGCACGACACGTTGCGTTGTTATGGGTTTTTTGGTCGAAAGAAATCCCATTTGAACGAAAATCCAGTTTGGGCGGAAAGTGTCGCCCCTGATGGGTAAGGGTTAAACTTACTATAACATGCATTAAGTCCAGTTTTGTTCCGAATGAGTCTCAAATGTTCGGACAGTCTTCCTATTTCTTGAACTGATGGAAGAGCATGCCGCACGCCATACAGCAGGGCTCGATTAGGCAACCGACGCACTGGGAGTAGATCTTCTTCATGCAGCTACAGTTGATATCCAGCATCTTGAAGCAGGGAGTAAAGAACCAGATGTGGGCGAAGGAAACGTAAGCAAACTCGCAGCCCCACTCGGCGGCGATGCAGATGCCACAGAGCACGGTCATGAGCTTGTAGCATATTCCTTTCCAGAGGTTGAAACATGTATAGGAGAGTTTCCAGACACAGTCGATGCTGTGGGTGCCGTCGGGTTCGGCCAAGACATCCTCGAACTGACACTGAAGTAAGAAATAACAACATACATTAAATACAATAAATCTGCCATCAAAAGTAGAACGAGCAAGCGGATCATCATGGAAAACGCTATCAAGACCAGCGTTAACAAAGAGTCGTTTTTAAGTAAATTGATTAATATAAAATCACTTACAGCAAGATGGTTGTTGATATTATTCGGATCTCGGTTCACGAGATCTACCTGGCCCGTCATCTTGTTATTTCCGGGAAGCACGCAATTACCACAAGCTTGCAAACGGCCCGCAAGCTTCACGAGAAATTCGTGACTTTATATAGTTGACCGATTGTTGACAATTGGACTTTCTTGCATGTCTTTGTAAACGTTTGATCAATATTGAAACTTTTTTCAATGTTATTTATGTCAACACACCCGCCTTTGTTTTATGTTTCATGAGTGTATTATTAAGTAATGTAAATTTGTTCAGAGTTGTCAATAAAACCTATCAATCTTGTAAATGGCCCCACGAAATCGTAACTACGTTAAAGCAAATTGATTCGAAGTACAAACATGTCATTTTAAAAATTAAACATAACTAAATCGGAGCAAGATCTCAACTTTGACATACTTCAAACATGTTTTTTTAGTTATGCATACCTATGCAACATGTTCTTTTCTATTTGAATCGTACTGACACATTAACACACTGTATTCGTGTTGACATTCGTATCGTTCCGACGTTCAAGGTATGATCCAATTACAAATCATGTTCGCATTAAAAAAATAAATAATTGAAACACACGTTTTTTTGGGGTGTGCTCTTTTAACCGGAAATTTCTTATTCCTTATGGTATTTTTGAGATAATTTTTTGAGGACTGCATATAACATATTTTTACATATAAAGTGTTTACAATATAAACATTAAACAAAATCAAAAAAAGAAAAACATCCAAAGTCGAATTGTTTAATAATCGTTTAAGTGAAAACGCGTTAGTATTAATTTGGAAAAACTACAATTGTTTTGTTTGTCACAGATTCAAAACATAATGTTTGCATTATATTCTTACAAACAAAATAGCAATTCCGATTAGAAAAATGTAAAAATACCGTTTAATTTATTATAGACAGAAATTCGTTAAAGTATATGCCTCGGGAGTTCGATTACCAGACATCTAATGCGTTGTAGCTCGTCCATATATTAAATAGAAGAAGAAACAAAAAAGGCAAACACGTGCTTTCGGTTTTTTAATCAATAGGCCAAACTGCCATAAATATATAACTGTGTCCATCCAACTGCACTACTTAGGTTACACAACACCAATACAGTATACAACACGGCAACATCTATTTGAGTACTGGTAAGCGAGCATTTCTCAGACAACAGTACTTTCCGGACGGTCTTTTTATTTCGTGTATTGTAATCCTTGAAGTTAACAACAGCAATTCGTACACATGCAAACTTGTTTTGTTTTATTATAGCAATATTTACATATTTTCGTTTCATTGAATTGTAACCTGCGGGTGTAATTATTAATAACAAGCGCATGCACAAAAGAAGTCCTTTAAAAAGGCTAGACATGTGTATGTGAGGTTTGCGTTCATCATGACACGACGAACTGTTTCTATAACCATAGATACGAGTAGGATCGTTAGTAAAGGAGAATAGGCCCTAGATTTCATTTTTTTGTTTATTTTAAATACGCATATTTGTTTTCTTTTTGGGAATTCATACGTTCGAGGTTTAAAGGGGCCGTCCAACAGATAAAGCGTCGTTCGACGCGAAACGATATTTTGGAAAACTACGAAGATTGCTTATATAGTTAAAAAATACATCCGTTCTAAACATGAGAGCGTGGATGGTCGAGTGGTCTCGGCGGGAGACTTTTTACTACAGGAATCCAGGGGTCAGTGGTTCGAGCCCTGTTGAGGGTTTTACTTGTTTTCCTTTTTTTAACTGTATTCTTGTTTTTTTTTAACTGGAGAGTTTTAGTTCAAATGTTAAAATGTATCAATATAAAGCATTTAAAGCATTTAATGACAAGCTTCACAACATGCCAAAATCTGTTGGACGGCCCTTTAAGATTCGTTTCAGTATTTGCATCATGCTTCACGAACACTGATTGTCAAGGGGTCCGTTGTCCCAGAGAGACAGAGGGGGTTGGGGGTGGGCTCTAAACGCTAGCAGAGGTTATATAGACATCGTCACGAAATCGCTTGGAGCAAATGTAAATGTTCAATTTGAAATGATATATTGAAAAATACCTGCTAATACAAGCCGTATTCCTAAGGTATGTGTTTTTTTCTTTCTTAGATAGGGGAACTTCTTTGAGTTGAGTCACTATTTTACTATCGATGCATTCGAGTTTTAATACCGGTTGTGGGATGGGAGGGTGAATGCAAATATTTATCAATATTTTATGTTGAATAATTTCAGTTCCTCTAGATTTAAATGTGAATAATTTGTTCAAATTATCACGAAAAACATACCCGGTAAATGCAAATGTGTATGAAACATTCTAATTATAAGCACTTAAATCTCAATGACACGTAAGTGCTTTCTTATGTCGACCTTCGCGCAGTTTGGATGTTCAAATATTGATATTTGTACTTTGAGCGTCTTGTATAGCAAACACGTTTTTATATAGATATGGCAACATCAATTGGGAATGTACACTATCTTATCACAGCTTAATTTCTGCCACTAAAGAGTAGCGGCTTAAAAGGAATAGATTTTATTTTTACCTCTACAAGTTTAACTCATTTATGCATAGCGTCTAGAGAAAAGGCATTGGCAAACAGCGTTGACCCAGATGAGACGCCGCATGATGCGGGGTCTCATCTGGGTCTGCACTGTTTGCTTAAAGTAATTACTGTAAGAAATATTCTAAATATAGAAATAAATATACTAGACATTCCTAATTTTGGAAATAAATTGATCCAATAAGGTTCATGCCTTATTGCTTATGTTTGATTTCTCTGGAACAAACCAATCGACTAAGTGCACTTTGTTCGTGCAAGGCTAACATGGGCGTTACTTATATAATGCTATTGCAAAAAGATTTTTCGAAAGAAACATAAAACTATGTATTTTTTTATACACGACATACATTGAATAAACGTATTTTGAATTTCATCAAAACTTAAGTCAATTTAGTATAAATTGAATTTTCTTTGGACATGGACTGTAACAAATATATTTAACATCTTAAATGGTACGACCTCAAAGCACAGAAGACAAAAAAGCCTACATTAAGGAAAGGTTTTTCTGTGTATAACACTTTTATATCAGAAACAGCAACCGCAGCAACAAAAATCGGTTCTGTGTAAACATGTACAATTTAAATGTACTGATCAAATTCTAATGCTCGCCGTGATGGAAAATCACATACGTCCAAAATTGTGTAATGATGTACTTTGATCAACAATTGTGTAATGATGTACTTTGATCAACGCTTAATTGTGTAATGATGTACTTTGATCAACAATTGTGTAATGATGTACTTTGATAAACGCTTAATTGTGTAATGATGTACTTTGATCAACGCTTAATTGTGTAATGATGTACTTTGATCAACGCTTAATATATCCGCAGTAGGCGAATCTTTGCCACGCTTTCCATAAGATGCATCAAAAAAGATAACACATGCCTAACAGTTTATAACTATCGAAATCATGATTTGTTTGCCATTATTTCGATCTCTTATATTGAAAAATCTCATTTGGTTAGTGGCAATGATAGAGAGATACATGTATCTCTTAAGGGACGTTCGAGTGGTGAGGTTTCCCTCGAATATATATGTTAAAGGTACATTATGGTGCGTTGTCTTGCCAAACCATAATATTGTTGACGTCTTAATAAATTAAGATTCCGTAAACAAAACATATGACGTACATTAATGCAACACTTACACAAACAGATAGAGTATTTATTAAATATTCATTACTTTACATGCGATGAAATAGTCATTTTCAAACGTAACACGATACTTAAATATCGCGGACTCAAAAAACATATTATTTCAATTGGTATCTAATTAGCTCACAGGTGCAATAGGTTCATAAAATCATCTGACCAATTAAAACGTTTTCATATCGTTCCGTTGTTTAATTAAAAAACGTTTTAACCATTGTGGACACAGAACATAATAGATTATTATTTAATCTGACAGAATTGATTCGTTAGCTATTTTATTCATTCGTACGCTTTACAACACGTATTAATTCAGCTGTTCATAGATCGGGTGAAGAAGTTCCTACAGAAAACTCAGTTGATGAAGAAGATCCTAAGGCAGAGTATAAAGAACCAAATATGCGCGAACAAGATAGGACGAACTCACAGAAGCAGTATCCGGCGATGCAGTTGCCTTAAAAGAGAGTAGTGGGCTTGTAGAACAATTAACAAAACTACATGCATACGCCGTAATTCAAAATTTTATTAAAACAAAGATAACTTTTAAATTTAAAAACGTCAATATACACTAAACAGTTTATCCTCTCGAATAATAATATGCGCAAAGCGAAACAAATCTCCAAAACCATGTCATAATTTCCTTTAACACTCTTGAATGCGATGTTCCGTTATAACAAAGAGAAGACCAATAAAAACCAATCTAACGGTTTCGTTATATTATGCTGATGGAAAAGAATGGCAACACAAAATATTATTTCTTAAAGTGGTGGAACACAGCTCCACATGCAACACAACACGGCTCGATGCAGCAGTTGACGCACTGGGTGTAGACGTTCTTGCAAAGACCGCAGTTGATTTGGAACAGCTTCAGACAGGGTGTGAAGTACCAGACATGCACGAACGCGGTATATGCGAACTGACAGCCCCACTCGCCGGCGATACATATGCCACAAAGCAGGGTCATGAGCTTGTAGCAGAGGCCCTTCCAACAGTTGAAACAGGTATTAGAGAGTTTCCAGACACAGTCGATGCTGTGGGCACCATCGGGCTCGGCCAAAACATCCTCGAACTGGCACTGGAAGTACAATAACACATTAAAGTATAATAAAAAAATTACTTAAGTAAATGTTATAACTTTACCAAGTTGAAATCGTCACAATTGCGTAGCGAACCTTTCGGAGATCTATAATAAAAAAAAATGTGAACACGACCGTTTAAAGTGGCCTTTCCTTGGCTCACGTGGAAAAAAAAACACAAACCAAAAACGGTTACATTTTTGGTGTAGTCAGACTTGTGTGAAAAGAATTCTGTAGTACATTATACCAAATAAAGCGGAACGTTTTCGGATTGAAAAATTATTCTACGAAACTATTAATATGATACTATTCTAAATTCAAATGTAAAAATTAAGAAATACTGACTACAATCGAGTATTTATATAGAAAACTTGCCTGCAGATGAGGATTAATGTTGTTTGGATCCCGGTTAATTAGATCCACCTGAGCCATACTTATTGGTTATGGTAGATACCCGCCGGCCACTGATAAAAGACACAAAGACACAACGCCGTCGGAAAACGGACTGAGATTTTTAAGTCCAAACGTTTTGTGACACTTCGAGTGAAAAACATCTTTATATATAATGGTACAATACCCGTTTCCTTGGACCCTACGATAATCATCGCTTCCGATTGGTAGCGATGAGTTTCAATATTTGATTAGATGAACTAATCATTAAACTAAGGCTTGAAGAAAGTGTATTATGAAAAGTATTTGATTAGGACCCTTAAAAGTGCCATCCATGGATTTTGTTTAACTAGGTAAATCAAACATTCGTGATTCGGTCAATCCCAAGTTAAATTTGATGTTCATTATTTACATTGATCATCTACCCGTGTTTGCACACAATCTTCTCGTTTTGGCTGTCAAATGAAATATACTTATCATTTTTACTTTTTCAGTGCTGGAACCGAATTTTGAAGGCCTTTGCATACAGTTTGGATCCAGATGAGACGCGGCGACGTTCTGTGGCGTCTCATCTGTATCCAAACTGTTTGCTATTCTGATAGTATTCTTTGGAAAAAAAATCAAAGAAAATGCTAATTTTAGAAATTCAGCAGACGACATTTTTGCAGACGACGAATTTCCCAGCATGCAAAGGGCTAATGGTAATGCGTATATGTGTGTTGAGGTGGGGCTAAATATTTTGTAATACTATTAATTAGATACTGTTATCTAATGTTTACTGAAGTACAGTGTACCCGACACCCGTGAACACTTGTCAGTGGTGATCAGCATTTGTATGATACTGGTAGTGATGATGGTGGCAAATAGCAGAATCTTCAAACGAAAGTTACTTTATTAGGTGAGAAAGCTCGTGTTTCCATTCGTTATTCACATTAAACATACACTTGATTGAAGCCGGGGTTACCGCCTTTAAACGATTAATGAAAAACGCTGGTTATCGTGATTGAAAACGGTTACAACTTAATTATTAATGTTATGAAGAATAATGACTATTGCGGTAACCTCACACATAAACCAGAAGTGATCATAAAATAAACGCGCGCCTAAAGCGTTTTCCAGTTTACCAGTTTATTATTACACTCCGCGCATTTACTAATGCGATATGAGGTACAACAAAACAAATACAAATAAAGGATACAGGACAGACTGCGGGTATACACAATTATTATGATGTGCACGAATATTTATAATATACACCAACATCAACATTAAACAAGCTTATGAACATATGAGAAAGTATCTAATGCGATAAGTATGCAAACAAAATATCAACAAAACATAGACAAATACTTGTTGTGTGCCGGATGGCTACTGCATTCTGTTCAAAACTTCATTTAAGAACTTGCCTAGATTCAATAGTATTTGATTGTACAATACATTCATTAAGGCGTCAAAACTTTGGAAATTACTGTTTCTTATATATTTAAGATGTTTAAGTTTTTTTCGTGATTCGTTGAATACAGTACATTTAAAGAGGTAATGATATTCGTCACCAATTTCGCGAGCGTTCCATAAAATTGATTTCAGATTTCAATAAAATATACATATAATACACACAGAAAATGAGGACATAAATTCCAAACGTTACATGGGATTTGCATGCTGCACAATTAATTGTGCTAATGTCGTAAGTATCGGATATCGATTTAATGATGAGGGGATCGGTTGTTTAATCTATAAGGATGCAAAGAAATATGTTCTATCTATAAAAGATTTTAAACAATCAACTAGCGATATATCAACTGAGTATTGTCCATCAAAGAAGATGTAAGAAAGATCGTAAATATGTTTTAATAACTCGAATAGCTGTTCTGCCCATCGATCGCAGAAAAATGAAAAAATTGCAAGTAAGCGGAAGAGTTCTCCTGCATACACATAGCTCAAATCAAACTTTTGTATATCATATAATGGAGCTCCATAAATTTTATCAGGAGAGACATTATGTTGTTATCCACATTTGTTATAACATAACTCCAACGATCAACTTACACTTTTTAAAAATTAGATCAACAATAAAACGGTTTCAATGTATAGGGGTTTTGAACCGGTTTTTAGTGTGATATATCATTGTAGCAGCAGCAACAATGACAACGTAAACACATACAAGTATCCGACAAACTGTCGCAATTGTTGTTTTAGCAGCGGTAAAAGCATCACTATCCGCATTTATGCTTAGAGTAGAAGCATTTTCAAAACGATTGATATCAGGGGTGTAGGCGGCAGTTGATTGCTGTCCGTATGACATTGTGAATTTTTAAGTACGGTTATTAAACTTTGCAAAGAGACGATGATGCCGTGATTCGCCCGCCTTGCGCCCGTATTTTACTTGTTTGGCGTGTAGTTAATCGACTGGATTCTGCAACAATGTTGTGTTGTTTTTTGCAAACAACCAGGATGGACATTAACAACTAGACAATTCAATCTATGATTTGCATTTGGATTCTTTAAACCTTTTTAATAATAGAAATTGTTCGAATATTTGTGAAATTAAGATGTTATAAGACATGGTCACGATATATGTAACGATATTTGTTAGTCTGTGTCATTGAAATCGCAAAGCTGGTGTCTGGAAATCAGATTAGCTCTTGGAGTCATCATGGTCCTCGTTTGTATATATGAGTCGCGTTCTGAGAAAACTGGGCATAATGCATGTGCGTAAAGTGTCGTCCCAGATTAGCCTGTGCAGTCCACACAGGCTAATCAGGGACGACACTTTCCGCTTTTATGGTATTTTTCGTTTAAAGAAAGTATCTTCTTCACGAAAATCCAGTTAAGGCGGAAAGTGTCGTCCCTGATTAGCCTGTGCGGACTGCACAGGCAAATCTGGGACGACACTTTACGCACGTGCATTAAACCCAGTTTTCTGAGAACGCGTCTCCTATAGTGGGATTACCTGTTCAGCATCGCCATAGATTTTTTAGTTTTTCGTGATAAGGCAAATTTATAAGTTTAAAAAACATTAAACATTCTCTACTTCAGTATGTTTATAAAAAAATACAATTCATTTGTGCAAACGTTGGTGCTCCTACAAATCGAAGCTGGATCTTTCAAGTTGTTCTGTGAAAATACATTTCGTATCACAGTTCTAAAATCTTAGAACGGCGTCAGATTCATTGATACAAATAAAATCTACCAAACATATTTATTAAAATTACCTGGGGTACGTATCAAGACCACTGATAGCAATCACAGTTTAATTAAAACAGTTGAAGTTGTATGTAAGTTTGATATAATGTATTTGTTTCAAAATAGATGCATTATTCATACACATGTGCATTTAAATGTAAACCCCATAATTATCGAATAAAAATATGCAGCGCAAAAAAGATAGATTAATTTATAACTAACTCGAGTGCAGTCTTCAGCTACAGAAAAAGTACACGAGTCGAGTCAAACATTAGCATAACGATCATAGTGTTTATGATAACGATTTAAATTAATCAATTTAATTAACGTGTGTTTGGTCCATTCGTTTTCAAGTGTATTAATAAGTGTATTTCAATTATAATGTATTGGATTTATAGAATACGTGTATTGTCTATTTTTGTAATACAATTTTATATTCATTTATAACAGGAAAAGTATATATGCAGTTAAATGTACAGTAATAAATATTATATACACATGTAAACCAAAAGCATATATGTTCTTTATTGTATTGTGGAAAAAAACTAATTGAATACATTATTATCGCCAACAGGTCGAGCAAGAATATGTTCTGTGACGACTTATAGAAAACTAGTCGCGATTAATACAATACAACTATGAAAAAATGACTTAAGCCAGAATAAATGTTTTTGGTAATGTACATGGAAAAGTATTACATGTACTTATTAAAAAAATAATTTTGTTTGCTGTGAAAAGCGTTCGCCGTCAAAAGACTTGCAGTCCTATTTCTTGAAATGATGGAATATGGATCCAATTGCGATGCACAACGGCTCAATGTAGCAGTTGATGCACTGGGTGTATATGTTCTTGCAGAGACCGCAGTTGATTTGGAAAATCTTCAGCATGGGAGTGAAGTACCAGATATGAATGAACGAAAGCAGAGCGAACCGGCAACCAAACTCGGCGGCAATGCAACAGCCACAGAGCAGGGTCATGATCTTGTAGCAGCACCCTTTCCAACAGTTGAAACAGATACTTGAGAGTGTCCAGACACAGTCGATACTGTGGGTGCCATCGGGCTCCGCCAAAACATCCTCGAACTGGCACTAGAAGTCAAACAGCACTTATGTATAATAAAACAATATTTACTGCAAAAGTCAAGTTGAAATCCTCACAACTTTGTAACGAACCGTCTTTTTTTCGGATATCTTAATTTGTGAAATAACTTAATCGAGAACACGTCATTTTTCATTTCAAAACAGAACACGAACGTTAAAAGTGGCGTTTACTGGGCTTAGAAGAACACAAACCAGCAACGGTTACTTTAAATGGTGTACTCAGATTAGCGGTATTAGGATTGTCGAATACTAGTACTTTGCAACAAATTTATTGGAAGGGTTTTCGGGATAACATACCACACATTTTAACAAATACTGTCAGAATAGTATGCATTAAAATGTAAGAATTACCTGCAGATGAGGATTGATGTTGTTCGGATCCCTGTTCACTAAATCAACCATCCTGATATGTTATGAAAGATGTCGCTTGTCACTGATAAAACACACAGCGTCGTCGGAAAATTGACTGAGGTTTGGGGAAGCACAGACAAAACTCGTGGGCTTTATAAACATACTCGAAGATATGGCATGCGATTGTCATGGGTACCCATCTCGCTTGTGATTGGTATTAACTAGGTCACTATTTTATCATGGAAAGGAATCCTTGAAATACCCTTGTACTGTTTTGATTTGACAATTGCTCGATAATAAATTGCAAAAAGTGTTTGTTATCGCATTTGTTTTAAATGCCAATATCACGCTTTTTTGTAGATAGATAATAAATCGATGTTTATGTTTGCATTGGTAACCCAGCAGTATTTAATATCATTTGATATCCCTATTAGCCTTTTTTTAAAAATACATGATTCGCGTAAGAAAAGATTAATGCGATTAATGTTACAACTAATCAATTAAATGAGCGTGAGTTTGTTAAGTTTGAAAAGTATGCAAATATGTGTATTGAAATACATTGCATTGGAGCAATAACTTATAGAATTTAGTGTATTGTGTATTTTGATGATATATTGTTTCTTTTGACAGAAAAAATATAATGTACAGCTTAATTTACATTTATAAGTATTACAAATACATATTAACACATTGCACACATGTTAAACGTTATTATATCACAGACAATAGCTTTAAAATGTAAAGGACCACAATTAAATATATTATCATCACAACAAGCTGATAATTTTTTTGTTCTTTGATATTTATTGCAAATCATACCCTGTAAATATAGAACTATTGTTCAAAGCCAGAATTAATGTATCCGGTAAATACGCCGAGACGATATTATAATCACACGTCGTATTTTGCTGATAGAAACGTCCGCCGTCAAAAGTAGACAGTCCTATTTCTTGAAATGATGGAATAAGGATCCACAAGCGACGCAACATGGCTCAATACAGCAGTTGATACACTGAGTGTAGATGTTTCTGCAAAGACCGCAGTTGATTTGGAAGATCTTCAGACAGGGGGTGAAGTACCAGATATGAAGAAACGAGAGATGGGCAAACTGACAGCCATACTCGGCAGCAATACAACAGCCACACAGGAGGGTCATGAGTTTGTAGCAGAGGCCCTTCCAGCAGTTAAAGCAGGTACTTGACATTTTCCAGACACAGTCGATACTGTGGGTGCCATCAGGCTCGGCCAATACATCCTCGAACTGGCACTAGAAGTCAAACAACACAGTTATGTATATGCTGACGGTAAGAACATTACAAAAACATAAATACACAATTCTCACAATTTCGTAACGAACATGGTCATACATTTTCGAAGATCTAATTGTCGACGTTTACTTTGCTCAGACGAACCAAACAAAACAACGGTTACATTATTGTTCAGATTTGTGGTATTAGCCTTGTTCAGTACATTATGCCAATTTAAATGAAACGTTTTGTATTAACATACAATTATATTCAACTATATATGTACGATATTTTAAAATAAAAAGTAATGTTCAAGACAATGCAAAATACAAACGAGTATTTCTCTGGAAAAACTACCTGCAGATGAGGATTAATGTTGTTTGGATCCCTATTCACTAAATCCACTTGCGCCATCCCGATCTATTATGAAATATATTGCCAGTCAATGATTAAAGACACAACGCATTCGGAAAATCTAATGAGATTTGTGACAGCAGAGACGAAACTCGTGGACTTTATATGAACGTACAAACATATTGACAGACGTTTTCATGGGACGGGCACCGATATCGCTTGTGATAGATAAGTAAAAGGTCATCCGGGCCCTCATCTCGCTTTTGATTGGTAACGAGGTGGTCACCATTTACCATAGAAAGAAATCCTTGCAATATCCCTATACGGTTTTGAGATTTGATAAATTGTTTGATAAGAAATTGAATGAAGTGCTTGTTATCGGTTTGTTTAAAGGAAAAGTGTCAAACTCACGTTCTTTGGATAGATAAATACAAATGGATATTTATGTTTGTATTGGTTACCTTGCAATATGAGATCAGTGATAGATAATAATAGACATAGTAAAATAATAAAAATAAAAATAAATAAATAAATAAAAATAAATAAATAATAATAATAATAATAATAATAATAATAATAATAATAATAATAATAATAATAATAATAATAATAATAATAATAATAATGCTTTGGCTGTCACATAAAATAATAAAGCGCTGTTCATGATGGTGGCATAAAGTTAATCGGCAGTTCAGGTAGTTATTTAATTGGTGGCTCTAAATTGCCAATGACTTCAACTTTTTGTGTAAGAACACTTTTGTTGAAAAAAGATAATAAAGAAGTTAGTATAATACGGGGCTTTCTGAATATATGGATACCTTTACTTTTTTGACATCGTCGCGTTCATTTCTAACGTGTGTTCGTTTAAGAATCCCTTAAACTAAAACCAGACATACCGCTCTGCGGTAATTTAATACTGAGGCAACTTAAGTTGTAGAGATTCCATATGAGTCGTTGGCATTGGAAACTTAATTGCATCACCGACAACTGTTTGAATTAGACACGCACAAAACACGCACAAAAACACGCACACAAAATCCATCTCTTTTTACCCATTCAGTGCTGGAACCGAATTTTGAAGGCCTTTGCAAACAGTTTGGATCACAGAACGTGGCGTCTCATCAGGATCCAAACTGTTTGGTATTCTGATAGTATTCTTTGAAAAAAAATCAAAGAAAATGCTAATTTTAGAAATTCAGCAGACGAAATTTTAGCAGACGACAAATTTCCCAGCATGCAAAGGGTTAACAATTTACGCCAGCAACACACGACATCAAAAACACTACAGAAACATGGCAACAAGATCCATTCATGATTGTTGTTGATGCAAAGTGTACCTTTGCAGTAAAGAAATAAAACATTTATCAACTGTATTTTGTATAAAAAAGCAGTAAAAAACATATTTTGCACTAGTAGCTACACGACATTTTTAGTACAACAATTGCGCCATTTTACCACCTGTTGATGATAATGTAGCGCGGTCTTGAAAATGTATGAATTAATTTGCATTTGTATACTTAGTGTGTTCATATGGGTGCGATAATCACGTCACCTTAGAGGATAACCAATCAACGTGAACGTGAAGATGCAAAACGTTGCAATTTAGGACAAAAGTATTTATTAATATATATTGATGTGTTTGTATGACTTATTGTCGAAATTATTTTTTGATTCTTAGGGGCTTGAAAATATTAAATAAGTCAGATATAGAGTAAATATTTTATGTGCGTTTTAAAATTTAAAATTGTTGGCCGTTTTTGTTTTTATTTTATTTTATTTTTTGCCGTATGTTCTCAATAATCAGAAATATTTAAAACTAAAAGTATAATTAAATACAATATAGAATAAATTTGTTAAAGTTAAATAAAGAAGTTAAAGAGACGCAAATAGAAATTCGAATTAACCAGCATGACAAAATATATCTTATCTTATGTCGCATCGCGTATAATGAAGGGTCATTTCTGTCATGTCGTTTTTGGTTTGTTGACTGAAAAACCAACACGTCTGTACGGCAAATACCTGATTTTTGAGCCGTGCCATGCGAAAATGATTCCGATGCCATATGCGGCCAGCGTAGCTACCCAGTACACTATTTAGTCACGCACGGTTGTTTTATTGTCTTATTAGCGGGGTATGGTAGCTCCTGACCAGACACCGGATGAATAGGTTAATCTGGAGAGATGAAATAAGACTCATTTTTGCGTGACGCGGGTCTTTTTATATCGGCGAGCATATTTATTGTTTAAGCGTGAATGATTAACTATCTCTTTATAGTTGCCCGAATTAAGAGTGTGGATATCGTCATAGTTTTCCGAATTGAGCGTTTGTTCTCCTTCATAAATACCTGTTTTACGTGTGCTTTCGCATGTGATATGAAGAAGTTTTCCTCCTGGCGGTTTTAATGTTTCCTAAACGACAAATTCGCACGCCAATACGTCAATATTTATTTTTGTAGTTTGGTGACCAACAGCAAAATGAGTTGATAAGTTCAAAAGCGTTCTTTAAAATTTGTTATTTTATGAACATGTGCATAGAGTATTAAAATTTATAAGTACGGTTTTAGAATTTATTAATAAATAACTTGAAAATGTACATGTCTTTTACAAAACTGATAAAAACATATTACTTTAAGGAATCATGGAGTCAGATTTGATTTCGGCAAAACATTTCGCCGGTTAAGATCAATCCATTGAAACGGACAATCTTCTGAGACTTTGAAACAGACAAATGCTACTAATCACATCTGATAAACATGTCTATCTATTTCTTGAACTTGTGGAACAAGGATCCACACGCCTCGCAGCACGGTTCGATGCAGCACGATGCACAAGTGCGCATTATTTTCGTGCACACGGCGCAGTTCATCTCGCACATCTTCAGCATCGGGGTGATGAACCAGACATGGTAGAAGGCGACTTCGGCGAACTCGCAGCCCCACTCGGCGGCGATGCAGATACCACACAGCAGCGTGGACAGCTTGTAACAGATTCCAAGCCACATTGAGAAGCACGTGTATGCGAGCTTCCATACGCAGTCAATCGAGTGTGCGCCAGCCGGTTCTGCGAGAACATCCTCGAAAGAAACCTGCGTTATAAAACAGGAAATGTATATAATTCAAATTGGACCTAAGAAAAAAAACGGCTAATTGAAATCGAAAATGAAATTGTTTAATGTATAAATTACTGATCAGCGGAGTTTGAAGCCCTTTCATTATAATCTTCACCAAGAAAATCCCATTTTATTAGAGGTAATAAATAAATACTGGAAATTGAATGAAGCAACAGTTCATGTATCATAGCGTCGGGCTCGAAAATATCTCTATTATTGTGTCATAGTTTGCTGCATTGAATGCGGACTGCACAGGCTAATCTGGGGTGACACTTTCCGCACATGCACTAACCTCCCTTTTCACAGAGCGAGGCTAAAATTAACAACAACGTACCTGAAGGTGATTGTTGATATTGTTAGGATCGCGGTTTGTTAAATCCAGCTCCGGCATGACGTCAAATAGATTCCTCACAATGTACGTGTACAATGTTCACGGTTGGTCCCCTAAGTTACAAGTGCGGCTGAACGAGGTGGTCGCGTGTTTTATACCGAGGACCCGTAGCTGTTGGCAACTTGGGCTGTCATTTGTAACACACCTTTGGTGGTTTGGTGGTTTGTATCTGAGCGGAGAGTAAGTAAATACAGCGGCTGACCATCTTGAAAAGGCTGCAAATAGTTGACCGGAAATGTGCTCTGTATCGATGTTTGTTTCTATTAACTGGACAATAGTGGTCAATATAAGACAGTCAACACAGTTTTGTATTTGTTTTTCAAAGATCATGATTGTGACACGAAAATTGTTTTATAACAGTAACAAAACTACATCGAATAATTTAGTGTCTTAAAAATGCATTAATAAGCCGCGATCTGGGAAAACAGATGCATTATAGTAGAGTGTCGTCCATGGCGTAGATTGTCGTCCATGGCGTAGAGTGTCGTCCATGATGAGTCTGTGCGTAGATTGGCTTTCATGGCGTTGAGTGTCGTCCATGGCGTAGAGTGTCGTCCATGGCGTAGAGTGTCGTCCATGGCGTAGAGTGTCGTCCATGATGAGTATGTGCGTAGAGTGTCGTCCATTGCGTATATTGTGTCGTCCATGATGAGTCTGTGCGTAGAGTGTCGTCCATGATGAGTCTGTACGTAGAGTGTCGTCCATGATGAGTCTGTGCGTAGAGTGTCGTCCATGATGAGTCTGTGCGTAGAGTGTCGTTCATGATGAGTCTGTGCGTAGAGTGTCGTCCATGCTGAGTCTGTGCGTAGAGTGTCGTTCATGATGAGTCTGTGCGTAGAGTGTCGTCCATGATGAGTCTGTGCGTAGAGTGTCGTCCATGATATGTCTGTACGTAGAGTGTCGTCCATGATGAGTCTGTGCGTAGAGTGTCGTCCATGATGAGTCTGTGCGAAGAGTGTCGTTCAGGATGAGTCTGTGCGTAGAGTGTCGTCCATGATGAGTCTGTGCGTAGAGTGTCGTTTATGATGAGTCTGTGCGTATAGTGTCGTCCATGATGAGTCTGTGCGTAGAGTGTCGTCCATGATGAGTCTGTGCGTAGAGTGTCGTCCATGATGAGTCTGAACGTAGAGTGTCGTCCATGATGAGTCTGTGCGTAGAGTGTCGTCCATGATGAGTCTGTACGTAGAGTGTCGTCCATGATGAGTCTGTGCGTAGAGTGTCGTCCATGATGAGTCTGTGCGTAGAGTGTCGTTCATGATGAGTTTGTGCGTAGAGTGTCGTCCATGATGAGTCTGTGCT
Source organism: Dreissena polymorpha (assembly GCF_020536995.1). Lineage (NCBI taxonomy): Eukaryota > Metazoa > Mollusca > Bivalvia > Myida > Dreissenidae > Dreissena > Dreissena polymorpha. The sequence goes on from NC_068355.1 coordinate 157,673,887, forward strand.
TAGAGTATCGTTCATGATGAGTCTGTGCGTAGAGTGTCGTTCATGATGAGTCTGTGCGTAGAGTGTCGTTCATGATGAGTCTGTGCGTAGAGTGTCGTTCATGATGAGTCTGTGCGTAGAGTGTCGTTCATGATGAGTCTGTGCGTAGAGTGTCGTTCATGATGAGTCTGTGCGTAGAGTGTCGTCCATGATGAGTCTGTGCGTAGAGTGTCATCCATGATGAGTCTGTGCGTAGAGTGTCGTTCATGATGAGTCTGTGCGTAGAGTGTCATTCATGATGAGTCTGTGCGTAGAGTGTCGTTCATGATGAGTCTGTGCGAAGAGTGTCATTCATGATGAGTCTGTGCGTAGAGTGTCGTCCATGATGAGTCTGTGCGTAGAGTGTCGTCCATGATGAGTTTGTGCGTAGAGTGTCGTACATGATGAGTCTGTGCGTAGAGTGTCGTCCATGATGAGTCTGTGCGTAGAGTGTCGTCCATGATGAGTCTGTACGTAGAGTGTCGTCCATGATGAGTCTGTGCGTAGAGTGTCGTCCATGATGAGTCTGTGCGTAGAGTGTCGCCCATGATGAGTCTGTGCGTAGAGTGTCGTCTATGGCGTAGAGTGTCGTGCATGATGAGTCTGTGCGTAGAGTGTCGTCCATGATGAGTCTGTGCGTAAAGTGTCGTCCATGATGAGTCTGTGCGTAGAGTGTCGTCCATGATGAGTCTGTGAAATCCGCAAAGACTTATCAGGAACGACACTTTCTGCTTTGTGGTGAGACCGCTTACACGAAAAATTAAATGCAATCGACAAGCGTCGTCTCTGATTAGGTTGACCAGACACAGGCTAATCTGGGTCGACACTTTACGCACATGCATTACGTCCGTTTTTCCTAGAGCGCGTGTTATACATGTTTCAATCCTGTCAGTTTGAAGTATCCTACAGGCTAACATGTTTAACCCATTTATGCCTAGTGGATACTCCCATCCTTCTAAATTGGATCAATTTATTTCCAAAATAAGGGATGTCTAGCATATTTATTTTTATATTTAGAATATTTCTTGAAAAAATTCCTTTAAGCAAACAGCGTAGACCCAGATGAGACGCCGCATGTTGTCAAGGCCTTTTTCTAGACACTAGGCATACTGGGTTTAGAGGATTACCTTCACCTTTTCTATGTATACAGTTTTAGAACAATCCGAGAAATGTGTTTACATGTGATTTATTGCTAAATGTGTATAAGTCTATGTCTTTGTTTGAGTGCAGGGGATTTGTTCAGTATTATAGACGAAATTATACACAATTAAACAACATTGTAACATATTGAAGTTTTTCGGTATTCTGTATTGTGGCAACGAATAATTCATTTTTTAATTTCCTATTATTAGATATGCACACTTTACCATTCCTTCATCAAAGTTGGGCCTAATGTCCGGTAACATAATCTATCGCTTATCCACGAACGTTGAATATTGTTAACATACTTCTATTACAACAACTAAAACTTTACTACCACTTCTTATTCCTTATTATTTTAGCACTATCCATTCCGCTAATACTACATAACCACAACAATAACAACAACTACTTCTACTATCACTCTTTCTACTACTTCTACATTAACTTCTTCTTCTACAACACATAAATGAAACATTAACACAAAACAAAGAAACACAAATATATTGGAGTTCTTTCTTAACGTAAAGATGAAAGATAACATAATTTATTATACCTTTACTTATACTTACCTTTATTGCTCCACAATTGAAGTGAGCAATAAACATGATACGCTTTAAAAGGGTCGTTTCCAAATGCGCAATTATACATTTCTTCCAAAACCTGTGTTTTTATTGTTTTAATATTGTTTTTGTTTTACCAACAGTAATATGGGAATAATAAAGAATAATATGCTAAAATGACAAACGTAACCCACCCATGTAACCTATTTGTTGCTTTATACAATTAGAGAATATTTTATTTACATAGCATTTGTAAAGTACGGAATGATTGGTCGACCCTCCTTTAGTACTCGGCGCATTTTGGCGGTAAGTGTATTATATAAAAAGGGACATCAAGTTAAAAGTGTTTAACCTCAACGTCACTGAACAATTGTTTCTGCGTGCAAGTGAAGACATATCGTAACACTAGAATGGTGGACTTGGTGAACAGAGATCCCAACCAGATAAACACCCATCTGCAGGTATGTGTGGGCTTGTAGAGTGGCTGATGAATTAAAAAAAAATTGCTGTGATGTAGGTCTTGCTTTTAATTTTCGGTAACAATCGTTTGTGATGATAAATTTTCAATAAAATGTCAACTGCATAAATATGCGAACCGTTGTTCCATGTCTGTTTTACTGATAATAACAATATCACCACTTGAGGTATGCATCATGTCGGGCATATGTGTTAGCCTAAATCTTAACACTTTTTAATTAAAAAAAATTGTGTCAGTAATAATTATATGTATTATACAAATGGAATTTGAATCATAAATATATGTAATTTTTAACGATTGTTTGTGAACACAAGTCTGTTATGTGTTTACTACACGAGTGCATAAAAAATCACATGTATAAGATTGACGCAATTGACGTAGACCACCAGGATGAATTCGCTAATTTGAGCTCGAATACCAAAAAAAATCATACATGTTACAGTAAGTACAACCCTCCATATGTATCTATGAGAATTAATCTGAGAAAACTGGACTTGACGCATGTCCGTAAAATATCGCCTCAGTGAAGCCTGCAAAGTCCGCACATGCTTATCGGGAACGACACGTTCAGCTTTCGAGGAAAGTTTCGAAACGGCGGAAGGTGTGTTCCCAAATAAGCCTTTCGGACTTAAAAGGGTAATCTGTGATGACACTTAACGCTTATGCATTAAGCCCAGTTTTCCCAGAACGAGGCTCATATCTTAAGATATATTTTGCAATCGAACAGTAGTATACCAGTTCCTAAGAACGTTTAAAGACTAAATATTTCTTTGTTTTATCCCGGGTGTATTAGTGCCAGTTTGAGGATGTCTTGGCGGAGCCCGATGGAACGCACAGCATCGACTGTGTCTGGAAACTGTCGTACCTCTGTTTCAATTGTTGGAAGGGCCTCTGCTACAATCTCTTGACCCTGCTATGTGGCATCTGCATCGCCTCCGAGTACGGCATCTCGTTCGCTTACATCTCGTTCCTGCATATCTGGTTCTACACCCCGTGCTTCAAGGTCCTGGACATCAACTGCGGCTGTTTGAAGAAGATGTATTCGATGTGCGTATCCTGCTGCCTCGATCCCCTCTGCCAGTCGTGTGGACTCATCTTCAGTGCATTCAAAAAATAACGCATACGATTTTTATTCATCGAACTAATTGGAAGAAATCGTGCCGTTAGAGACAATCATATGTAATCGTATGCTATAATATAGGATATGCATGGAATAAATAAACATCGTCGATATGAAAAATCGGAAATTGTTCTACAGTGATAAAAAAAAAACTTTGTATCGCTATTGTTGCATGAAATGAGGATGTGAATGTTTGATTAAATAATGCCCGCGAAGCCCGTCCAAACTGTGTAACTACAAAATGGGTAATATTTTCCTTTTTACTTGGTTTTCTAGTTTTAAATGTAGACGGTATGCTGTAATTGCTAAATAACACATAATTGCCTCAACTAATATTTTCCTTCTTTCCAACATACATAACATATTTACACACGTTATTAGTCTTACAGTTAAGAACGTTTGTTATTAAAATGAGCAGCGTTCTAACAAAATGGTTCTGATGAAACCTGAGGCCAGTGTACTTTCATCTGCGACCAGTATACGTCCAGACTAGATTGCCCATTAGTGCAGCCTGGTCAGGAGGTACCCTAGCCGCTTATGACCCCATGAAACCTTACTAAGTAGCTCGGGACCAGACTGTGCGAATTCGCAGGTTGGTGTGGAGCTTCGCTGACCACATTTTCACATGCCGTGGCTCAAATATGTCTTAATTAGTCTTGTTCTGAGAAAACTGGGCATAATACATGTGTGTTAAGTGTCATCCCAGATTAGCCTGTGCAGTCCGCACAGGCTAATCAGGGACTACACTTTCCTTTTTATGACATGTTTCGTTTAAATGAAGTCTCTTCTTAGCAAAAATCCAATTTAGGCGGAAAGTGTCGTCCCTGATTAGCCTAAGGGACTGCACAGGCTAATTTGGGACGACACTTTACGCACATGCATTATACCCAGTTTTCTCAGAACACGACTCTAATTACCTATAAATAAACTTCACATTTTAAATGAGAGATTTGCGTGATGAAATCAAAACAAGAAACCAAACGCATCTATAACGTTTTATTATTGCAGACGATACAAAAATAACCGGTATAAAGCCTAAATAATTATAACTACAACTTCTTTAACAAGAACAAACATAACAGCAACAAAGTATAACAACAAACGTTACACAGCAACTAGTTAAACTACAGGTTAACACATCAAATGATACAACAAAATTAAGTATCCCAATTACTGAAATTGTACCGATGCAAGGGTCACTTGATCAAACGTGGATAAAATAAGGATTTATAAAAAAAAAATAGTAATAAAATTCCAAAACTTGTAAAGCCTTATATACAATTCGCAGTCATGTAATGAACCGGAAATTGATCTGAATCAGTTTGGTATGTTTCCGATATTAAGGTACCCATGCGTATATATAACGATGATTGGTTTCATTATATTTGCATATATGTTATAACAAACAGTTCAGTATATAATACCTAATATTTCCGGCCGGTCTAATCCCTACGCCTAACATGCGGCCGGTAATTAGACCTATTACTGCCTTTTAAGCCAATAAGGGTCCCTATATAACTATCTTCCTCGCTCGCATATCTCACAAACCTGGCCCGAATTCGCGTCCTGTGTGTCAACGTGGTCTCTTAGAGTCAAGCAACATTATCGTCATGGCTGCAGCAGAGTTGGATTTAGTGAACCGCGACCCGAACAGCATCAACGATCATTTGCAGGTACAATGTGATTTCATTTTAATGTCAATCATTTAATTGTATACATGCAAATTATATATAAACAAATGCAGCGACCCCTTAAGGAAATACATAAAACAAAATATTTTCTACCTTTTAATATAGGACATCATTGTTGCTCGTTTGATAAATATATGGAAGTTCATGAATAAAATCAGGAATAACATGATAGAATCAGAAATTAAATGGCAGTTTATTAATAAAACCAGATATGAATTGGAAGTTTATAAACTTAAACAGATGTTCTTTTTCATATTAACAGTGCAAATTTGAAGATGTTTTCGCCGAGCCCGATGGCACCCATAGCATCGACTGTGTCTGGAAGCTCGCCTATACTTGCTTCAACTGTTGGAAGGGGCTCTGCTACAGGATCTCGACCCTGCTCTGTGGCATGTGTATCGCCGCCGAGTGGGGCTGCGAATTCGCCTATATCTCCTTCTTCCACATCTGGTTCTTTACTCCCTGCTTCAAGATGCTGGACATCAACTGCGGGGCGCTCAAGCGTCTGTACGGCCAGTGTGTCAACTGCTGCATCGAGCCGTGCTGTATGGCGTGCGGGCTGGTCTTCCATCAGTTCAAGAAATAATTGAACTTTCCGAACATTTGAGGCCCGTTCTTGGAAAAATGGACTATTGCATGTGCCCCACGTGTTGTTCCAGATTAGCCTGTGCAATCTGCGACGACACTTTCTGCCCTAAACTGGATTTTCGTTTAGAAAAGATTTCCCTTAAACGAAAAATAAGTGTCGCCCCTGATAAGCATTTGCGAACTGCACATGATATTATGGGAGGACACTTCGTGCACGTGTATTAAGCCCAGTTTTTCCTGAACGCGGCCCATTTGCTCTTTCATAAATTCATAAATTAAAAAAAATAGCTTTGCAAAAATCTAAATGCTTTTTTGCCTTGGGTTATACTCTCTTGGCATGCAAATATATATGTGTGATTTAACACTAGATTGCTTATTTTAACGCAGAATGACAATTGTTGCGATTAATTCAAACACTGTCAAATGTTACAATTAAACTGATTTTTTTTCTGCGATAAGATTGTATTGTTGGCATATGAAATAAATGTAAAATAAGTGTATACATCGGATTTATATATATTTATAGACTAGTATATCATCTGTTTTATTTTATGTGTATGATTTCGCCGAAGTCGCTGTTCTAAGTAGCTTAATCTACCACATACGACCTGCATAAAAGTCATTTTGTGGGTAAAGTGTGATAGTTAGCATATGCTATCAGCATGCATGCAGTCGGACATTCATCTTCGAATATCTTAAAATAGCTGGCAAGAAAAGCAAACGATCATGAGCTCTTTGGGGCGATATGTACCTTGTTCGACTCTTTGACAATATGGCCAAAATGTAGATATTGATGTATTTATTTAACATAACACGTATACAAGGAATCGTGTACGAATCTACGAAATAAAACGCTTACACTTAAGAATGATGTCGCCCGATGAATACCCAAGTAACTCACTACTCGACGGTCTCAGCCTATAAAACGCTTACACTTAAGAATGATGTCGCCCGATGAATACCCAAGTAACTCACTACTCGACGGTCTCAGCCTAAAATACACCGTAATCGTCTTAAGGCTATGAAATAATTCTTTAATAACTTTACGAATGGATCAAGCTTTATTACAGAGATTAAGCTGCAATAGAATTATATGAAGCTAATGAAATATACATGAAGGACCTCTTGGCTGAAGAGAACAACTCTCTATGGCACTATACAGCTGATGGATCATCTTAAATTCACGAACTTTGTGTCAGGATGGCGCCTCGGGTAATTCTAGACTACGAGGAGCCCTTCATGACATAAACTATATAGCTATGAGCTGTAACTGAGCTATATAGACTTTAGTGTAGGAAAATATTGCAAACGGAAAATATGCTTGTATGTCAAACTGAACCTAAGTGTCCTAACCCAAACACATTTGCAGTAATTACAGAGAAGAAATGTGTCGGTAACAAAATATCCGAAATCATTCACTATGGAAAGAGTTCTCTTACGAATGAAAAGATTGGAGATAATAAGACTTATAATGAAAAGTTAACAACAATGAATAAGTTCCTAAAATACATAAAAGCTTATTATTAGAAATATGCATATAGAAGTATCTTGTATCTTGTATCTATGCGAAATGAAATCGCTTCATTTTGAACATGAACACATAAATCACTTTAAACCGAGTCTATTGCCTACCCTACCAAATACAGTAACTTACGCCAAACCCTGGGTTTCACTGATTGCCTACCATACAATATACAGTATCTTACCGCCGAACTTTATATGTTGACTTACGCCCGTACAGTATATATAGTAACGTTTAAGGTCAACAATGGGATATAGCGTTTGCCCATATTACACTATGTAGTAACTTTCGACCAAACGTGGGGTAAGCTTATTTCCTACCAAGCCATATATAGTAACTTTCACCCAAACAATTTATATGGCTTACGCCCGTTCTATATTATAGAAACGAATACCGTGCTCTGTGGTATACGGATTGCCTACCATAACTTTATGGTAACTTATGCTAAACCACGGGGCACGCTTATTGCCTACGGTGTCATATACAGCAATTTAATTAAAAGGATAACTTTTTTTATAATAGGCCGTACCTTCGTTAGTTGACCACAGAATGTCCATCCTAAAACAATTGCCTGCTTGAATCAACTGTTTTCAAATGTAATAGGAGAATGGCGGAGCACAAATGTATTGTGTTTCAGATTTCAACTTATTATAAAAGCAAACACAACTAGAAGAAAATAAACACGGTGATGTTAATCCATACAAACCCGTTAGTAAGTGGATCATACGCCAGAAGATGTTTGACAAATGCCAGTGAGTAAAAAGTGTGGCAAAATAAGAGTTGAAATAGAGAGTTGTAGATTGACTCAAATTCGCCGACGATAAATACTGCGTCATGCTTGTTCTTCTTGAGTTTGTAAAATGTGGAATGCTGATACAATTTTACCGCAAGAAGCGATATTTTGTCTTGATACTCTGCTTTTGCATTGAATGTTTGAGGACTGTTTCGTGTGGCGTAGCCGGGAATGATCTCACTAAATAATAACATACCTTCACAAGATTCGATAAACATAATTTGATCTTTTTGGCTATTGCTTTTAACAATCAAACGCTCATATGTATCTCGTCTCTGAACATATTTTTTATAATAAAAGTAAAATAACAAAATAAAATCATCGCTGTGTACACCTTTCTTCAACACGTCGGATAAATTCAAAAAAAGACATTAACCTAGCTATGTCGGACCGTATTTGGTACAAAAACGAATATGGTACATTTGTACCATATTCGGCCGAATATGGTACAAATGTACCATACTCGGACCGAAGATGGTACAATTTTCGACCGAATATGGTACAAACATTGTACCATATTCGGTTGGAATAAGTTTTTCTATGCTCGCCAAAACGTATTTGGTACATACCAAAAAAACTCATAAAAATGAAAATGGCCTACGTATATGGTACATAAATTATGTATTTCTTAATAAATGAAATAGTCTGCCGATGTGTAAACTTTTTTTCAAACTCAAATACATTGTATTAACCTAATATTGGAAGTGACAAAAGTATCATCATCATCATCATCATCATCATCATCATCATCATCATCATCATCATCATCATCATCATCATCATCATCATCATCATCGTCGTCGTCGTCGTCGTCGTCGTAACTAGCAGTAACAGAAACAGCTAACCTAACCACACTTTACATGGATTTTGCTGGTTGTATAACTGTTTCGCCGGCTAGCTCAGTCGGTTGCGCGTCAGATTGGCACGCAGGCGGCCTGGGTTCGATTCCCGGGCGGGCCAGATACTTTCGTGGAGATCATTAATAGCAATTTTCAAATTTTTAAAACTTTTTTTTTCGAAAGTGTATTTTCACCAAAATCCGATTTAAGAGATTTTGAGCTCTTTTAAATGAATATATCTCTCCAAAAATAAGGATGTTTGACTGGCTGCTTTAGACAGGCGTGACTGTATTCCTAAACATTACTTTGTAAAGTTGATTTGTTGTTCCGACGTCATATTGCTGAGAAGCCGACAAAGCTTTGAAGTTTCCGATTTTTTCTTTTTATTCAATACAAGCTCTATTAACTAATGAAGTATAAATGTATAATAACTTATTATATTATTTCAGATGAAGGAAGCAATTAGGAGAAAAAGGAAGCAATTAGGGTGCTTGCCCAGGTCGAAGTACGACATTATTGTCAGATGTTTAAACGGATCGTTCGATGTCCCTGTGAAGAAACGGACACCTGAAGAGAATAATTGTTTGGCCATGATTAGAAAACGTAAGGACTTCGAGCTTGGTGACCGGGGTTCTTTATTGTGTGGCGGAAAGCAAGTCCTTGTGAAAGAAGATCTTCCTAGATTTGTTGAGAAGATGTTCATGGAAAACAAAGGATGTGGAGCAAGGGTTATTTACAACAAACTGAAAGTAAATTACACGGGGTTCTCGGAACAAGCTATCCTTGAAATACTGTACAATAGCAAGTATTACCATGAGAAGTATCCGAGATTTACAAACAAGCCAAAGCCAAAGACAATTACAGAAGAGGAACCAGGCAAAAGATGGCAGATTGACATAATTAACATGAAAAATCAAAGTGTTAGCTACAAGGGGTCCACATACAGTTATATTCTACAAGTCGTGGACGTTTATTCTAGGTACGTTATGCCAAAACCCCTGAAAACGAAGAGTTCGCGTGAAGTTGCAAAGGCATTAGAGGACGTGTTGATGGTTAACCTTGCCCCTGACATCATCCAATGTGACAACGGACTGGAATTTAAAGGCCCTAGTATGAAACTTTTGTTGAACAAGTACAACATCAAAATGATCAATAGTAGGCCGTATCATCCTCAATCACAGGGCAAGTGTGAAAGGTCAAACAGTGTTATAAAGGCCAAGATTCTATTTGCAACAAAAAGTAAACGTGGATTTAACTGGGTCGAAGGGCTTCAAGATTTAGCCTATGCCATAAACACAAGTTTCAAACGAGTTCTTGGGGGTCTCACGCCCTTTGAAGCCTACTACGGAAGAAGTCATGTTTTTACCAAAGAACGTCATAGTTCTCGTGAAATAAAGAAAACCATACGGCGAGCAAATAAAAAGGCTTACAGGTCGCTGTTGAAAAACGCAACTTCCCCAAGCAAGTACAAAGTAGGAGAGACAGTATTAATTCGCTATCCCTTTCGAAAATCCAGGGTGCCAACCAAAAGATATGTTATCGAAGGCAAGGTAGAAAAAGTAAAACGAAATGGTGTTTATATCGTGTCATTTCAAGTACCGAACAAACCCGAACTTGGATTCGTAAGCAATTCGGTTGGGGTCGAAAACATGACTAGCCTAACTGTTGCGTTAGAGAAACAACGAAAAATTAAAAAAACATTCATTAAAACAGAACCGCTCAGAGAAACAAAATCACAGAACTAAGTACTATCATGTTTTAACACACCATGAAAATCTGCAGTTGTTGGATGGGGTGAATATTGCCATGGACCCAAATCCGGATGGAAATTGTCAATTTGCTGCTATATCGCATCAACTTGGTAAAATTGGTTTATACAAAGACGTAGATGCTTTACGTAAGGAAGCAGTCCATCACATTGTAGAAAACAGATATTTCTATGAAACTTTTGTCTATGATGAAACATTTGATGAATACGTTAAGAATATGTCTAAGAATGGGACATACGGCGACAACCTCACGCTCATTGCACTTATGAGAGAATATAATTTGCAGTGCCTGGTAGTTTCTACCCGAGGACTAGAACACTCATCAATTGTGTCAGCAGATGGAAAGTTCGATGGTGATGTTGGAACAATTGCATTGGGGTATTTCCCAGAAGGATTTGGCATGCATTACGTTAGTATCCGTATCAATCAACGCGTGTACAAGGACATAATATCACGCTTAGAACAGTCGTATGACAACGGTGACTCTGGCGACAGCGCTGCGTCTGGCGACAACGCTGCGTCAGGCGACAACGCTGCGTCTGGCGACAACGGTGACTCTGGCGACAACGGTGACTCCGGCGACACCGCTGCGTCTGGCGACAACACTGCATCTGGCGACAACGCTGCGTCTGGCGACAACGGTGACTCTTGCGACAACGGTGACTCCGGCGACAACGGTGACTCCAGCGACAACGGTGACTCCGGCGACAACGGTGACTCCGGCGACAACGCTGCGTCTGGCGACAACGGTGACTCCGGCGACAACGCTGCGTCTGGCGACAACACTGCATCTGGCGACAACGCTGCGTCTGGCGACAACGGTGACTCTTGCGACAACGGTGACTCCGGCGACAACGGTGACTCCAGCGACAACGGTGACTCCGGCGACAACGGTGACTCCGGCGACAACGCTGCGTCTGGCGACAACGGTGACTCCGGCGACAACGGTGACTCTGGCGACAACGGTGACGTCTCTGTGTGTTCAGCCCTGAAAGAGCTTCAAGATATGATAAACAATAGGAGGGCACAGAAGCGAACGACTTTTCCATTTCTGATGTTACCACTTCACATTCAAGTTGAAATTTTTAAGTTCTGCATACAATCAAACCCGTCAATCCAGTTTGTGTTGGCGAAGGTCGGCAAACCCTTTAGAGATTTAATAAGGTCAATGAGTTTGCAAACACCTAGAATTTACATTCGGCCGGATATTGGACTAGATACTAGTAACAGAAATCCTGTTAGCGTTCGTTTCCTATTAACAAGAGCGGGCAGAAACAGCGGTCTTATTTCGGCAATAAAAGAAATCATCAAGGGGCCAAAATGGGCAAACGCATGGCTGCGTTTGCGTGTTAGTGGAATCGGTTGGTATGATATCATAGATGTCATGTACAGACATTACAGGTGAAATATACATGTATATCGGTGTTTGGAAACCTGTTATGTTATTTTTGTGATTGATGATTATGTTCTTCTACCGGAAATTTGTTGTCATTTGCTCATTTACTGGTAACTTTTTACGAAGCACATTTGGGATATTTTGGCTGCTACTAAAATGAATGTATATATGTATATTATGTCTTGTCAAAATGCTACAGTTGGATTAAAATTTAAATGCTGTTCTATGTTCTTCAATATTACTTTGAAAAATCCTGTCAGTATACCAATAAATGAAAAAAGTACAAGTTTGTTGAATCTCTTGAATGAAACAAATTATAAAATACAAAATGTAAAATGAATATGTGATGATGATGATGACAAAACATTTGTGATGATGATGATGGTAAAAAAATTGTGATGATGATGGTGGTGGTGATGATGATGACAGTGGTTATGATGATTGGGGTTTGATAATTGTGGTGATGATGATGATGATGATGATAATGATGATGATGATGATGATAACAAACGTTTTGGGATGATGATGACAGCGATGTTTATCGGACGATGATGATGGTTATAATGATGATGATAAGTTTTTAGATGATGATGACGGCGATGTTTATCGGCCGACGATGATGATAATGATGATGATGATAACAAAATATTTGTGATGATGATGATGGCGATGTTTATTGGCCGATGATGATGATGATATTCTCATCGTCGTCATCATCATCACAACATCCTCATTATCGACCGAAAACATCGCTGTCATTATCATCACAAAAAAAACTTTTGTGATCACCATTACGATCATGATAATGGATATGATGATGTTGGTTTTGATGGTGATGATGATGGTGGTGTTGGTAAAGATAACAACGATGATGATCATTGGGGTGTTGATAATTGATGTGATGATGATGATGATGATGATGATGATGATGATGATGATGATGATGATGATGATGATGATGATGATGAGATAACGATGATGATGATGATGATGATGATGATGATGAGATAACGATGATGATGATGATGATGATTACGATGATGAGTGTGTATCATATTCGGAACGAATGTGGTACATTTTTCATCCGAATATGGTACAAGTTTGTACCATATTCGGTCAGGCATTTTACCCCAAAACTGCAGATACGTATATGGTACAATTAGACAGTTGTACCATATTCGGCCGAATATGGTACAAACTTGTACATATTCGTTTTTGTACCAAATACGGTCCGACATAGCTATGTCTATTTGTGAGCGTAGACTGGGACAGTAATGCAATGACGATGAGTGTCCAAAGTCCAGCCATTTTATTCACAATACTTTGTATATAAATATGATTTTATTAAATAAATTTGCAGTTGAAACTTTATTGTACTTAGGGAATGCCATCAACATTTGTTTCAAATATATTTTGCAATGTAAATAATGTTGTCGTGTAATATTAGCCATCTCTTTCTCTTTGTCATCTTCCAAAATAATAAAATATTTTTTTGCAATAAACAAATATACTTTATGAGAGAAGCGTTTTGTTGCACCTTATAATCTGTATTAAACTTAACAGAAACAAGTATCAAATCTTAAATATGTGTTCATAGTTGTCCGTTTTAAGTGTGTTTACGCTTAAGCTTCCTTACGGGTTTGATCGCAGGCAAATGAACACACGCCAGTAAAACAAATAAGCTTGCCAATACATTACTTTCGTTATATGGTTGTGCGACATTTTAAACATGCGTTAATATGTTAAGACGGTTTTTTTAAATGTTGTTTTTATTAACATTTCAATGGATAAACAAAATATATAAACACAATCTTTCTCTTTTTTAATAATTAACAACTTGCAAACATGTCTATTACAAAAAGCAAAATAAATAGTACTTTCTGAGTATTTGTAGTCAGTTAAGGTTTTCTTCAACGTCAAAGCATTTCGCCGTTGAAGATCTTTTCATAGAAACGGGAAATCTTCTTAGACTTCGAAACAAACAAATGTAACTAGCAATTCTATTATTGAAGAAAAGTACAGTATAAGTCACATGTGATAAACGTATATATTTATTTCTTGAACTTGTGGAACAGGGCTCCGCACGCTTCGCAGCACGGCTCGACGCAGCAAGACAGGCACGTGCGCATGAGCTTCGTGCAGACGGCGCAGTTCATCTCGCACATCTTCAACATCGGGGTGATGAACCAGACATGGTAGAAGGCGACTTCGGCGAACTCGCAGCCCCACTCGGCGGCGATACAGATTCCGCATAATAAGGTGGAAATCTTGTAACAGAGTCCAAGCCAGCACGAAAAGCACGTGTACGCCAGCTTCCAGACGCAGTCGATCGAGTGTGCGCCTTCAGGTTCTCCGAGAACATCCTCGAATTTGACCTGTGAATTGAAACAAGAAATTTGAACAAACGAATATGGCGTAACACAAACAAAACTGGAAATTAAGTTCGAAATGTAATTGTTATTCACAATGTTTTACGCTAAATCTTATAATGCAGCGATTCAGTATGATAAAAGCAACGTTTTGTTTATTTGCTCATTTCGACTTAGAACAAAAGGCCATTATTATTACATTTCAATAAAAAATATTACAGAGCCTAAAAGATCTAAAGAGGAAAGCAAATATGATGTATGATCGTTAATAATGAAACACATTATCCTGCGAATTACTGAGGAAAAAACAATCGTTCATATTCGAGGATTAAAGACACATTGAGCTGACGTCTTATAATTCCAGCATAAAATACCTCGAATTCGTGTTGTTTCGTGTAATTAATTTAAAATCAAAGAGATATTTCTTTATTATTCTCGCTACCGGATAAAGCAGACTAGGAACAAAAACAAACATTTACTCCACGTGAAATTGAAACGTAATTTAAAATCAAGTGAGTGAAAAAAAACGCCATCAAGAAATTTCATACATTATTTATAATTCCAGTAATATCATATACAATTTATAAACACATAATATACCTTTATGTGGTCATTGAGGTTGTTGGGGTCTCTGTTAACCATATCCAAGCTGTCAGCCATTTTGAAAAGTGTGTGCGCTATTCAGTACACGAAAAAAACTGTATTCCCAAACGGCCGACTAGTAACTGTGCCCAGCCTTAGTGCAGCGGTCATTTTATAGCGGGGCCGATTATGTTTTTGCGAGGGCTTATAATGTATTAGAGTGGTTGCTACCGAAAGCTGTAACAATCAATTGCAACAAAGCATTAACAGGTATACAATAAAACTTAATAATCTGTTCTGACGTGAATTAGTAAAACACGGATTATGGGCATTATTCGTCCATGTTGACTTTATCACTAAGACTTCGTTCAAAATAAATAAAAATTTAGCGTCCATGAAATTAAGCATTTTGACAATAAAGAAGGATATATTTATTAAATAAAGTATATTATAGGACTGTATTTAATTATAAAAATAAAAACTGTTTCAATAGGTTATTCACCCTTCTAATTTCGTCGCATTAGAAAATGACGGCATCAAAGTTAATGACGACTCGAAATACAATGTATGCTCACAAGATAATAATGTAAGCTAAAAAGATAATACAACTCGCGTAGGGCGAAAATAGGTCTTATGCCAATCGCGTCGTATATGTAGCTGCGCAATGTTTAGTGGTCTCATGATCGGTCATGAAAGCTTATGTGGAAATCATTGTTTGATAACTTATGTTGGCTAATAGGATAATATAAATTACAAATAGACAAGTGGTAAGTTGTATGGCAGGTTTTATTACATTTTACATTTATTACATCTGAGGTATGGTATGCAATTAGTATATCCCATGGTTGGGCGAAAGTTACCATATGTGGCATGATAGACAATCAGTTTACCTCCGGATTGGACGTAAGTTACTATATAAGATACGACGGTAACTTACTTTGCATGGTATGTTAGGCCATCAGTTTAAGCCAGGGTTGGGCGTAAGTTACTATGTATGGTACGGGATTAACAATTAAAAGATTAAGCACCTTTAAAGCACAGACATTTTTCTCGAACCGTAAATTGTTCAACAAAAACACTTAATTTTAAACATCGTCTTATTCGAGAACATTATACACTATTAAAGAAATCTGCAATGCATTTCAACGATTTTATTCGAGCAACATATACAAACAATCTTGTTCCCATATCATTTTTCAAAATGCACAGACACTTGCGTCATTGAACTGAATGAATGATGCAATGCAATGAAGCGATCAAAGGATGCAATCGCGTGCCGTTTGATGATTTTTTTTTTGCAGTCAGTTACACAATCAATAGAAACGATGTATTGTATTAACTGAAGACTATTATTCTTATACGGTACATCGATACGAAATGAATTCATGCAATTCATGTATACATGTATATTGAAATTAAAGAACAAATGTGAATGATTATGTTGATATCTTTTAACGAGTTAAATCGTCTTCATGTCTTAACATTTTTTAACTTTAACCTGAAGCGGAAGGCCAAAGAAGTATTCCGTGCTGTTCATAGCCCTGCCATAAGTTAAATAATGAAGATTTGTCTTCTGTAAATTGAATAGTTTCTCAACGCGTGACAGCGTGTGATGCTCCTTTGGAGTATTTCGAGTAGGTACACAGCGTTTGCTCTGCGAAAATCGGGCTTTATTAAATTTCGAATGTGTCTTGTCACAAATTAACATGTGCAATCCCCACAGGCTTATCAGGGACGACACTTTTCGCTTGTATAGAATTTATTGTTTAATGACACTTACTTTTGAAAGAAAATCGAATCTATACGGAAAGAGTCCTACTTAATTAGTCTAATTAGCCTGTGCGGACTGTACATGCTTCTATGGCACGCTATTTTACGCATGCGCATTCTAGCCCGGCTTTTCCACAAAGCGCCTCTTATACCGCCTCGAACCGCCTCGAACACAAAGACATAACCATGATGAAATTTATTTCTGACGAACGAATGAAAGTAGTTTTTACATAAATACATTATATTATTTCCTGTGTGCTGAAACTTAGACGATGGTGTTGACGTACAGTTAGTTACACATTGGCTGAACCACAATGTAATGGAATGACTGGCACTCATAGTTATCTGTATCAAACTAAGCTAAAATTTAGCCTCGTGCTTTGAAAACGGGGGTTTGTTTAGTTAAAACCTATTTATTTAGGTCGATTGCATAGAAAGCCTTAGGCTTATTTGAAACGTTCTCGAGTCCGTTTCCTGGGACTAGAACCAGTACTTGGTGTCTATGTGGGGAAATCTAAACAACGCTCCGACAGTGTGGATCGAACCCGTGATCGCTATGCGGACACCATATCCACTACGACACGGGGAGCTCACCTGGTCTTTATTCATGAACGTAAAGTTTCGTTCCATATTTTATTTTACTATTGGCATAACCTGTTTTTATATTTTCATTTTTATCGAATACTGTATTAATATAAATAATAACTTAACAACCTGATAATACGTCAATACAGAGTACAAAGCAATCTTAACATTCGTTTTGTCAATATTCGTCTTCTTTCAATCACTTTTGAATAGCCGTTTCTTTTTTACTGCCCACAATCAATATTCGTATTTAACAATTATACCATTTATACAAGATTAATTTACTGTTAATCCTGACTGGACACATTTTCCCTAACAACGGTTAACAATACACCTAAATCAAAACAACATACAGTAGCTGACCATAAAGGATGACCATATATAAATAAATTACACAGGTCACAGATCGAGTAGATTTGCAGGACCATCGACGGGCATTGAACAACAGTGATTCTTAGTTTCGCAAGTGGGGACATATTTCGGTTGAAATGGCTGGCGATCTTGATTTGACTAACAGGGACCCTAACTCACTGAACAGCCATGTCAAGGTGAGGCTGAGCTTATTCATCTGACAGGAAGTTTACATGGTGCATTTTATCATTTGCTATTACTAGCATACGATAAGATTTTAAACAAGACTATATTTAAAGCACAATTCACTCACTTAATAAACACTGTACGTTACAAACAACAATGTACACTGGTTTAAATTTAGAGCGAATTCAATGCAATATGTTTATATGTTAACCATGGTATATTGTGTATATGTGAATAAATTCTCATTTTCTTTTATAAAAGGTCAGCTTCGAGGATGTTCTTGGTGAACCGGAAGGAGCGCACTCGATCGACTGCGTCTGGAAGCTCTCTTACACGTGCTTCACGTGCTGGCTTGGACTCTGTTACAAGCTTTCCACGCTGCTGTGTGGTATCTGCATCGCCGCCGAGTGGGGCTGCGAGTTCGCCGAAGTCGCCTTCTACCATGTCTGGTTCATCACCCCGATGTTGAAGATGTGCGAGATGAACTGCGCCGTCTGCACGAAGCTCATGCGCACATGCCTTTCATGCTGCGTCGAGCCGTGCTGCGAATCGTGCGGAGCCGTGTTCCACTACTTCAAGAAATAAATATTAACGTGTATTAGTTATCCGAATTGAAATGCTTCTCGAAAAAAAATAATTGTACATATTTTTGGGTTGATTGAAACGGATAATAGATTTAGATCTTACCGCTTTCGTTGTCACGAACCTTACTTACAAATAACATTGTGTTTTAACAACATATCCCGGATTTACTATTTATATTTTAAGTTTTTCTATTCTGAATTGATATTGTGTTGTGATATTTATTTTTAGATGAAAGAGGTATTACATAAAATACAGGCATTTATTTATTTTGCGCGTTTATTTATTTATTTATTTTTTTTTTTGAGAAAACCGCACGTTGTGGAAGTGATTGAAGCATTATGAAGCATGATGACAGGAATCGCTCTCTGAAACCTAGTATGATAGTCAATACCTTAACTCTTTTATGCCTAGACTAGAAAAAATTCCTGGGCAAACAGCGTAGACCCAGATGAGACGCCGCATGATGCGGCGTCTCATAAGGGTCTGCGCTGTTTGCTTACAGGAATTTCTGTAAGAAATATTCTAAATAAAGAAATACATATACTAGACATCCCTACTTTTGGAAATAAATTCATCCAATTTAGAAGGATGGGACAGTCCACTAGGCATAAATGGGTTAAAACATAAGATATAAAAAGGTTCACTTCAGTAGATAACGTGTATTTCATTTTGATAAACTGCATATTTAGATTCAGAAATAAACATTTTGGAAACAACAAATATGGTTGATCCAAATGCAAAGCACGTCTGCGATTACATGGGTCAATTAATTGCTGAATGGGCAAATAATTTGATGCACGGATATGAACGTAGAAAGTTAACTACAATTTCACAATATAAAGTATTAAATGAAATTAATTATGACACATTTATTCTAAACTCTTTGTCGTTACCGACAAATGATGAACTATTTGTTGCCATAACAATCAAAGCGCTATTGGGACTTCCGGTGTGTTCTTGCTGCTAGTACACGCAAGGCCCAGTAAAGTTCTTTGAACAATTAAAAGAGCTGCAAATACAAATTAAACGTCTTGAACGTTAAGAGGTGTGACAATATTACTTAGAATAAACGGAAATCCATTTGCAGCGTTGAATCAGTACCATATTGTTATTTATAGCATCCAACCCGTTATCGCTTATATATATCTGAGGAAATCGCATAAATGATGAAGTGTTTGTTGCAATGTATTGAATATATATATTGAGATATCGTATCATTCAAAGCTTGAGTTAATGAAACGTTGACATTTTAATTGTCGATACCCGCTTCCAGAAAAGTGCTGTTGAGTTTGCAAATATTAAGTCAAATGAAAGTAAATTATTCGTTTCTTGAGGTCTTATATAAACAGCTTCCATTCGTTCCATCTATTCCTAATAGTATTATATCACGACATATGTCCAATTATAAAGAATATTTTTTATATACAACATTTCCGTGGCATGATGGTGTCTGATAAGCCCTTCAGAGGATCGATTAACCAGCCGCCACAAACCTTTGATTCAAGTTATCTGGTGGAACCTTGTGACGATAAACCAACTAATCCAGAAAAAATGATCAGGTTAAACTAACCGCTAGGATACACCGGTACCCCACTGTTAAAAACGGTAAAAAATACTATCGAGCGGGATGTTGGCATTTTGAGTCTCGCACGGCACTTTTTCTGAAATACCGGTAGCCTGATTCCTGCTCAACAGCTGTTTTAAAAATAGGCTCCGTTTGTCAATGCGAATGTAGAATAAAGGATTTGGGTCGCTGAAGCAGATTTTAATCAATTCCTATGTATCAACAGTCAGAAATTGGTTGTTTCGACTCTTGTGTATAATAAATAAAATGTTGTTGTGTGTTCTCATTCATTCTCTGACATTATTAATAAGGGTGTTAAACCTCCGGACGTTTGATTTTTTTGGCAAGCGTGGAATGAAATTTAAGTTAACGTCATATATGATTGATATAAATGACAATGACATGCATGTAAATGGTTATTTCTTGCGTAAAGATTACATTTAAATTTAAACTTACAAAGCCAAATCATGTTACCTACAGACGTTAACGTATATATTCATATTGTAATCGCAATACTGCCATGTGGATGTATCAGTGTTTTCACAACAGTTTATATTCTTGTAAGTATATTGCAAAATGCATTTATGATCATTATAAATTACTTTGAACATTTTAATCACATGACTGACGGATGAATTTTACCAACTTTGTTAATGCTCGATTACATTCGGGTATCAACGATTATCAAAATGCTTGCTCGCAAATGGTACTGTACACTCTGCTTTTGTATTTTTAAATACTCGTAATTTTTATTATATTAAATTCGCGGTAAGCCCGGAACAAAATGAATCGAATTTACTCTTTAAACTCGTCAATAGCCAATAACACGTGTTGCGTCTGTCTGTATTAACGAGAACAGTGACAAAAAACAACAACAACAACGTTGGGGACATCTTTGAATAAGATGGGGCATGAAGAAGGTTGCATCATAATAAAAAACTGTGAAAAATTGACTACCTCCATCTGACATTTCGCTTTTCCTAACTCCATACACATGTCTACATGACATGTCTTGTACATGAGATACACTTAAAACATTAACTATAGCGCCCGATTTCTGTCCATTAATGTAATTAAGTTTTCGTTATATTACTATTTTGCAATTGCCAGAGCACCATGCGTTCCCACGGGAGCTCTCTACATCCACTGTACGGAGCCATGCACCTTATTTTTTTACATTAACAGAATGAAGTTAGCGAACTGTATGGGCATACCAGAAATCAATCAGCGGGAAGTATCCCAAAACATTTGGTCGCAGCGTGTGATTTTGAATCAGAAACGATGTCAGAGGGACGGATTAATGTTGTTGGAATCTCGGATGTAGGCTCCGTTGAAATACCTCTGGAAGATAGAGGCTTGCAATTCCAACGGTTCCAGTCGAAAATCTTCGACGTCAACCTCGTCATTCGAAGACGTCAACGCAGCGTCAAAATTACCTGACGTCGGTACGCCGCGTAATTCAAGCCGTCGTTCGTCGGTCGCCAGTATTGTAAGCAGCAAAAGTGCGTTAAGTCGGAAAAGTGCTACAGCGAAGGACGCGACGACGGCAGGCGTTGACGAAACACCGGACGTTTACATCGTTTCAGTGTCCGCGTCAATGGCTTCTGTAACCCCTAAAGGCGCTTTATCATTCAAAACGACGTCAGTGGACGACCCGCATTTTTACGCTCAGTCCAAGACTTCCACCAAACATCAGGCGCCCTCCAAGCCGTACAGGGCGGCTAACGAGGACAGGGACCCGGAACATGTCAACGACGTCGTAAAGGTACGATATGCTTTTATTCCATATACATTTATAAAAACACAAGCCTGTAGTGTATTTAGAAGGGTTAAACTGTTATATAATATACAAGTGTACTTGCGATGACAAGTAGCTTCGTTCGCTTTCTAACTTCATTCAGTTATCTTTAAACACTTTAAGCAATTTTAATTTATTTATTGTTTTGCTTACCTTGTAAAGATAGGTAAAGATAGGTCGTTAATGATTTTTTTAACAGGAGAACGCTCATCTGCTACCATGACATCTTTTTCCTTTTTAAGATAGTCTGTGCAAGATAGAGGCAAAGTCGAAGTTATAGAAATGTAAATAACAAACAATGCATTTCGCAAATATATATTTTTTGCCGATACACACATCTTTTAAATTGCCTTATAGATACGATTCGAGGACATATTTGCAGAACCGGAAGGCACGTACAGTTTCGGGACCATCTGGGGAGCCTCCTTCAAACTGTTTACCGACTCCAAGGTCTGGTGTTACAAGTTTCTGTCGGCACTGTGCGGCGTCCCCTGTGGCATTTTCTGGGGCTGCCATTTTGCGTGCCTCTCGTTCTGCCAGATCTGGTGGTGCGAACCCTCTCTGCGCAGTATTAGCATCCTAATGCGTCCGTGCGCGCGTCTGTGCGGCATCTTCCTTAAGTCCTTCGTGGAACCCCTGCATTACGCCGTCGGCAAGGTCTTCAGCAGTATACGTTTGACTATGACCAAGGAATGATCAAGGATTTAGAAATTGGAGATATGTGTTCATGACAGCCGCACAATAAAGGCGGCACTTTTTAACGTACTGAGGTGAAATTCTCAACTGCAAAATAATCAAGTGAAAACAAAATGCACCGAGGAAGAGGCAGTCTTTTAACATTTTACATGAATCTTTGGATTCCACTTTATTCTAAACATGTTGCAGTAATGTAGTAGATATGTGATCGGGAATTAAAGAATTCTAACATTTACTGTAAAGTGTTTTTTTCAAACGAAGTCATAGGGTACTGGCTATTGTTTTTCAAGAAACGGAATCGATTGTACGGCTTTCTTCATAGGACATGAAGTCCAATCTGGCTTAGTCATGCAGCAATAACTTAATGTCTAATTTATAACTTTTGTTCGTTTTCAACTCATGCACAAAACCTAGTATCATATGCTAAATTATTGCATACGTGCTTGCCAACGGAAATCTTGGTAATAGAGCTCTTAATTTAATCTGTTTAATTCTCGTGTTGTCAATGTGCTGTGTCTTGTGTTAATTGATTTTCATTTTCTACGGTACGTATATACGTTTTATTTTCAAAATACATAGGATATTTAAAAGTACGGCTTCACTTGCACCTAAAGGACGCGATTGTTATCAGATTTTTTTTCTTTAAAAACACACACAACAAAGCATTTTGTATGATTTCCTTCGTTTAATTATTTAAAAAGATTAGCTCGACTTGTTTTATTATTTTTGGAAAGATCTTATTTAAGTAGTAAAATAAGTAAAGTCGAAGGTTTTAAATATGTCTTGTTCTGAGAACATTGGGCTTAATGCATGTGCGCAAAGTGTCGTCCCAGATTAGCCTGTGCAGTCCGCACAGGCTAATCAATGACGACACTTTCCGCTTTTATTACATTTTTCGTTTAAATGAAGTCTCTTCTTAGCAAAAATCCAATTTAGGCGGAAAGTGTCGTCCCTGATTAGCCTGTGCGGACTGCACGGGCTAATCTGGGACGATACTTTACGCACATGCATTATGCCCAGTTTTCATCAGAACACGACTCAAATAAGCCTCGCTTTGGTAAACCGGGCTTAATGCATGTGTGTAAATGGTCGTCCAAGATTAGCCAACAGCGGACTAAATAGTTATCCCAGGGCGAGGATCTAATCGATGCTTCAAAATGGCAGACCTAGGATAGTTTGATTATATATCTGTTGCAGAAAACTGGCATGTGTCTCTTACTTACTATTACATTGAACGTATTTCACACACATACCGTCCACAAATATACCAGTAGTTCATTTCTGTAGAACACATATTAATAATTAATTTGAACACTCTGGTCATTAAGAATCCGTCAGCGAATAGGAATAGTACATGTATCTAATAACAAAGATTGATATCGCAAGATCATAATAGCAAGCTAATGTGTTTTTAGTCTGTATCGTATTGTATTTGTTACCACAGTAATGCAATACCCTGATATCAAAAAGAAAAGTATACTAATAAACAATACATATGATTTTCTGAACAAATATCACAGCTGTTATACGATTGACAACAACAAAGATCATGCGAATTACTGATTGCGAGTGAGAGATATGTACATTCAAATAATCACATTCATGTCAGATCAATATTATTATAAGCTACGTTCTAGGAAAACTGGGCCTAATGCATGTGCGTAAAGTGCCATCCCAGATTAACATGTGCTGTACGAACAAGCTAATAGAGGATGGCACTGTCCGCCTAAACTGGATTTTTGTTAAGAAGAGACTTCCCGTGAACGAAAAATTCCCTAAAATCTGAAAGTTTCGTCTCTGATTAGCCTGTGCGGACAGTCAATTCTTGAATAACGTTTTACGAGGATGCGTTAAGCCCTGTTTTCCCAGAACAAGACTCTAATGCTCTCTTCGCACACTACGCCTTAGAGATCTTAATCTTGGAGAGGCAGCCACCACAGGCTTCGCAGACCGGGCTGCAGCAGCAATCGACTATGATGTGGAACACCTTCCGGAAGCAGCCAACGCAGATACTGAAGTCTCGCATGCAGGGCGTGTAGATCCAGACGTGCAGTGAAGGCGATCATCGCGAAGTCGCAACCCCAGCCGAGCGCGATGCAGATGCCACAGAATGTGGTGAGGAGTTTGTAGCAGAGCCCCTTGCCGCACTCAAAGCAGGTGTATGCCATCTTCCAGATGCAGTTGATGGAGTGTGCGCCTTCTGGTTCACCGAGAACATCCTCGAACGCCACCTATTATTATTCCGAACAAAGTTTTTAAGTTTCTGAATAAAGTACAGAGCCGCGATTCATCTATAATAAAGTACATGTACAATGTATATGTACAAACGTTGTGCTTCGTATGGTCGATATTCGATAAACAAATACAAAAAGTCATGTCCTCTACATTTAACACTTGTTTAAAAATTATTGCAATTTTAATATAATTCGTTATTATGGCAAAATTGTAATTGTGACCTTTATGTGTGACTTTGACCTTTGAGTTATGGAAACAGGTATAACACGCGACACACCGTCTCCTCATGGTTGTTATTTGTGGTCGCGTTCTGAGAAAACTGGGCATAATGCATGTGCGTAAGGTGTCGTCCCAGATTAGCCTGTGCAGTCCGCACAGGCTAATCAGGGAGGACACATTCCGCTTTTATGGTATTTTTAGTTTCAATGAAGTCTCTCCTTACCTTAAATCAAGTTTAGGCGGAAAGTGTCGTCCCTGATTAGCATGTGCGGACTGCACAGGCTAATATGGGATGACATTTTACGCACATGCATAAGCCCAGTATTCTGAGAATAAGGCTCAAACTTTAAAATTGCACGATGAATGATAAAGTTACAGTCAGAAAAAATGTTTTATTGCCTACTTTGACCTTTGTGCTCCATGTTTGAAATTGACCCTATTGTAGCAAGGAGCCGAGTGTTACACGCGGCATTACGTCTAATAAAAGCGAATGTTTGTGCCAATTTATTTTAAAAGGCCCTTTTCACGTTTTGATCAATTGTCACAATTGAAAAAAATTGTTTCCGATTGGCAAAATTTCGTTGTAGTTATGATATTTGTGAAGAAACACGAAACAGTAATACTGAACGACCATGCTCTAAAATATACATTATATGCATCTTTTGACGATTTAAAACCCTGAACATTATAAAGCATTGCAACGCGAAACGATTGAATGATTTTGAGTGTTCTGTGGTTGTCGTTATATTTTGTGACACTTTGAGGATTGCTTATATAAAGTATAAAAACATCATTGTATGAGCATGGATGGCCGAGTGGTCTAAGCGTTAGATTTTTACGTCAGGGGTTCGAACCCAGTTGAGGGTTACTTTTGCTCTCTTTCTTTAATTGTGTTCTTATTTTTCACTGGAGCATTTTAGATCCAATGTTTACATTTATCAATATAACACATTTAATGACAAATATCAGTACATGCCAAAATCTGTGAAAAGGTCCTTTTAAACTCCATAAATGGCAATATTGCAGCTGTGACAGGAATTTTCTTTATGGGTAACTCCAAAAAAATGCATTTTGGGCTTTGGACACTTTTTAACTTGATCTTCGTATTATACTATTGAATATTTTCAGAAATTCGGTGACGATAAAATGACAACTGATTGAGTTAGAGACAAAAATGTGCGGACAGACTGACTGAGAGACAGACAGTGCTGAAACAATGTTTCGCCCTCTGGGGTATTACAAATGGATTCGAACCGACAAAAAAGAATTGTCACATTTCTTTTGCTGCAAGTTTCAGTTTAGGACAGCTAGTGATGACTGTGGTGTTATCCGTTATGGACATTTTATGTACCTATTGTTTTCGAACACTAAACTTCTTTAAACGACACGAGCATCAATGACTTACCTGATAATAGAAATCTGTCTTTGCGACCTTTGTACTAAATAATCTTTGATTAAAATCACGATGTATTTCATAACTGATTTTTTTTATTTGAAATTAACATGTTTAAAGATGTGCCGCGATCGGTTTCATGGGTTTTAATACATGTGAGTAAAACGTCGTTCCAGATTAGCCTGTGCAGTCTGCACAGGCTAATCATCGACGATACTTTCTGCTTTTATGGAATTTTCGACTCTGCTTGACGAATATCCAGTTTAGACGCAAAGTGGCGTCCCTGATAAGCCTGTGCAGTCAACACTTTACGAACATGCATTTATCCCCCGTTTATCAGAGCGCGGCTCATTTATAAAAAAAAAAGAATCGACTCTTGAAAAGTTGATCAGATTCACTATAGTGAAACGGTTATGACTTCTATTGAAATCATATAAGTGTCCGTCGTTCGTTAACGTATTCATGTTACGCGACCAGCGTAACTCCAGATCAGCATGTGCAACCGCGCGATCTGGCCAGGAGCTACGCAGTCTTGTGTAAAGTCACACAAGGTTTTGTTGTCTGTTGAGCGGACAGGGTTGCTCCTGATCAGACTGCACAGTTGAATATGGCTTAAGACACATTTATGCATGAGGCTGGGAATATGA
The DNA here is from genome assembly GCF_020536995.1 of Dreissena polymorpha. Taxonomy (NCBI): domain Eukaryota; kingdom Metazoa; phylum Mollusca; class Bivalvia; order Myida; family Dreissenidae; genus Dreissena; species Dreissena polymorpha. The sequence goes on from NC_068355.1 coordinate 157,700,784, forward strand.
TAATGCAAACAAAGCGTGCTATTATGCAAACAAATATGTGATAACCCAAATTAAGAATTTCTGTGCCAACCATTGTGTGTGAACGAAAAAATATCCTCATCGTGCAATTTAACAAAGTATGTCTTTGCGAGTAAAAAGCAATTTTTAAGTATAGCAAATACAAATAAAAGGGCTTTGTGACCTTAATTTGAATTGTACGTGTAATAACGCGATTCTGACAATCGCGTCAACATAGAAAGTTTCATAAACACGCTTATGCGCTTTAACGGCGTTCTTACGCTTTATGATTCATATTAACATTGTTTAAATCGTTACAAATATTTAAGAGTGTCAATCCCCGCGTACACATTCCTTACATTCTTTGTATTAATCCGTCATTTGTAGTACACCGCGTTTTGCGGGCAATTATGAAATTCTTATTAGCCGTTCTACGCTTACTTATGCACGAATTATACTTATAGTTATACGGATATATAAATTTAATACTTATTGCCTTTACATAAAACACCATCATTATATGTAAAGTATATGTTAATATACTCAATATGATCCATATAGGATCTCGTAATTACTTGACCGTCCATATATACCATTGTGTGAAGTAGTTTTTGGTGTAATGGAATTAACAACTGCTAAGAAGTTCACTATTAAAAATAAATAAAGTTGATAAACTTTTGTAAATAAAACCTTTTTCATAGTATGAAGATAACGTGCTCGAAACTTAAAAAGAAATACATAATCTGTCAAAATATTATTGAAATACCGGTATGTAAAATGAATATATATATATATATATACCTTCAAATGATCGTTTATATCATTTGGATCCCTATTTTCCATGTCTAAATTTTGTGCCATTTTTCGTCCTAAGTCAAGAAATCAAGAAAATCAAGTCAACGGTGCTACTTTTGCACAACTATGTTTCGTCCCGCCAGGATGCTGTGCGTCTTTTATACCATTTGTCCGTTGCTATGTGCGATGTTCCATTGTCTGTTCACACTTCGACGTTCGTTATTAATAATTTTTCTTTCATTTAATAAAATACAATATTTGATATGCTCAAAGAAAGCCATGAGTGAATAGTTTCACAGCTTCCGTTTTCCAGAATTCAATGGGGATGAACAGCTATTAGGTGTTGTACACAAAGGAGAGGTCGATATTAAGTTGATACAACCAGAGAAGCGGCGCGATTGAAAGCAGTGTACTGGCCGGTAACATTTGTAAAACTTAATTCAATTGTGTTTCATTGTTATTGCAATATTGAAAAAAATATGAATACATATTAAATCGTAAAATTCAAGAGCAAGACTACATTATTTCAGATTATGTGTGATTAGTGTTCAATTGAAAGAACACTTTGTACATTTTCAAGAGTTTCATGGCGGCACATTGTGCCGAGTTTTAACGACCGGCATCAGGGATAAAAGACGTACATTTAAATTAATATCACTGCAAAGAGAAAACACACCCTAAGCTGATTCATCTTTTTAATCAAAATACATTTATTGAAACGAAATGAAGAATAAAATTAAGACGTATGAAATAATTAAAAGGATACGTTTCATGTTATGTAAAAGATACAGGAAAATAAATAGTACAGAGTTTTATCAAGAATATCACATTCATGGTTTTGCAGAGTATAATATCACAGTATTTAACAAAAAAAAAACGTTTCGCATCTGAAGCAAGTTAAACTAGAATATATGGACAACCGTTGATCTCTCAGAATCAACAGTTACTATGATGTTCATTGACCGACGTAATAGTTGTTTGTTATATTGGTCCCTTGTTCCCTTCCGTATCTAGATGCACAGATTTTCCTGCCCATCATACCGCTAGCGTTATCCTTGTTACGACTTCTGAACCTTGATTTTGCTGAACATCATGCCACATGCCTCGCAAACAGGGCCAGCAGCAGCACATGATAATGGTTCCGTACACCTTCTGGAAGCACCCGACGCAGATTGAGAAGTCCCTGATACATGGCGTGTAACACCAGACGTGGTCGAATGCCACCAAGGCAAAGTTGCAGCCCCAGGCGAGCGCGATGCAGATGCCACATAGGATGGTGAGGAGTTTGTAGCAGAGACCTTTGCCGCATTCGAAGCAGGTGAAGGCAAGCTTCCAGACGCAGTCGATCGAGTGGGCGCCATCGGGCTCACCGAGGACGTCCTCAAAACGAACCTACGGGCGGTTGTAATAGCATTATATATTTGAAATAGAGAGCATCCGATATCATTTTTCATAGTTTAAATTAACTCAAGTGGAAATTCAGCTTCATCTTTAGAAGAAATATTCTTGTAATACGAAGTATTATTAATCTTATTTATTTGAACTCGATTACATCGAGAGGCTATGCTTATGGTTAAGCTCTCGAGTCCGTTTCCTTCGAAGAACCAGTGCAGGGTGGCTTTAGAATTGTGCAAGCCTTTTGCACGGTCAATTGTATTTGAACTGTATTATTAAGATTTATGTCTGCATTCATCTAGATTTAATAATTGATTATTTGACTAAAAATATCAAAACAATATACTAAGTTTCTACGCTAAAATACAATTGTTTGTGTGTATATTTTCATTTTTTTACAAGCATAAAAAATAGTCATATTTAAACTCTGTTAAACGAACATCTGAATCAGATAAATAAATATCATGTAATAAGAAAATATATGCCTATTTTTTTAACTCAAAGCACACAAATGGCGAAAAATCATAGTTTACTACCTTTATGTGACTGTTGAGATCATTGGGATCTCTTTGCACCATATCCAACTGGTCGGCCATGGCTATAGTTTAATCCTGTACCTCTCCAACTCACACGGAAATAGGATCGCCAGAACGAAACGTGGCTTTTTATACGAGCCCCTATCCGGTAACCAAGTCAGTGTAACCAGGCACACGAACGAATACAATTTCATCTTTTGAATAAGATATGATTTTTATTGTATTCACAATATCTGTATTCTTCTTTAGACGGTTGAGACATCAAGTGTTCCTTTTGTCGGAACACCAAATTAACCTACAGAATGGACCATTCATTGCATGAATACGGTTTGGCAATTGATAAACCCATTTAATAAAAAGCATTTCCCTAAATAATGACGTTTATTGAGCGATTTACCAAACTACAATGTGAGTAAAATGACATAAATAAAGTTAAAGCCATCGCATACAAAACACCGAACTGTTTTAATTTTAAGTTTTATTAACACGTTTAAGTTTAATGTGATTTTAACTAAAACATTGAGGTAAAAAACAATGTATTCTTTGTCTGATAAAGTTGACAAATATAACAGATAATATAGCAAACAACCTCCGATTGCATTTAAATAAAAAGACTTTAAACACCGAATCTATATCAAATCACTCGCTTGCAAGTATAATTGCATGCATTTGTAGAATGTCAAGTTTGTTATTTTGTAAAAATGCTATCAGCTTGGGTAAGATGGTAAACATAACACGATTTGTTTCTATATTTTTAACACAAACATACGGCGTTCAATAATAAATAAAGAACGAATCAAATCAAGAACTTAATAAATATCCACATCACAGTCTATCGCAGTCACAATGCTTTCGGGAGGCCGATTGTTCACCCAACTCATCCGAGCACCTTAAGACTTCTGGATCTTGATCTTGCTGAAGACCATTCCGCAAGCCTCGCACACAGGGCCGCAGCAGCACATGACCACGGTACCGTACACCTTCTGCCAGCAGCCAATGCAGATGGAGAAGTCTCGGATACACGGGGTCCAGCACCAGACGTGGTCGAAGGCTACCATAGCAAAGTTACAGCCCCATCCGAGCGCTATGCAGATGCCACAAAGCAGGGTCATGAGTTTGTAGCATAAACCTTTGCCGCACTCGAAGCAGGTGAAGGCGCATTTCCAGATGCAATCGATAGAGTGGACTCCGTCCGGCTCGGCCAAGACATCTTCGAAAGCGACCTAAATTAAACGACACACAACCGTTTAAAAATTCGGTCTACTTACATTGTACGACAATTGAATTCTTCCGAATATAACGATTTCACTTATATGATATTTTAATAAATAATTCCAATTTTAAGAATAACGTTACCTTAATGTGTCCGTTAATCTCATTAGGATCCCGGTTAGCCATATCGAGTTGTTGAGCCATGGTGTTGGCAGGTGATGTAGCACTGACCCAAGCAGTACTGAATATGAGTAGATTTCAAAGGCGGACGTCTTTTAAATGTGATACAGGTTGCCAATGACGCTGAATAAATCCTCTTTTGGTGATGATGCTTCAAGCACCATAAACACATTTCTTGGTGTAGTTGGTCGTGGTACATAGGATGGTATTGCACGATATGTTGCGGTTAATGGTAGGTAAAATGCATGAAACGCTTCAATAGTCATTGCAATACATTTGATCTCTATAGCTCGATAATGAACATAAAATTGAATGCTAATTTATGCAAAAACTAATGAAATATCTTCTTTAAATGGATTTTCTTTTCAAAGCGTGAATTCTGCACTCAGGGTACTTGTTGCAACTCATCATATGTATCCGTGAACTTTCTGGAGTTGGTATGAAGTAACACAATCACATTATGTATCCATACATATTATATGTGCAGCATAGTATATAAATAAATACATATATGAGATGTGTGAATATTATGAATATGTGTGTTGTTCTAAACGTTAAAATGATTAAAAGTCTATGTGATTCATTTTGATTTTTTAAATGAAATGTTAAGAAAGATATGATACGTGTATATTCATGGTCATTATCTTGTTTAATGTTTCAATGTCAAATGTTAAACACAGAGCACTCAATGGCTTGAACGTGCTATAACGTGTACACGTATTGAAAGAAAAAAACTGGCTATATATGCTAATTATAAAAGAAAATATGTAAAACACAGCATCGTGATATATGTTTATCAGTAACTCGAATTTCGACATTAATTATTTACGAGCTAAATTAGGGTTTGTTCGAGCGATATATTCCTCATATCTTCCTTGACTTCAACATTAATTGGCACAAATGTTACCCTGACGTGTAACATAAAAAAGAAAAATATTATTCAAGTTTAATGTTATACTGGTTACTTTTATACTGCATGGTTAAACGTCAAATAACGGAATACTAATGACCTGTAATGCTAACTAGTGCTTATTTGTTTTTATATTTCCATCATTTATCTAAATATATTTCAAATCTACTTGCCACAAATGTAACCACATGTCGGAGAGTGTGTTACACAAACAAAAAGATACATATGTATTATGTGTCTATCTGTTTATGTTCCCCGTTCAAAGCCAGATAGCTGTCTTCAAGGTCAGTGGTATACTTCAAGTTTATGATGGCTCACTTTAAGACAATGTCATACTTTAAGATCAAGGTCAAACTAGAGCATTTTATAAGTGAGATTATATTCCGCCGGATTATTGACTTTTACCAAACACACTTGCCTATATGATGTTACCTATATGTGACTGGGTTTCATACAATAACCATATGGGTATATTTAAGGTCAATGTCATAATCTGCAGTTGCAAAAACGAATTTCCTTGTACAAATAGTATATTGTGTGTCATCGAATCTCTTACTTCTCATATCAGTGCTGGATTTTGAAACAACATGGCAACAATGAAAACCTATTCTGGTCCCAGAGTAAAATCAGATGGCTATCATGTGGTCTTAATGGATAGGTCGTAATGTCAGATCAGAGATCGAACATGAGCATCTTCATTGCCAAAGGACTAGTTAGATTTTCAAATAGTTTGGAACAATAACTTGACAATAATATGTCAGGTGTTGAGCATAAGAATCCGACGGCAAACACATATTTCAAGGCAAAAGTCAAAGTCGTTGTGTTATGTAATTCATTTATGATCTTAAACATATGCATTCCACAAACGATAGTGTTCACATTATATGCGAATGAGACAGTTTGTAGTAAACAAGTTTAATCGAAATCATTCAACCGTAGTATACGTCAAATTCAATCTCAATGGTATGACATATACTTTTTTATTTTTTCAATGCTTGGTTTATTATGCAGTAAATTACAAATTCATATATTGGTTCTGTTTCAAAGCAGAGTGAGTGTTATTGATAAGTATCAAACAAGCCAAACCATAACACACACATATAGTTATATTATATATGTAGTAAAAAACATTATATTTAAACATATGAATGTCCCTTCAAATAACAAATTGCACCGAATGACTGGAACACATCAAATTTCATAATACAGTTTACCCATTTATGCCTAGCGTCTAGAAAAAGGCCTTGGCAAACAGCGTAGACCCTGATTAAACGTCGCATGATGATGCGGCGTCTCATCAGGGTCTACGCTGTTTGCTTGAAGGAATTTCTGTAAGAAATATTATAATATAATATTATAATATTAAATAATATAAAAATTAATATACTAGACATCCATATTTATGGAAATAAATTGATCCACTTTAGAAGGATGGGAAAGTCCACTAGGCATAAATGGGTTAATTTAGCCATAGTTATCCTTCATGGCCCATTGTTGCATATTTACAAGCTCGAGCCCTTGAAGCCTCTCTGATCACAGATTTAAAGCAAAATGAAAAAATACCACAAAGTCAGAGCAACGGGTTTAAGTGTCGGGTATCGAGGCGTTGGTTATGAAGTGGTTAAGCATGAAATTATCACAGCCGTTATTCACTTAAAGGGCTTTAATAGAGATAACATCAGATTAGAGTATCAAATGTAATCGTATCGGAAGACACATTATTGTAAAAAACCGATTATTATTTAAAACTGTATAAGCTATCACTTGTATTATGAGCTGGCTCGAGGTTTCTTGAAGACGAGAAACAAGGCAAATGTTCATAATGTACACAAATGACAATAATCAAACGTTTCACAATTAAACTCTTAAATTCAACATCTTTGACACCTTTACAAATCATAGATTTGTTGTTTTCAAGTGTTTAATATACACGCATCAATAAAATGCTGTTTATGTACATACACACACGTATTGGTTTAAACAAGTTATACACTTAACATATGTACGAAGATTAAAACATGTTATTGTAAACAAACGTGAAACAAATAGGCGTGCATAGACAATATGATACATATACTATAGGGATCGAGCCTGCGATCCCATATAACAGTTATTGAAAATTAAACTAGACGATTTGAGTAGTGTTCTGAGAAAACTGGTCTTAATTCATGTGCGCAAAGTTTCATCCCAGATTAGACTTTTACACTTTTCGCACATGCATTAAGACCAGTTTTCTCAGAACGCGACTCATTATTCAAAATTGCGCATACGCGTTCAAAGATCCCGACTAAACAAAAATGCATAAATTAAAAATATACTTTTTAATCACAAATATTTAACATTTTACAGCAATATTTTTATAACGGTTTAACCATTGCGTGAAGTTTAAATCTGGTAAATATTCTATGTACGTTTATTACTACTTGAAGACTGACAATAATTTTCACTGAATACTAATTATGAATAAAATCCCAAAACAACCGACCTATTGTTAAATGGATTGATCTGAAGTGTAGTTGTTTAAGTTAGCCTGTCTTGAGTCGACCAAGACAGTCTCCGATCAACTCCACCACGGGTTCAAACAAGCACCCACTGCACATGGCGCAGCATCTTTGACAGTTTGCACATTCTATGGTGCACCATCTGAGGAACGGAGTGTGAAGCCACACGTGTCGGAACGAAACGAAGACGAAGGCGTAAGCCCACTCGATGGCGATATACCAGGCGCACAAAAACGTACATATGTTGTAACAAACATTGAGTATACACGCGTAACATGTTGCCGTTATGTCCCAAAGACAGTCCAGGGAGTGTATCCCTTTCGGTTCGCCGAATACATCTTCAAATCGAACCTAGAACACACAAATATCCATGGAAGATTTCAAATGTCTGTCACAGAGCGCTATGTGTAAAAAAAACACTTGCAAATATGTGATAAAAAATAACATCGGGCTGGTTAATTTGCGGCCTGGCGATTTACCTGAAAAATAACTCGGAATATGTAAACGAATAATAGTTCATTACTTTATTTATTTTTAAATTATGTTACATTTGTACGAATAGTGAAAACTTTACACTTCTTTTATAACATCATGAACACATAAATATAAATCACTTTGCACATTTATTAAGCACACAATGAAAACGAAAATAATCATAATGTTAATTTCATTAATTTACAAATACGCATATAATTCGATATATATAACTACCTTGATATGGTTGTTCAAATCATTTGGATTATGAGAGGTGGACTTAAAATCCATTGTAATGAAAACATGAACATATGTGTCGTTGACTACTGTCAAAATAAAAAAGTTCGTCTTGTGTTCGCAAATAAGTGATCTTTATTTTGACTCCTATTTAAAATGCTTCGTTTTTGACTCTTTTTTTACGAGGCCCACCAATAGGGGTGCATTAAGGGCTTAAATTTATGTATCATTCCTTCTAACGTGATGGCCAAAAGACAAGCTTATAATTAAGTTGCATTACAGTTAAGGGTCCAAATGGCTAAAAAACGTTAAACAGCACGTCTTTCACAAACAATAACAATACAATAGAAATATCATAAACCGCAACAAGTAGAAATCCTCCCCCAAATACGGGCTGGTTTCGGATCTAATTTCTCGCCGACCCTGAGAGCATTGACTTTCGGATAATTAATGAACTTATCTGATGAAACTGTATAGGCGTTTGAAATTGGCAACAATTTTAGCTCATTACGTATTGAAATCAAAGTTTTTAAATTACTTAGCAACCTGAAACGGTTATAATAAAAATTCGAAATTGAGAATACTCATTTCAGTTCTGATTTCGCTCCCGAAAGGTTGAAAACTTTAGTTGAAACTTTAAGCCGTCATCATGGCCACAGGCGCAGGTTCAGTTGACTTGATTAACAGAGATCCGAATGGTATCAACGGGCATCTGCAGGTCAGTTGTCGACAGCGTTTTTTAGGTCATAATTTCATTAAACAAAGCTATATAAATATACGTTGTACTTTTTTCCACTTTGTCTTGTAATAAATATAGAACTTTCTCCAGGGCAAATTAAAACCTTTTTGTTTCATACATACTAGTGATTGCATAGATAAACGAGTTGTCCTTTACTATATTTTATAATTTTATTTATTCAATTTTCTTGTTTACGGTTCCTTGGTTTGATTTTTTTTAATATTTCATACAGGATCGGGTGTTCATAAGACACTGTTTTAGCTTGTAAACTCTGTATATTGCATACGCATGTTACGTTAATCAAAACTACTTGCATAACCATGTTTATTAAATACACATGAAACTTACTTACTTTTTTACTCACCTACTTACTTGACTTCAGCGAATTCAGTGAAGAAAAACAAACTATACATTTGTATTGTAAAACATTTTTCGAACAAAAGTTGCGAATCTCTTTATTAAAATTCACATCATCTTGTGTAGGTTGCATTCGAAGATGTCCTCGGCGAGCCGGAAGGAATTCGCTCCATCGACTGCGTGTGGAAAATGGCGTTCACCTGTTTTGAATGCTGGAAGGGTCTTTGCTACAAGCTCGCCACCCTCTTGTGTGGTTGCTGTATCGCTGCTTGCTGGGGCGTAGATTTCGCCACGATCAGTTTTGTCCCATATCTGGTACTACACACCATGCCTTCGCTGGTGCAGCATCGAGTGCGGGATGTGCCAGAAGTTCTATGCCGTGTGCATCAACTGCTGCTGCGAACCCATGTGCGCCCTCTTGGGCAAATGCGTCGGCAGAGTCAAGACCGGTTAATATGTGGACCTTACTTCTCCTGGAATATTTTCCAATTATCCAATCGCATTTAAACTGTGATAATTGTAAGGTATATTTTGTTTTGTTTTAACATCCCGTATGCCGAATGGTTATGTTTTGACATAGTACTATTTGCGTTAAAAAAACTAAGTACTATTTGCGTAAACTATAAAAAATATGTTGGATAATTCGTTCATAACAGCAAATGCATGTTTTCTTTCTGATATTTATTTTTATAAAAAAATATGTTTATTTCGTGTTGTTATATTGTTTTTTTTTCGTATGTGTATTAGATGCGATATTATTATCTAGATCTAAATAAATTAATATTCGTTCCGTGTGCAACTTGTTCCCTCTTAAATACCTTGAGCACAAATCGGATAGTAATTGGATTTCGCAAGGCACAATCATATATATATATATATGATGGAAGGTTGTGTCGAATTTTTATGTACGCAGAGATTCGTAGACCACTCGTTCATTGGTTGTTGTATAATTCAAACCAAGTTAACAATCGGCTCACAATAAAAACACATAGATGAATGTACAATTTGTAGCACACTTTGATCGAAAAAAAAATGTTAGTAATGTAAGAAGCCCGCATGTGGACATAGTTCTGTGAGAACAGGACTTGATGCAGTTACGTAAATTGTGGCTCCATATTAACCTGTGTTGTCAACATAGGATCATCAGGGGCAATTCTTTCAGCATAAATGGGAGTTTTGGGAAAAAACATACTTCTTGTAAGCGAAACATTTCAGAAAAGCGGAAAGTGACGTCACTGATTAGCCTGTTAGGAATTGACCGGCTACTCTATGACGAAACTTTCCGCACATGCATTAGGCCCAATTTTCACAAAACGCGGCCAATAAAATGCTTCAAATGTGTGCATACTCAACAAATAACACCTTAAATTTCTGCGCGAAAATCCGAATGGAGGTGGTTTAGCTACGTGTAGGCTTTTTAGGCTCGGGTCTACAACCTTTTCTTAAAGACAAAAATGTGTCCCAATATTCAAAGAAAACCGCGTGATTTGTGGCTGGAGCGATATCATTTAAACAATTACTCTTTTTTTAAATTCGATGCATTATAAAAACGCAGAAATATCCTCATCTCAATGGAATTGCTCGAGTTGCTGTAATTGAATGCTGCAAAACAACGATAGTTCGGAGATATCGTACAACGAACTACGACTTTCAACTGTTGATTCAATGTCTCGTAATAAATGAGAGGGTCAAAATTTTGCTAATTATTTAAACTAAACAATACCGATAAAACTATGATCGTAAAGTCAGCGGCCCATAGCCTAGGTACTTCTTGCGGCGTGATTTCAGCGGCCCCGCAGTCTAGCAGCCCCTGTCGGTGTGAGTTCATCGGCCTAGCAGTCAGCAGTCTGACGGCGTGAATGCGTGGGCTTAGCAGCCTAGCAGTCAGTTTTCTCTGAATGCGGCTTAAGCATTCTTTAATTAAAGCAAATTAAATGTGTTGATGAACAAATTGACAGAAACACATGGATACATACTGAGCGGCACCTTTGAATGTAATTTCTCGTTTTGTTTGTTGTATTTTGTCGTATCTGTCGTCCGATGTACATTTACAAATAACCGCTCAGTGCGATACTTCCAATAATAAAGAATATGGAGAACATTTTAGAAATCAAATTTTGTTAAAAATCACTTGAAACTAGCCATATAAGGAAGACTTTAAGCATAAGGGTGACGTTGTACGCTGCTATGCAAAAATAAAAGAAAATCAAATTACGAAATTACATTTATTTTTGCGCATATTACCGATTCAGCTGTGTTTAGGTTAAAATTTTCAAACAAACACAATTTTAATAAAATCTAAAACATTTACTTTAACTGTGAGCCAAACCCACAGCTGAATCAGGGACGACACTTTCCGCTGTGATGATATGTTTTTTTTTTATCCTTTCCGCTTTTATGACAGTTTTCGTTTAAATGAAGTCCCTTCTTAGCAAAAAATCCAATTTAGGTGTAAAGTTTTCGTGCCTGATTAGCCTGTGCGGACTGCACAGGCTAATCTGGCACGACACTTTAGCGCACATGCATTATGCCCAGTTTTCTTAGAACGCGACTCAAATAATGAGCATCGCTCTGGTAAATCGGGCTTCAAGCATGTGTGTAAAGTGGCGTCCAAAGTTGTCCTTGTAGTCCACACAGGCTTATCAGGGAAGACACTTTCCACCAAAACAAGATTTTAGCTAAGAATAGGTCTCCTTAAAACAAGTTCTATTCGGACTTTGATATACAAATAACCCAAATTGCGAATTTTTTTTTCAGAAATCCCTAACAGAAAGCATTTGCTAATTTTTTCGGTGAAATTTGCTATTCTGCGATAAACGGACAGCAATTTTCATCAACTTACAAACATTCACTTGAAAAATGTAATTTAATTTTATTATATGCGCGGCTGACATCAGTTAAATATTAATATGCATCTCTGAAATCAAAAGCGTCATTTAAATACATCGCATTATACATGTATTTACATTTGATACAACAGCTTTTGAAAAATAGCCTTGAAAATGTATATGTATATTAAAACAGGGTGGAGGATCACGTGACTTTATGGGAACCGGTACGAGGTGCTTTTTTCGAATAACTTTTTAAAACTATTAATCTTAGGAATTTCAACTAGTACATAAAGACAAATTGTTATGCTGCTTATGGCAGTGTTTAATACATCAGAATTACTTTATTTAATAGCATGTGTTCTTGTTCAACAATTCTATGTGTACTGCATTCATTTATTCTTTATGATTCACGCAGCGTGAAATTTTGTCACCGATTTCAGAGATTTTCAAGGATTTATTCTTATAACTTATGATATCGGCACAAACTGCAAAAAAACTTTCTTGTATGCATAAAAGATTTTTAAAATTAATAGCAATAACTTGAGATATTTGCAAAAATAAAGTTCTTAACGGTGTGTTACATTTTGTCCAGCCCGTGTGGAAACCTCTTAAAACTTGATTCTGCAGCCTGACACAGGCGCGTCCATGGAAGCGAAGCAATGCATGACAAGATGATGAAAATTTGACAGCAAATGCGTTTTAATAGAATCAGACAGTCGGAATGATTTGTTCCTCATTCACATATTCGGTTGCGTTTGTTTTATTATCTATGCACACTGACTTCATGTTTGGATATGTCTTTTTAAGAACTAATCTAACGAGTTTAATGCAGTTTAATACATGAAGTAACTCTCGAATATTATCACATCCAGTGTATAAATCCACAATCACTCACAGATATATGTGTTACTTTAAATGTATCGAAAATATCTGTTGACAAAAATATCTGCAAACAAATAATAAACAGACAAACGCTAAATGGCTTTATTAAAAATAATTCACGTGAGCATAATTTTATTGTTATGTTTAGTATTTAATATTTGATAAGTTTGGATTTTCATTAGCTCTATTAGTCACTGCGATGTATATGTAAAAAAAGTATGGTCTCAATTAAATATGGCTTTATCAAATAACAATAGAACAGAAAATAATCAAAACAAAGATTGCAATCAAAGTCTGAGGTTCATGCCAAGAATGATAGTTGACCGCAATGTTAGGCTTTCGAAATCTTGATCTTGCTCAGCATTAGACCACACGATTCGCAGATCGGCCCGAGGCAGCAGTCGACGCAGATGTACAAGCACTTCCTCAGGGGGACACACTCAATCTCGCAGATCTTCATGCAGGGCGTGATGAGCCAGACGTGTTGGTAGGCGACGCATGCCATTACATGGCCCAGATGAATGGCCATGCAGATGCCGGTGAAGAGGGTGGCCAGCTTGTAGCAGATATCGCGGCACAAGTTGAAGCACTTGAAGGAGAGAGACCACACGCAGCCGATGGAGCGGACGCCTTCCGGTTCTCCCAGAATGTCCTCGAATTCAGCCTGGATAAACAATGAGATATGAGGTCAAGGGCACGTTCAACAGAACCCATCTGAGAACAAATAATGATGCGGTAGCAATTATTGGGAGCAATCGGCTGTTTTAAAAAGCTTAGTTGAGCCCCCCTCAAGATAAAACTGTAAATAATAGGCTTAATTGTTGTTTATAAAAATAGTTAGAAGGCTAGTCAGTACAATAATGCACATCCGTCCTTAGAAGGCTAGTCAGTACAACAATGCACATCCGTTCTTAGAGGGCTAGTAAGTACAACAAAGCACCTCCGTCCTTAGAGGGCTAGTCAGTACAACAATGCACCTCCGTCCTTAGAGGGCTAGTCAGTACATCAATGCACCTCCGTCCTTAGAGGGCTAGTCAGTTCATCTATGCACCTCCGTCCTTAGAGGGCTAGTCAGTACATCAATGCACCTCCGTCCTTAGATGGCTAGTCAGTACAACAATGCACCTCCGTCCATAGAGGGCTAGTCAGTACAACAATGCTCCTCCGTCCATAGAGGGCTAGTCAGTTCATCTATGCACCTCCGTCCTTAGAGGGCTAGTCAGTACATCAATGCCCCTCCGTCCTTAGAGGGCTAGTCAGTTCATCTATGCACCTCCGTCCTTAGAGGGCTAGTCAGTACATCAATGCCCCTCCGTCCTAAGAGGGCTAGTCAGTACAGCAATGCACATCCGTCCTTAGAAGGCTAGTCAGTACATCTATGCACATCCGTTCTTAGAGGGCTAGTCAGTACAACAAAGCACCTCCGTCCTTAGATGGCTAGTCGGTACATCAATGCACATCCGTCCTTAGAGGGCTAGTCAGTACAACAATACACATCCGTCCTTAGAGGTCTAGTCAGTACATCAATGCACCTCCGTCCTTAGAGGTCTAGTCAGTACATCTATGCATCTCCGTCCTTAGAACCCATCTGAGAACAAATAATGATGCGGTAGCAATTATTGGGAGCAATCGGCTGTTTTAAAAAGCTTAGTTGAGCCCCCCCCCCCCCCCCCCTCAAGATAAAACTGTAAATAATAGGCGTAATTGTTGTTTATAAAAATAGTTAGAAGGCTAGTCAGTACAATAATGCACATCCGTCCTTAGAAGGCTAGTCAGTACAACAATGCACATCCGTTCTTAGAGGGCTAGTAAGTACAACAAAGCACCTCCGTCCTTAGAGGGCTAGTCAGTACAACAATGCACCTCCGTCCTTAGAGGGCTAGTCAGTACATCAATGCACCTCCGTCCTTAGAGGGCTAGTCAGTTCATCTATGCACCTCCGTCCTAAGAGGGCTAGTCAGTACATCAATGCACCTCCGTCCTTAGATGGCTAGTCAGTACAACAATGCACCTCCGTCCATAGAGGGCTAGTCAGTACAACAATGCTCCTCCGTCCATAGAGGGCTAGTCAGTTCATCTATGCACCTCCGTCCTTAGAGGGCTAGTCAGTACATCAATGCCCCTCCGTCCTTAGAGGGCTAGTCAGTTCATCTATGCACCTCCGTCCTTAGAGGGCTAGTCAGTACATCAATGCCCCTCCGTCCTAAGAGGGCTAGTCAGTACAGCAATGCACCTCCGTCCTTAGAAGGCTAGTCAGTACATCTATGCACATCCGTTCTTAGAGGGCTAGTCAGTACAACAAAGCACCTCCGTCCTTAGATGGCTAGTCGGTACATCAATGCACATCCGTCCTTAGAGGGCTAGTCAGTACAACAATGCACATCCGTCCTTAGAGGTCTAGTCAGTACATCAATGCACCTCCGTCCTTAGAGGTCTAGTCAGTACAACAATGCACCTCCGTCCTTAGAAGGCTAGTCAGTACATCTATGCATCTCCGTCCTTAGAAGGCTAGTCAGTACATCAATGCACCTCCGTCCTTAGAGGGCTAGTCAGTAAAACAATGCACCTCCGTCCTTAGAAGGCTAGTCAGTAGAACAATGCACATCCGTCCTTAGAAGGCTAGTTAGTACATCAATGCACCTCCGTCTTTATAGAGCTAGTCAGTACAATAATGCACCTCCGTCCTAAGAGGGCTAGTCAGTACAACAATGCACATCCGTCCTTAGAAGGATAGTCAGTACAACAATGCACATCCGTCCTTAGAGGGCTAGTCAGTACAATAATGCACCTCCGTCCTTAGAAGGATAGTCAGTACAACAATGCACCTCCGTCCTTAGAAGTCTAGTCAGTACAACAATGCATCTCCGTCCTTAGAAGGCTAGTCAGTACAACAATGCACCTGCGTCCTAAGAGGGCTAGTCAGTACAATAATGCACCTCCGTCCTTAGAAGGATAGTCAGTACAACAATGCACCTCCGTCCTTAGAAGGCTAGTCAGTACAACAATGCACCTCCGTCCTAAGAGGGCTAGTCAGTACAACAATGCACCTCCGTCCTTAGAAGGATAGTCAGTACAACAATGCACCTCCGTCCTTAGAAGGCTAGTCAGTACAACAATGCACCTGCGTCCTAAGAGGGCTAGTAAGTACAATAATGCACCTCCGTCCTTAGAAGGCTAGTCAGTACAACAATGCACCTCCGTCCTTAGAGGGCTAGTCAGTACAACAATGCACCTGCGTCCTAAGAGGGCTAGTCAGTACAACAATGCACCTCCGTCCTTAGAAGGCTAGTCAGTACAACAATGCACTTCCTTCCAACTAAAGCATCTAGTTGAGTCACTGTGCATGTTTACATTCCATCCATGTTAAATACTCTGCTGCCTTGCGTTCGGAAAATCGTGTCTTATGCTTTAAATGGTGTGTGTTCATAAGTTGGATTGAAAACATTTATATTTACGTAAAAAAATCACACCCGACATTCAATGTGAAATTATAATAATCAAGACATGTCCGATAAATATACAAAATCGTCAATATATAATCGTTTAAAATATTATTATTATTGAATTTCCATGTGACCTTGACCTGTGATGTTTAGATTTCAAAATGATACATTCAACCCAACCTAAAGTCAAAACATCATTAAAATCTAAACGCTTGTGACGTTAACCGTATATTGCGTTGAAAGATTTGTTACACCCCCCTGTGATATTGACCTCTGATGTTTATCTCCACACGCCCCTGTGATATTGACCTCTGATATTTATCTCCACACCCCCTGTGATATTGACCTCTGATGTTTATCACCACACCCCCCTGTGATATTGACCTCTGATGTTTATCTCCAGTTGGAAAGGCTTCTTCCTTTGTAGCAGAATAACAAACACATGGGGGGGGGGCGTTGCTCTGTCAAAGAGGGTTTAATGTATATGCGTAAAGTGTCGTCCCAGATAAGCGTGTGCAGTCCGCAAATGCTGATCAGGGACGACACTTTGCGCTGGTATGATATTTTTCGTATTAAGAAAGTCCATTCTTAGCAAAACAATCATTTAGGGCGGAAAGTGTAGTCCCTGATTAGCATGTGCAGACCTGCATAGGCTAATCTTGGACGACACTTTACGCACATGCATTAAACCCCATTTTCACAGAGCTCGGCTCAAATTACTGAGGATCAGCCAAGTTCAAAGAGATTTCTAGATATCATGCGGAAACCAATTAGTCGATGGGAAATGTGTTTTCGTCATTATTCTGTAGATAACCTGCACAAGGAAAATGTTATTTGGCGATTTTTTCCTCAAATATCGCCCATGGGTGCAAACAGGTACCATGTCACCAATTGGGCGATATACAAGCTCTCATGACATCGGGCACCTGTGATCACTTATAGGTGAATGCAATTCTCGTTTGTTTCGCTTAACCAGCATTTTGTTTCGCTTAGCCAGCATATACATTTAGATTCATGTGGTTTAAGCGTTCTCCGTGTATTGATCGGATACGAATCCCTGTGACCTTCACTGTTGAGGGGTGACATCGAAGTCAATAGTCAGCTTTCTTTCATCCTAATTAGCCAGATGAGTGTAAGTCACAGTGTTTTTATGCAAGAGCGCGGGAAAAAATGTCTTGATACAAGTCCCTGTGAAATTTAACTTTGACCTGTTGATCGACCGACCGACCGACGGACAAAAAGTATTAAATATTTCTCGATCGTTTACAAATAAAAACATCAATATCTTGTGTTGAGCATTTTAACAAATGTTGAGTGCACGTGCAAATGTGTTGGTGCCCAAACAGATAAATGATAAGACGATATAACAATGAAACCGAGGATTATTGCAACAAGAGGCACGGTTTACGAATTCTGAGCATGTTTTTGGAAAATTAATCGAGGTTGCAGCCACAAAATAGTCAGCGACTTTCTACAAGGACTTCCACTCGCAACTGCATAGCCAAGAAAACAGAAAGAACTCGTAAATAAATATACTGTATAACACATATATGCAAGTCACAGATAAAGACATAGTAAATGTATTTAAATTCAATACCTTATACGTGTATTGGAAACAACAATGTCCAGTTCATACATTTATTATATTTCGATTGTTAAAATTATCAGCAAGAAGATTGCAGCTTTCTCTTAAGATGGAGTTCACAATATCAAACAAGCACTTCTCTAACAACGTAAGTCTCTACATTCATGAAATCATTACAAGAACAAACTAAGCCGTTCAAGGCTAACAATTCGTCCATTCCATAAAACCAAATGGTTACTTAATATGATTGATTTTAATGTTGTTCCAGTACATTCCGCAAGCGTCACAGAGCGGCGCGAGGCAGCATTGGAGGAAGATGGTCCAGCATTTCTGGGAGGGCGAGCACTGTATGGCGCACAGGCGGAGGCAAGGGGTGTCATACCAGACCTGCCTAAAAACTTCGAAGGCAAACACGATTCCCCAATTGCAAGCGATAAAACAGCCGCAGAAGAGGGTGATGAGCTTGTACCAGAATCCCTGACAGCCGCTGAAGCAGTTGTAGGCGAGTGCCCAGACACAGTCGATGGAGTGGGTGCCATCAGGTTCCGCAAATACATCATCGAAAGCGGACTGCGTGAAAATAAATACATAAATATTAGTTCGCATGTTTTGCTTACATTATATAATGAAAAATGCAACCGTGTTATTTATTATTGGCATATGAAATAATATATATCAATATGAGAAATTCCGTTTTTGTAGTGAAATTAAATCGACGCACTCGATACTCTAAAATGTACGATAAAACAATCATATACAACATAAAATAAACTTTAAATAATAGCTTGGATTGATGGTCTCTTAATTACATGCATTTTTTTGTATTTTATGATTACTTGATATTTGTATTGTTCTTAAAAAAATAGAATAGAAAGCTCCAGCAACGTTACTAAGTTCATACAAATGAAATGCATCAAAATAAAGGAAGAAATGCTCTGATATACCTTTAGATGGTTGTTGATGTTGTTCGGATCTCGGTTTACCATATCAAGTGTATGCGCCATGGCTGCTGCTGAGACGATGCAACCACACAGTCGAGTTCAAAATGCGACGTAAAACCTAAGACGATTCGTTGTTTTATACATAATAAATATACAACAGGGCTGATGGGATATTAATTATTGTGTTAATTAACAATGGCTTAGCTGATTGCTTTGAAGACACGCATCGTCTTTTGAATTGGTCAAACAAAGAAGACAGCGAACCATCGAACAATGTCCTGGGTAAGGATATCAGATAAATTTGATCTAAGATAGCTGTATTGAATTGTTATATGCAACATACTTTATAATATACAAAATAAGCAAAATTCAATTCAAAATAAACGAACAAGCGAATACGCATAGATTCGCGTGTTCGTTTATTTAGAATTCCCTTTGCTTATTTATTTATCGGGTTTCGAAATATGTGATACCTTATGTCATAGTAATGCTAAGAGCAGATATTTGCGTGAGGTGAACAAAACAGACAAAAACAAAACTGAACTGAACCTAATAGAAACGAGTCCAACGTTACGCGAACAACTAACCCAACGAGCATAACTCATTGGCCTTACAATGCGAAACATCCAAAATGTAGAACAAAAGATTCAAATATGAATCCGAATAAAAGAACATCATATTTTTAAAAGATAAGGAATTTACGCTAATATATGGATTGTTATGTTAGTTTAGCAATCCAATACTCCAACACTATAATTGCATACTCAAGAGTAATAATTTTAATGCATTTTAGCACAAAACGTAATAGATTATCTAATTGCTTTATTATTTAATAGGACATAAATTAGGTAAACGGTATACTCGATGGAATATGACGTTTAAAATGTATATAAAGAGGGGTTTTCTGTATACATGAATTATGGTACTTTTAAATGCTATTATCAATATAGAAAGGTTTTTACGAAAATTGTGATGCACTTGTGATGCGTAAAATGTTTTATAAAAAAAATCATATTTATAATGTTTACATTTACGATCGATGGTTTGAATTTCACTCATGAAAGAATATGAGAATAATGATTTAGCAAATAACTTAAGGGGAACTTGTCGAGTGTAAAAAATACTGATATTGAATTTCTGACAAGGTTGGATTCTTCAATTTATGACATTCCTTTAAATCCGGTGTTAATTGTATTGTAGACATTGCTGGAGTTTAATGCAAACACTATAATCAATAACTACCGACAATGTACGGAGCGGATCAATGTATGAAGCCTTTAAACAAGTTAAATCGGGCGAAACGGCCATGAAAGGCAGCGGTAAATATTTGCACAGTCGCCATGAAACGAATGGTTATTGACCCACATTAAGTCAATATCTGCTCCAACATGTACAAACCAATTGTACATATCTATAAATGTTGAAATATCTGTTGAAGAGATGATCGATACCGTTTGCTATAAACAAATTTTATAAAGTTTAAAGGAATATTTAGGGACAATGTCCTTCGCTAATTCAAATTTTAGGGCTCTCATCCATCTTTATGCAAACGTCCATTTTTCCACATAGCTCGCTGGGCATCTACAAACACGGAACTTTAGAACGAACTTGAATCATGACAAGGGGGCTTTGCAACACCAAATTACTCTGGGTTCCGAGGAAATATTGTTTGGTTTGTTTAGACCATCAGTTTCGCGCGGTGATTGATCGCAAACTCAAGGATTTAGAAAAAATATTGTACCTATAACATAAGACCCAAAATCGATAAATTTCCAAAAATTCCCATGAGTGATACCGCCGCCCCACCTGAAGGAGAAAATGTGCATTTATTTTACCACGATTGTAATGTGTGCTTATATTAAAACCAATGAGCTTTTAAAAAAATGTCTTTGACATGTGTGTCTAATGCCAAAGTTATTAAACGACATGTAGAACTTCCATAGACATTTTAATATAAAATGCACCCTCCCGTAAGGTTTTCTTTTCGTACAAACAGTTGAAGGTCCGAAAATGTCGGTTTGAATCGTCAAATTCACGACTGATGTAGTCTGGCCTGAGTGCTTGATTAGGGCTTTGTTGAATCGTTCGGTAGATCAATATTGATGTATAACAGCCTATGTATAAACATGTATATTAACATGAAACGAATACGTTAATGTAGGCAAAAATTCCAACGTGAGAAGGTATTGATTGTGACGGGCTTTGCTGTGGATACGGGTGGGTATGTGTATTAGCAACGCCCTCACCTGGTCTGGTTTTATGACAATTAGCGTATTTATAGACTGGTTTACAATGAGTTGCGGTATTGGTTTCATTGATCTATCCTTCAATAATTTAATCCGTTAAAGCAGCTTTCTCAATTCTTGTGCAATAGTTGTCGACTCTCAAGACTCTAAATTATGAAATATTTTGTGACGCAATATTGTATTGGCTTTTAACTAATCCGCATAAACTTGACCAAAGCAGGGAACTGACCAAAGACGGGAAATAGTAGCTATAACAGTTGCGGTCGTCTCGAGATTGCCATTTAATTTTCCATGATACTAATACATAATACCGGTAACCAATGGTCGCTAAGATTAAATTATTATCCAAAATTACAAAACATGTGCATGATTTGTTTCCTAGATTGGACTGAAGCGAGAAGGCCACGTGTGAACCGCGCCATGCAAAATGGATCTTATGTCATATGCGACCAGCGTTGCTCCAGACCAGCCTGCGCATCTGCACAGTCTGGTCAGAAGCTACGCATTCCGCAATATTGCCATGCAAATGAGTCTTGTTCTGAGAAAACTGGGCATAATGCATTGATGAATTGATGTTGAAAATTTGCGAAAGATATGTGTTTAAAAGTCCCATAATCGGTCAATGTATCAGAACGATTGTTTATCTACTTCTCTACTGGTATGCCACATGCAAATGTGCATTCCAGTTAAGCTAAACATCCGATGTCTTATCTAAGTACTTTTACCATGATGCATTCTTAATATATGCGTTTTATTTACCCGAAATCGTTTCGATATTAGACACGTACTCCCACAAAAATCTGTCCTTATCGACCTTTGTCTCTTATTCAGTACCTAATGTGCGCTATTATATATTTTAATTGCATGAAATTTCAACGGAATGTATTCGTTGCTGATGTTTGTGGGAAAACAACGTGCATCATCAGTGCTAAGTATTGCCGCTGTAATAAATGAGTGCATCAGAGGTTAGTATGGCAGCGCGATTATCCAATATGGTCAAACGTTGGTGCGGTATGTGCGGCTGCTGGAACAGTCAGTGTGCGCCACATTACCTTTACGTGGCTGTTGAGGTCATTAGGGTCGCGCTGATCCAAGTTGGCCATCTTGTAGATTTCAAATAGTCCAACGACTTAAACGCAGTCAAAAAATAAACGTCTTCAACACTGGAAGCCGAATTCCGAAATGCCAAATTTATAAATTCTGATTGAAAGGAATTCTTTATTGGTTTGTTTTGCCTAGGAACAATTGTATTGTTTGTTTGTTTATTATGCGTAGACTAAAGAGGTCTGCTCAAGTGAAACGGCATTCATTTTTAGAAACAAAGGGCCCGACAATGTAGTTATATGGTATTTGTAATTAGAACACGCATGGTCAGGTAATAACACACATTTAATTGTTGGTGTCAATGATTTTCATTTTGTTATGTTATTTTAAATCGTATATATACGAGTTTGGCTAAAACCTGGATAATAAAAAGAATCAAACAATGTGCCGTCTTTATTATAATATTACATTAAACACGCATGATGTGCACTTGTCTCTATATTGTATGGCGGACACGTTATGTTTAATCACAGGTCCGACCGATGTTGCTAAATTAGCAAAGAGGCTTTATAAGGACATTTGCGGTATTGGGTCTGTTGCTGAAAATTGTTTCAGGTTCGATTCCCTGGTGTATCACACAATCGGAAGTCTCCTGGATCGGAGAACGTGTGCACATAGATGTGTTATAATTAATTCATGATTCAACCACGATCAAACGCGTGTTATTGTCAGCGATAAGTTTCCAAGCATTCTGAGAGAATGACAACAAAAGCCTCGTCATTATTTTGAAATCTATTATAAATGCATGTGCGTCATGTGTCGCCTCAAAGTAGCCTGTGAAGTCCGTACATTCCACTCAGGGACGATACTTTATTCTTTATGGAATTTCGCTTAAAGAAAGTCTCCTCTAACCGAAAAAAATAAATGTACCGGTATGCGGAAATATTCGTCCCTGGTAAGCAAATCTGGTTCGACACTTTACGTACATGCATCTAGACCAGATTTCCCACAACGAGGCTCACATATAAACATTCTTAAGTTCAATATACTCTAACTCTATTGTACAATGCAATGAATGTTGCGTTTTAAACTATCGTTATCAATCAGTAGTTTATATTAATATTTCATTCCAGTTTTCAAGCTCAGATGTCAGCTGGGCTGTTGAACTTGAGTAAACCCATTTTGCCTAGCGTCTAGAAAAGGGGCCATGGCAAACAGCGGAGACCAAGATGAGACGCCGCATGATGCGGCGTCTCATCAGGGTCTGCGCTGTTTGCTTAAATGAATTTCTGTAATAAATATTCTTAATATAGAAATAAATATACTAGACATCCCTTATTTTGGAAATAAATTGATCCATTTAGAAGAATGGGAGAGTCCACTAAGCATAAATGGGTTAAGTCTAATGCAAAGCTTGACGTTAGTCAGTAATTTTCTAACATGAGCTGTAGCTCTTAATTTGAAACAGGTTCGAATGTAACAACGATTGTTTTCACTTATTTTAAAGACACCTAATAGTGCAATCTACGACCGTAAAAATTGGGCAATAACAAGAAATACACGTAAGAAGTCCATAAATAGAAATAAAACACGTAACATCCCGGACCGGGTGATTTAAAATAATAATTAACAACTATTTAATGTCTGTTATTGGCTTCTTACATCGCACGATTTGTTCGTTGTATAGCAACATGCAAAACAAAAATTAAAACATGCCAATGTTATTCTATCAATGCGGTTATGTTTATACAAACAAAACGTTCCGTTTCTTGGTTAACAACATACCCAGTTTAGCGTGCTTTGAGAACATCGCGGATCAAACAGAATAGAGTATGATGTCGAGAATACTGTCTGTAATAGTTCAGCTTCGTTCTGGAAAAAAACTGAGCTTAACCCGTTCAGTGCTGGAACCGAATTTTAAAGGCCTTTGCAAACAGTTTGGATCCAGATGAGACGCCACAGAACGTGGCGTCTCATCTGGATCCAAACTGTGATATTCTAAAAGTATCATTTGAAAAAAAATCAAAGAAAATGCTAATTTTAGAAATTCAGCAGACGACATTTTTGCAGACGACAAATTTCCCAGCATGCAAAGGGTTAATGCGTGTGAATAGTGTTTCCCAGATTAGCCTTCTCATGGAGGACACTTTCCACCTAACCTGCATTTTCAATGAGAAGAAAACTATTACGCGTCTTATTGCATACATACCCTCTGCGTCAGCGCCTGGGAAACGAACCATGATAACCAAGATTGTTTCTTAAAAATATCTACAAATTTAACGTAAATATTTTGGTTACATTTGCGATGTCAGGGTACTTTGAATAAGCTCTGCTATGGAACGCATGGATTTTGACAGATCGAACGACGTGTGCATATACTTGGTTTACAGGAGAAAATAATGCCTACTTAAACCATTTTGTTTGTATTTAACTTTATCACACATTCGCCGTTCAAGCATGTTTAAAGGCATAAAGAGTATACTTTGGAGATACCTATTATTAAAGAGAATTGGTTCACCAGTTTGGCAAAAATACAATTAAAAAACACGAAAAATAACTCTCCTTATACAAATATATAAATTACAAAATCGTTTACTGATAATATGACATCGAAATCGGAAAAAATAATAATAAACAATAATGCGTTTGTAACGCTTATCTTGGATTATTTAGCAAAAACATACATCAGAGACGTAGTGCTATAACGACTCTGCGTTTAAAATTGACTCTCTTTCGGTTTAGGAGGTCCTTGGGTCGACCCCCCGTGACAAACTTATCTTTTTATTATATATTTTTCCTTTGCTATAATTATCACCAATGCGAAAACCTCAGAGCAGCTCCCTTTAAAGGGGCCCGTTCACGTTTGATAAATTGACAAAATTAAAAAAAGGTGTTTCAGATTCGCAAATTTTCGTTTTAGTTATGATATGTGTGGGGAAATAGTAGTACTGAACATTAACCATGCTCTAAAATAGCCATTATATGCATCTTTTGACGATTTGAAAACCTGAAAATTATAAAACGTTGCGAGGCGAAGCGATTGAATAATTTGGAAAGTTCTGTTGTTGTTGTTATATTTTGGGAAACTACGAGGATTGCTTATATATAGGTAAAAAAATACATCCGCTCATAGCATTAGTACGTATGGTCGAGTGGTCGAGCGGGAGACTTTTAACTCCAGGACTCCAGGGGTCAGTGGTTCGAGCCCTGTTGCGGTTTACCTTATTTTCCTTTATTAAATTGTATTGTATTTATCGATATAAAGCATTTAATGAAAAGCTTCATTACATGCCAAATTCTGTGAAAAGGCCCCTTTAAACTATAAGTTGACCAACTAAGCGGACCAAGTTCAATAATATTCAACAGTGACGGTGTTTGTTTGCCGTTACCAATCGATCTAGATCTGTTATGGTTGCAGTCGTCAAAACAGATCTGCTTAATCCAAACAGCAACTATTTCGCTTACATTCCGGTCTATAATAGCGCGTAACCTATTACAAAGAAACATGGTCGTAAATATTGAGCGACTCCAATAAAAATGATCGATATTTTGCTAATTTAAATATCATGCCACTATGACTTTTGTCCACTTTTCAAAATTTAAATTGAAGCATTCAGTAGGTGAATAAAATTTCCATAAACCAGAAATTTGACTAGAGATCGATACTTTGACCAACACGTTATTTAATTAAACAATATTTTAACATAAAGTCCCCATTTTTGCTCTGATATGTTTCTCATAAATGGTTTGTTATGCATTTAAAACATATTTTATACAAGTGAAAAGTAGCACGTAAGCACGGTAATGTACTTAACAAGTACGTTGTCGCATGACTACGCGTTTTCTACAGAGCGATAAAATATTGGCAGCAGTGGACCAAAGTGTCTTGCGATGGAAAAACGGCTTCCCAATGACCCCATAACCATGTACAGTGCGACCTTTAGAAATTGTTCCTCCACGGAAAATGCAACCTTGAAACGGACCCCGTTGACACCAAGGCGCTTCAAGCGGATATGGAAAAGAAATTAGACATGGAACTCTTTGAGTCCCGTCATTCCAAAATGGGTCCCACGCAATATTCGCCATAATTCGGTTAGCGTACCTCAAGAACGGCCAGCAAATCGGCAAAGTCTGGTAAGGACCTACTCTGTTCGCTGATGAGACCATGAAACAGTTTCATTCTGACGTTTAACTTCGCACAAATCTATCAAAATGTGTAGTTTGTAATGTTATGAAAATGAGGCGTTATGATGCTAAGTACATTTATACAGAGATGCTTAGGACACTTTTTAGGTCGTTCTAGAATTAATATTGCAAGTTTGTGTAATCAAAATGCAGCGAGATAAAATATATACATGTACATTCAGAAGAAACGCTCTAATATTAAGTAAATTAAACTATGCATTAACTCAATCTATAAGTATGCAAAATAAACGGATCTTTGTCGTTAAATTACTTGACTAAGCTTTCTTCTGAATACCCTCTATGAATACTAAATACTATTACGGTTTTAAGAATGTTCATTCTGTGCAATTTAAAAGGCATATGTTTAACCGTGGGGGATAATGGGTTTGAGATAGACTTCACTCCCTATAATATTTAAGCCTATATCCATTACTACGTCAGTGACGAACACAAAGTACTTCAACAATCTTAGATCTATATAAGCATTGTTTGATGAATGAAATAAGTGTCCAATAATCAATACCATAGATTAAAAAGACTCCACTGTTATTGACATAAATAACGATCTACTATGGCTACAGCATAAACATTCAATAAACAATGAAATTTGAACGGCTGAACTTGAACATAATTGGGGCATTACTTACTGTAAAGTCATAATTATATGCGAGATATTAATGTTCAATGAGTTCGTGGATTCATTAATCCACCAATTGAGTCGTATTCTGAGAAAACTGGGCATAATGCATGTGCATAATTAGCCTGTGCAGTCCGCACAGGTTAATCAGGGACTAAATTTTCCACTTTTATATTTTCTGTTTAAAGAAAGTCTCTTTTTAGCAATAATCTAGTTTCGGCGGAAAGTGTCGTCCCTGATTAGCCTGTGCGGACTGCACAGGCTAATCTGGGACAATACTCTACGCAAATGCATTAAACCCCTTTTTCACAGAGCATGGCTCAATTTAATAAAAACACATTGGAACATGACCAACCCACAATTCTCATTTTTCCAAGATCAGAAATCAACAAATTTAAGTGTCCACAAGAAACTTTTTTGAAAAACCTTAAATTTTCATGCAGACAAATACCAAGAATTTTACAGTTAACAGAATTTTAGAATATCAAATATTAATTTCAGGTACTGTAAACTTGTAGTTGTTTGAAAGACAACAAGTTCAGTAAAACCTTTTTGCTATTCATAAGTCAAGAAAAACATTTGTTCAATACAATAAAAAGGTGTTTCATTTTCTCTGAGTGTATGCAGTAGATCTGACAATAAGTAAACGTTGTCAAATTAGTGGAATTATCACTAATGTTTGATCAGTAAATTGATTCTGTTGTATCACTCATATATTGTTTTTAACAGAAATCAAAATCTAAAGAATCAAACAATTATTAAAAAAACAACCACAACAACGAAGTTTCGATTCTTTTTGATCCTATAAAGGTACATCTGCCTTTATTTAGAACATTCATCTTCTTGTGGGACTTAAGTTTTATTTAACACAAAATGTGAAGTGTGGTGAAAACAGCTCAGAAAAATCATTTGTGTTTTTATAAAATTGTGTTCCATTGAGTTATATATGAAGATAATACATTATAATGCAACGTTTTTATATGATTATTTCTTAAATTGTACACTTGCCTTAAATTAATAAACTCATTCAAATGTTCATTGCCCCACTATTATTTTTTTCAAGATAAACATTTTAAAGTATTTATCATTTTACTCCTTTATTTTCAAAGTTGTTTTAGTTAATGATCATGAAAATTTGTATCACACAAAAATAACATGTATACAGTATTGGATTCAAAACATGACAAAGGCCATGACAGAACATTAAACAACTTTTGTGGTGCATTGGTAAAGCAATTAAAGAACTTTAATATTTCATACTAAATATGGTGCCATGAAATAATTCATTTCTTTTCATTAGATTCCATAAAGAGCGAGCCATTGTGGTTAAATTTGAAATGGTCAATCTCTGGAAAATGACACCCACACAGAGGTTCATAGAATACGTCCCCATATTTAAATTATCAAAAATATACATATGTATTACTGAAAATATATCTTATGCTATATGCATATCTGCAAAGTCAAGTCAGGACATACAAGACCACTTGTCAGTCACAGAGGGTTTTATTATTTCAATAGCCCACGGCGTAGCTCAAGACCAGACCATGAAGATGCAGACCCAGTATGGCAGGACACATCTCATATTAAGACACTGTGGCAATAAATGTGGTCCACCAAGTGCTCAGGCAGTCACATGTTGATCAATGCTATTGAAGCCCTCTCAAGATTCACCTTTCAAACAACAAGGAAAGCTTTTACCAAGAAAATGCATGTATCTATAAGTTAATGGCTTTTGATGTACTAAGTACTTGATCTTAAACGGATTTTAACTCAATAAATATGAATTACTTATAAAGAACTGTTTGCTAAGTCTTCTTACGACTTAATGTACTGACAGTAATAGGAGCTCTACCATAGATCTCAAATTGAGCCTCACTACTGACAGTTATAGAAGCTTAACCATAGATCTCAAATTGAGACTCACTACTGACAGTAATAGAAGCTCTACCATAGATCTCAAATTGAGCCTCACTACTGACAGTAATAGAAGCTCTACCATAGATCTCAAATTGAGACTCACTACTGACAGTAATAGAAGCTCTACCATAGATCTCAAATTGAGCCTCACTACTGACAGTTATAGATGCTCTACCATAGATCTCAAATTGAGCCTCACTACTGACAGTTATAGAAGCTCTACCATAGATCTCAAATTGAGACTCACTACTGACAGTAATAGAAGCTCTCCTATAGATCTCAAATTAAGCCTCACTACTGACAGTAATAGAACCTCTACCATAGATCTCAAATTGAGCCTCACTACTGACAGTAATAGGAGCTCTACCATAGATCTCAAATTGAGCCTCACTACTGACAGTTATAGAAGCTCTACCATTGATCTCAAATTGAGACTCACTACTGACAGTAATAGAAGCTCTACCATAGATCTCAAATTGAGCCTCACTACTGACAGTTATAGAACCTCTACCATAGATCTCAAGTTAAGCCTCACTACTGACAGTAATAGAAGCTCTACCATAGATCTCAAATTGAGCCTCACTACTGACAGTAATAGAAGCTCTCCCATATATCTCAAATTGAGCCTCACTACTGACAGTAATAGCTCTCCTATAGCTCTCAAATTAAGCCTCACTACTAACAGTTATAGAAGCTCTACCATAGATCTAAAATTGAGCCTCACTACTGACAGTAATAGAAGCTCTACCATAGATCAGGTACTGACAGTTATAGAAGCTCTACCATAGATCATGTACTAACAGTTATAGAAGCTCTACCATAGATCTCAAATTGAGCCTCACTACTCAAGTGACACTACTATGTGAGTCACTCGCAGGCTGTTCTGGTTTTATGCTGTTTGCACATAGCCATTTTAACTTTATTTCTGAGTGGGAAAGGGTTAAAGTGCAGTCCCAGAATAGGCGGTGAAGTCTGTATGTAATTTTTCCTGTAAATGATACAAAATTTCAGTGAAGGCGTTAAGTATTGTCCTTGATCATTTTGTGCGGACTGCACAGGCTTATTTGGGACAGCAATTGATGCAAAGATTAAGCCTAGTTTTTCCAGAACAAGGTACAATTAAATTATCACATTACATGTACATAAGATTTTTCCTTAAGTAACATTGAAAACAACTAATGAAGACACAGCCATTTAATGTTTTATTGAATGCCTTCTTGAGCAAGGATTAACTCTTTCAGTGCGGGAACCGAATTTTGAAGGCCTTTGCAAACAGTTTGGATCCAGATGAGACGCCACAGAACGTGGCGTCTCATCTGGATCCAAACTGTTTGCTATTCTGATAGTATTCTTTGGAAAAAAATCGAAGAAAATGCTATTTTTAGAAATTCAGCAGACGACATTTTAGCAGACGACAAATTTCCCAGCATGCAAAGGGTTATAAGGAAGATTACAAGCAAGGGCTTTCATTTTTATATGTATATACATTAATGTAGAAACCAAAAATCAACATTTTCCTTTGTATTAACAAGATTTTACATGTTCAAACAAGTAAACACAAAAGTTAAGATGTGCACAAATATGTTGCATACAAATATAATATAAACAAAATTTGTTGATTCTACTCAACACATTTGAGAAAATGGTATTCAAGGTCATTATTGGATAAAATAACTTAAACATCTTACAGTGAAGTAATTTAATGCTGATAATTGTAAAATTTATAAAATAGAGTTAATAGAAGGGAGGCAACCAAATCAAATGTGAATGTACATGTACTTGTAAGACTAATAATAAAATCAAAAGTTTTAAACATACATAATTTAATAAGAATGACACATTGTTTCTCAGTATCTGAATAAAAAATGTTAAAAAGGGTCCATGTGCTTTTTCAGACACACAAGTAAAAAAATATAAAATGTTGATGAATGACAAACTAAAATAGAATTCAGAAGAAATTGTACCAAAAGATCTACAAAATTAAACTTGAAAAATTGAAAATACATTTTGTTTCTACAGTCAAAAACTTATTCATGTATCAAAGACATTTACATAGATGGAAAACCCCCTCCATCCCTATTCTGTACAGATTTTTTCAAACTAGACCTAGCAAACAATTTTTCACTTATTTTTGGATAAAAAATATGACTCAACATGTCCCTAACACCTTAGCTCTAAAATAACTTGGTCGTTATAAATTTCACTAAGGTACTTGTAAAGCCAG